>NC_090814.1:120757206-121068127 GCF_000390325.3 Nicotiana tomentosiformis
AAGCCAATAATATAATTCTTGTGGCAGCAAAATGCTTATCTTTTGATTAACTTCATTCTGGCACGCTCTTAATGCTTTTAAGCACATATCAAGAGAATTCATGTGACAGCTTTTTGAGTGTCTGTTACATTTTCATCTTGGCCTATATCTCATATACCTTTTGACTCTAAGATATAGTATACAAAAATGAATGATTTCCCTAGAACCTGTGTACCATGACTGTTGCAAAAGAATTTGAAGATATACATCCTTTTATATGTACGACCAGAGACCACAGTATCCCGCCATACTGCATGACCTCCGTCTGCAGGTGTTGGCATCAATACCACAATTATCATCACTGAAACATCGATGATCAGCGCGAGTATCAGGGATGTGGCAAGCACTTTCAAGTCGCCTTTCATTTGATTCATGGTGAATCATAGCAGCTGGACAAACTCGAAGTGACATGGCACTGGTTCGTTTTATCTGCTCTCCGTTCTACACAAGTTAAATAAATCATCATTCTTTGAGCTCATGTTTATCTGCTTTTACTAGCGTAAATGACAAAAGTTGTGCAATCAACTAAGCAAGAACTTGTGAACAGACCAAAAACAACGGGAAAGACAAAGGTAGACACACTCAGCAACATGACAAGAACAAACGGACCAAGTCCTTTGTAAGTTATCAAGCAATGTTCTGCTACTTGATAAAAATCATGATCCTATTTTCTTTAAATGTATCTCGTTAATGTACTAGTAAAGAGAGACTTTGTGAGTCCATGAGAATATAGGTAAAACCTATTTCAGTTAATCAGTTGACCCAATTATAACCCAGAGTTCATAACTAACCATTTTGCCAGCAATGTGGAGCCATAATTTGTTTCCTCCCCCCCACAATAGAACTTGTCTGAGGAAAACACATGAAAAATTGTTAAAAAAGGAGAACCCATGGGACTGCCAACTAGCAGTCAACCACCTACAGAACTCTAATGGTTACCAATTGACCACAACTGATTACCATCAAATTTCTAGTCTAGGTTGAGACGGCCTAATAATGTTTAGAAAACATTCTTATAGGAAAGAAAATAAAGTGCTTTTACTGGCCTTCGATTAAGAAAACGCCCAACTAATAGAATCTTAATCACCCAAGCCCATTTAAACTGATTGTCATAGGATAGTTTATCGAGTCTTTTCAACTTGCACTAATTGAGCACACATCTACACGATTCTCACATGCACAATGAACTTCGATCTGTAGTATTGAATTCAGAGAGAAGAAGAATAGAGAAGAGAAGACAAATTGAGCACACATCTACACGATTCTCACATGCACAATGAACTTCGATCTGTAGTATTGAATTCAAAGAGAAGAAGAATAGAGAAGAGAAGATCAGTAGCTCATTTTTGTTATGTTCAGTGATAACCGACTTAGTCCTCTTTATAGACTAAGTTGGTTATCACTCTTGTACACCTCTTAGTTATTCTAATTACACTTTAGTCCAACTAACTAATTAGCAACTACAACTACTAACTAATTAGCAACTAACTTCTTATTTCCACACTCCCCTCAAGCTGGAGGGTGAAAGACATTGAACACTCCCAGCTTGGATATCAAGGTTCTGTGCTGCTCAGTTCCCAGGTCATCACATCTGCGAGCTGTTCTTTAGTGGAAATGTACTGAGGTGTAATCAAACCATCCTTAATTTTTTCTCTCACAAAATGAGAGTCAATCTCTATATGCTTCGTTCTCTCATGATAAACTGGATTAGTTGCTATTTGCATAGCTGCTTTGCTGTCACAATGTAGTATTACTGGTTCCTTCACAGTTAAGCCCAGCTCCTTTAGTAATCCTACCAACCATACCAATTCTGAAGTTACTGCTCCCATGCTTCTATATTCTGCCTCAGCAGAACTCCTGCTCACAGTTGGTTGTTTCTTGGATTTCCAGGAGATCAATGAGTCTCCTAGTTTTATCACATATCCAGTTACAGACCTTCTTGTGTTTGGGCAAGCTGCCCAATCTGCATCACAATAGGCTGTAACACTTTCAATGATCCTTTCTTCAATAATATCCCCATTCCTGGTGAACCTTTAATGTACCTCACAACTCTCAGTGCAGCATCTAAATGCAATTGCTTTGGATGCTGCATGAATTGACTTAGAACTTGAACTGCAAAACATATGTCTGGTCTGGTAATAGTGAGGTAAATGAGTTTCCCTATTAGTTTCTGATAGCTTACAATGTCTTGCAACTCCTCATCTCCTTTAGTCCCTGCATGTTTATCATATTCAACAGTTGTCAATTTTTGGTTTTGTTCCAATGGTGAGCTAGCTGGTTTAGCCCCACTTAACCCAACTCCTGAAATCAGCTGAAGAGCATACTTCCTTTGATTAAGTATGACTCATGTTGCTAACCTCATGAGCTCAATTCTCAGGAAGTATCTAAGTTCACCTAGATCCTTCAACTTGAAATGTTTGTGTAGGGTTGATTTTGCTTCTTCCACCAATGTGTTGTTGCTGCCAGTAATCAACAGATCATCCACATATACAAGGATGATCAGCAGTTCTGCACTTGTCTTCTTTGTGAACAAGGAATGATCATAGGCACTTTGAGAATACCCTGCACCTATCAGGGCATCAGTCAATTTTATGTTCCACTGTCTCGATGCCTGTTTGAGACCATAAAGAGACTTAAGTAGTCTGCAAACTTTATACTCCCTCTGCCTATGGAATCCCTGAGGCAAATCCATGTAAACCTCCTCATACAAATCACCTTGCAAGAAGGCATTGATTACATCCATTTGAGACAAAGCCCATCCTTTAGAGTCTGCTAGGTTTATCACAGTTCTGACTGTTACCATTTTGGCAACAGGTGAAAATATTTCATGGTAATCTAACCCCTCCTGTTGTGTATATCCTTTGGCAACAAGCCTGGCTTTGAATCTATCTACTTCACCATTGGCTTTGTGTTTGATCTTGTACACCCACTTTGAGCCAATAGTTTGCTTTCCTGGAGGCAGGTCTACTATTTCCCAGGTCTTGTTTTCTTCAAGTGCCAGAATCTCTTGCTTCATTGCTTCTATCCACATGCCATCTTGAGAAGCTTCCTGAAAGGACTTTGGTTCCATCTGAGCTGAGAATGACCCAAGATAGCATTGGTAGTGTTCTGATAAGTGATCATAGCTCACATAATTGGAAACTGGATAGAGGCTAGTTCCTTTTGGTTTACATGAAGTCACATAATCTTTGAGCCATACTGCTGGTTTTATTGTTCTTGTTGACTTTCTGCTCCCAGTAGGCTGTGGCACAACTGATGACATTGGTTCTGTGAGAAGGCACGGGAGAAAATATGTTATTGATATTGGATCATAAATACAATACAAGAGGTCCCTATTTATAGCTATACACTACAAGGAGATATTACTCCTCTTCCAATGTGGGACAAAACTACACTATACATATCTATAAACTAACACTCCCCTCAAGCCGGTACATACACATGTACCTAATACGAGAACCAGTAAGAGACTTAGTGAAAATATCTGCTAGTTGATCATTTGACTTTACAAACTTTGTAACAATATCTCCTGAAAGTATTTTTTCTCTGACAAAGTGACAGTCGATCTCAATGTGTTTAGTCCTCTCATGAAACACCGGATTTGACGCAATATGAAGAGCAACTTGGTTATCACACTAGTTCCATCTTGCTGATTTCTCCGAACTTTAACTCCTTGAGCAACTGCTTGACCCAAACTAACTCACACGTCGCCATAGCCATGGCCCGATATTCGGCTTCGGCGCTAGATCGAGCAACTACATTCTGTTTCTTGCTCTTCCACGAGACCAAATTACCTCCTACTAGAACACAATATCCAGACGTAGAACGTCTATCAAAAGGTGATCCTGCCCAATCAGCATCTGTGTACCCAACAATGTGCTCGTGGCCTCGATCCTCGAATAGTAATCCTTTGCCTGGAGCTGACTTTATATACCGAAGAATGCGAACAACTGCATCCCAGTGACTATCACAGGGAGAATCCATAAACTGACTTACAACACTCACCGGAAAAGAAATGTCAGGTCTAGTCACTGTGAGGTAATTCAATTTGCCAACCAACCTCCTATATCTCGTAGGGTCTCTAAGAGGCTCCCCTGTCCAGGCAGAAGCTTAGCATTCGAATCCATAGGAGAGTCAATAGGTCTGCAACCCATCATTCCAGTCTCCTCAAGAATGTCTAAGGCATACTTCCGCTGTGAAATAACAATACCTGAGCTAGACTGAGCGACCTCAATACCTAGAAAATACTTCAATCTGCCCAGATCCTTAGTCTGGAAGTGCTGAAAGAGATGTTGCTTCAGATTAGTAATACCATCCTGATCATTACCAGTAATAACAATATCATCAACATAAACCACTAGATAAATACACAGATTAGGAGCAGAATGCCGATAAAACACAGAGTGATCAGCCTCATTACGAGTCATGCTGAACTCCTGAATAATTGTGCTGAACTTACCAAACCAAGCTCGAGGGGACTGTTTCAAACCATATAGTGACTTGCGCAATCTGCACACACAATCATTAAACTCCCCCTGAGCAACAAAACCAGGTGGTTGCTCCATATAAATTTCTTCCTCAAGATCACCGTGGAGAAAAAGCATTCTTAATGTCTAACTGATAAAGAGGCCAATGACGTACAGCAGCCATGGACAAAAAGAGACGAACAGATGCTACTTTAGCCACGAGAGAGAAAATATCACTATAATCAAGCCCAAAAATCTGAGTATATCCTTTTGCAACAAGACGAGCCTTAAGCCGATCAACCTGGCCATCCGGGCCGACTTTGACTGCATAAACCCAACGACAACCAACAGTAGACTTACCTGCAGGAAGAGGAACAAGCTCCCAAGTGTCACTCGCATGTAAAGCAGACATCTCGTCAATCATAGCATGTCGCCATCCTGGATGAGATAGTGCCTCACCTGTAGACTTAGGGATAGAAACAGTGGACAAAGAAGATATAAAAGCATAATGTGGTGACGACAGACGATGATAACTTAAACCGACATAGTGGGGATTAGGATTAAGTGTGGATCGTACACCTTTGCGGAGTGCAATTGGTTGACTAAGAGGAGACAAGTCCGCAGTAGGTGCAGAATCTGATGCGGGGCGTGAATCACCTGTGCCTGATGCTAGATGTGGACGACGATGATAAGTCAAGAGTGGTGGAGCTGCAGAAGGTTGAACTGGATTATGTGGAGGAACTGGAGCTATAGGTGGTGGAGCTACAACCGGAGCTATAGGTGGTGGAACTGGAGCTATAGGTGGTGGAGCTACAACTGGAGCTATAGGTGGTGGAGCAGGAGTGACTGAATCTCCAAAAGATGAAACTGGTAGTACCTCAGAAATATCTAAGTGATGATCCGTACTTGTGAAGTATGATTGGGTTTCAAAGAAGGTAACATCAGCGGACATAAGGTACCGCTGGAGGTCAGAAGAGTAGCATCGATACCCCTTTTGTGTTCTCGAGAAACCCAGAAATAGGCACTTAAGAGCACGAGGAGCTAACTTATCTGTTCCTGGAGTAAGGTTATGGACAAAACAAGTGCTTCCAAAGATACGGGGTGGAAGAAAGAACAAAGGTAAATGGGAAAACATGACAGAGAATGGAACTTGGTTCTGGATAGCTGAAGATGGCATACGATTAATAAGATAGCAAGATGTAAGAACGGCATCCCCCAAAAACGCAACGGAGCATGACATTGTATGAGTAGGGTACGAGCAGTTTCAATAAGATGTCTATTCTTTCTTTCAGCTACCCCATTTTGTTGAGATGTGTACGGACAAGATGTTTGATGAATAATCCCATAAGATTTCATAAACTGCTGAAATGGGGAAGACAAATACTCTCTGGCATTATCACTACGAAATGTGCGAATAGAAACCCCAAATTGATTTTGAATTTCAGCGTGGAAGGTCTGGAAAATAGAAAACAGCTCTGATCGATTTTTTATCAAAAATATCCAAGTGCACCTGGAATAATCATCAATGAAACTGACAAAGTAGCGGAATCCTAAGGTGGAACTGACCCAACTAGGACCCCAAACATCTTAATGGACTAAAGTAAAAGGTGACTGTGCTCGATTATCAAGACGCCGAGGGAAATGGGAGCGGGTATGCTTACCGAGCTGACATGACTCACACTCTAGAGCTGACAAGTGAGATAAACCAGATACCATTTTCTGAAGTTTTGACAAACTGGGATGTCCCAACCGTTTATGTAATAAATCTGGTGAATCAGTAACAGGACAAGTTGTAGAAGGAATACAAGATGTGAGTCCATGTGATTTAGCAAGGATAAGGTAATAAAGTCCGTTTGATTCACGCCCGGTACCAATGATCCGCCCCGTACTGCGTTCCTGTATAAAAACATGGTCATCAAGAAATAAAACAGCGCATTTAAGTGATTTGGCTAAGCGACTAACAGCTATGAGATTAAAAGGACTATTGGGAACATAAATGACTGAATCTAAAGGTAAGGAAGGAAGTGGGCTTGCTTGACCTATTGCAGTTGCCATGGTTTGAGACCCATTGGCCATTGTGACTTTTGGAAGAGATTGAGAATACGAAATAGTAGTGAAAAGAGATTTGTTACCAGAAATATGATCTGATGCACCTGAATCAATGACCCAAGACTCAGAGGATGAAGATTGGGAGAAACAAGTCACGCTATTACCTGTTTGAACAACAGAAGCTATCTCAGAAGATGTCTGCTTACATGCTTTATACTGAAGGAACTCAATATACTCTGCTAAAGAAACCATCCGACTATTCAAAGCATCGGTTCCCATGTCGCTACAATTTGTAGTAGTAGGGTTAACTTGAAATAGTGGAAATGAGTAACTACTGTGAGAAAACTGAAGAAATAGCTTGAAAAACACTGTTTACAGCAGGAAAACAGAGCACTGTTCTGCGCCGGAAACACTGTTCACGACGGAAACACTGTCGCTCGCCGGAAAATTCCAAAGTTGTCGGAATTTGTTGTAACCAGGATGGATAGACTCGGAATTCCTTTGCGAGCAAGTTGTCTTGAAGAAATATTTTCAAAAAATGGCCAGAAAGGTCACTGTTCACGCCAGAAAAATATAAAAGTGGCCGGAATTTGATTTGAATTAGATGGTAAGGCTCGGAATTTTGAAGAGAGCACACTGTCCTGAAGAAGCTTCGCGAAAAAATGGCCGGAAAGTGGCCGGAACCCTCGCCGGAAAAGTTGTTGCCGGCGCGTGGAGGAGCGTGGCGGCTTTTCTGCCGGATAAAATTTCAGGGGTTGGTAGTCGGAGGGTTATCTACCTCGTGGTGGTGTTGGTTTTAGCACAACACCGACAGAAAGTGACTTTCGCTTAGACAAGCCTTAGGTCACTGGAAAAATTACACGATGACTAAGTTCTTTCTTTCCGGTTAACGCTGGAATAACGCACAGCGATCTTTTCTCACTAATGCTCTGATACCATGTGAGAAGGCACGGGAGAAAATATGTTATTGATATTGGATGATAAATACAATACAAGAGGTCCCTATTTATAGCTATACACTACAAAACTACAAGGAGATATTACTCCTCTTCCAATGTGGGACAAGACTACACTATACATATCTATAAACTAACAGGTTCAACTGTAGTCTCTTCATGTTCCTGTTGTTGTGGAGGATCTTGTTCACTGCTTTCTCCTGACCCAAGTTCCTCTATGTCATTTACTGCCTCATCTAGTGACATATCTAGTGCTACAGAGGAGCTGGAATCATCTGCTTCAGTGTTGTGGATTTGGTCATTTGTATTCTGAGAGGCTGTCCCCGGATCATCATCTGCTTCTGCTGCTGAATTAGGTTGATTTGTTGAGCAATCAATATCAGGGATGAACAGATTCTCAGGTTCACTGGGTAGTGCCTTGAAAGGAAAGATATCCTCTCTAAAGCTCACATCCCTACTTACAAAAAATCTATTGGATTCCAAATCATACAGTCTATATCCCTTCTGCACCTCTGAATATCCAATGAATACTGATTTCATTGCCCTGGCTGCAAATTTGTCCCCTCTTGGCAGTGTGCTGGCATAACAAAGACACCCAAATACTCTGAGATGATCTATTTTAGGTTGTTTCCCATAGAGCTTTTCATATGGAGACTTTCCACTCAGCACTGTTGTGGGCAACTTATTGATTAAATAAACTGCAGATTTGACACAATCTCCCCAAAATCTAGTAGGTATGTTGCTTTGAAATTTCAATGCTCTTGCCACCTCCAATATGTGTCTATGTTTCCTCTCTACTACTCCATTTTGCTGTGGAGTATAAGGACAACTACTTTGGTGTACTACACCCAAGGATGACAACAACTCATTGCAATTTTTATTGAAAAACTCTGTACCATTGTCAGATCTCAGTACTTTAACAGTAGTATTAAACTGATTCTTCACAAGAGAAAAGAAATCCTTCAATACTAATATTACTTCACATTAAGATTGTAGCAAACAGACCCAAGTATACCTACTATAGTCATCTACTATGGTTACAAAGTAATGCCTCTTGTCATAAGTAGCTACTTTGTATGGTCCCCACACATCTATGTGCACAAGTTGGAAAATGCAATCAGATTGATGACTACTAATAGGAAACTTCAGTCTACTCTGCTTGGCTAATGGACAAATCTCACAGTTCTTCTGCACATCTTGATTCACTTTATTCTTCAAATCTGGCAAGCATTGTAAGGAACCTGTGGATGCATGTCCCATCCTTTGATGCCACAATGCTGCATTTATTTCTTCCTTTTTGACTGATCCAGCTACTATTTCCTCCTCTTCACTTCTAATTATGTACAACCCTTCATCTTCTCTACCAATCCCCACAGCTACTATTTCCTCCTCTTCACTTCTAATTATGTACAACCCTTCATCTTCTCTACCAATCCCCAGTACCCTGCCATTGTAAAGTCCCTGAAACACACAAAAACCAGGGTAGAAGCAGGCTGAACAACATAAATCTCTAGTCAGCTTGGATATTGAAATGAGATTGAACTTAAAGTCAGGCACATGTAAAACATTCCTAATCTTCTGTCCTCCTAGTATTGTTGCATCTCCTGTGTGTACTATTTTTGATCTTCTTCCCGTAGGTATTTGAACTCCACTACTGTTTCCTCTATTAACTCTCCTTAATTTTTCTAAAACTTCCTTGCAAAAGGTGATATGGTGTGATGCTCCTGAATCTACTATCCAATCATATGATCTTGCATTAGATAATAGTGACTTTATACCTGTCATGTCATGTTTGCTGAGCCTGCTGTGTTGTTGGAACTTCCTTCCATTGATGACTTTGTTAACAGACTTACTAGGTGCTTGTATTGATCCTCAATCATATAGTTCCCCTGTGGCTGATTGTTCATTGCAACTTCCTTTTCTCCATTGACATTGTTAGCATAAGATTTGGCAGGAAATTGACCTTTCTTCTTGCTTTTGAAGTCTGCTGGGTACCCAATGATCTTGTAGCAGTTTTCCTTTAAATGCCCTTTGTACCCACAGTGTTCAGAGACAAGTCCTGGCTTCTTCCCCTTCAGAAACTGATTTCCTTTTCCTGCTAACATAGTCATTGGCTCCCTATTTGTATCAACCACTCCTAATTCCCTCTGACTCTCCTCCTGCACTACAACTGCATAGGCTTGGTTCACAGTAAGGACTGGCCTTTTCAGCAACACTGCACTTCTCACATGGCTATAACTCTCATTCAGCCCCATTAAGAATTGTAGTAGCCTTTGTCTCACTAAATGATCTACGTATGGGCGTGATTCTTCAGAGTCACATGAGGGTAATGGTGCTAGGATATCTAATTCATTCCATAAGTCTTTCAATTTTGAGAAATAAGAGGTCACAGATTCTGTACCTTGCTTTAAGGTTGCAATGTCAGCAGATATCAGATAGATTTTGGTCAGGTCATCTTTGTCAAACCTTTCCTTGAACTCGTCCCAGATTTTTCTCGCACTTGATGCGTACATGATGCTTGGCACCAACTCTGCCGCTACAGTGCTACTAAGCCATGAGACGACCACTGCATTACACCTTTCCCATTGCGCCACTAATTCTCCTCTGTATGAAGCTTTGAGACAGGCTCCATCCACAAACCCTAACTTGTTCTTCACTAGGAGAGCTACTCTCATAGATCTACTCCACAGTGCATAATTTTCTGGCCCTGTGAGTTTGAGAGCTATCAAGGCTGTTCCCAGCGAATCTGAATCCTTAAGGTATAGTGAATGGTTGTGAGGAAGCTGTCCAATTTCATCGTCCGCCATTGTCGTACCTCTGCAAGCTTCGAACTCAGCTAAGTTCTCAAATTGAAGGCGAAGAACAACTCAAATCGATCGATTTCCGCTCTTATACCATTTCGACTTGCACTAATTGAGCACACATCTACACGACTCTCACATGCACAATGAACTTCGATCTGTAGTATTGAATTCAGAGAGAAGAAGAATAGAGAAGAGAAGATCAGTAGCTCATTTTTGTTATGTTCAGTGATAACCGACTTAGTCCTCTTTATAGACTAAGTTGGTTATCACTCTTGTACACCTCTTAGTTTTTCTAATTACACTTTAGTCCAACTAACTAATTAGCAACTACAACTACTAACTAATTAGCAACTAACTTCTTATTTCCACAAGTCTTCACTCGTTTTCCACCTCTAGGTAATACTTAAGAAGCAACAACAATTATTATAATGCCTCAGCCCCAAACAAGCTGGGGTTGGCGCCTTGGCGGTATGAATCCTCACTGACCATATTTCTTCATTTTAACTCATCTCATGCCAATATTATACAAAATAAAAATAAAGTACTAGAAGCTCTGTATGTTTTCTACTAAAAGGTAATATTACAAAGATGTGAATACAGCAGATATATGAACACTGAAGGGTCAGGATTAAGATGTGCAAGTTCGTGATATGATACAGCAGATATGACTATTTCTCTTCAAGGACTGACTCACGATGCACCCCCTTGCCATTGGAAATTAAGGAAACACGCATGGAAAGAAAAAGCAGAAGAAGAAACAAATTTACTAATAAAACTAGACAACACAGACCAATGACAATTGTTAATGGAAAGGAAATTATACCTTGACAGAACTTCCATTACTTAGATTATAAGCCTCAGGAAGCCTCTCATGCCAACTGCGTCTAACAGGCAGGGGATGACCCTCAGTTGTAAAAATGTAATTTTGATTAAGGAGAAACGAATCATCAAAAAGTAGATACAAATACTTGCACCTGCAGAAATCAGAAGAAAATTAAGCAGCCATAATTGCATGGACGATCATCACATTCGGAGGGAGACTTGATCAAACATCAGTCAGCTTCCATACTGCATATGTTATGCAAATAAGATGAAGATACAAAAGGCTTACGTTTCTGCCAGGAAGAAACTATGCTGATGGTCTTCTAATTGCATTGTAGTCACGTCCCTAATGCTGGCAAAGCCGCCTTTAACTCTTGTGTATGCATTCAGAGAATTTATTATTGATTCACCCACTTCCATGTACCATGGATCTGTTAAGAGAAAAACTACTGTATTACTGAAAGTTTGAGAAAATAGTCTTTTTCACAAATTTTAGAAGCTAAACAATGACTATTTTGAAGAAACCAAAATTATGACTAGGCAAAAAGAAGAGTCATACACCTTTGGTTGCTTGGTATAAGTAAAATGTGGACTCTGCCAATTCAGGGCGTAGAGGATAGTATTTTTCAGTAGGATGCAACAGCTGATGGTCCAGCAGATACCTAAATTATTGAAAAGGTTCCTATAAGGAAAACAACCATCACAATAAAACCAATTATGCTAGAGCTAGCTTATCGCAAGGAAAGCAGAGGCAGAAGCAGGAAAAAGGACTTAAGAGACCAAAGGAAAAAATGGAGGAGAAATATTTTACCTCTCAGGAAGTACTCCATATTTCTTCCACACCTTGAAAAATTCGCGGTGTGATGAATTAGCTGCCTCGATATCCCCAACTTGAACCTGAGACCAAAATATCATGTTGGTTATTGATAAGTGGGGATTTTGACTACTTATTAGCGCCCTTTAGCTTTCGTTTTAGTCCAAAAGCGCTTAATTGTGTTCCCGAAAACTGATGAACTGTGCTTAATTGCAGGAATATTGGAAGATGAGCTCCCGAGATGAAATCCAACTCAAGAAGGAGTAATATGAACTCAAGGACAAAACAGGCACAAAAGCTCAGAAGTGCAGACCGCAGAATCTCATCTGCGGCCGTAGGTTGTGAAGAATCTTCCATCAGAGAATGTTTCAAAGTGCGGTCCGCACATGAAGTGTGCGGCCGCCGAAGCTGGGTCAGAGCAAAAGTTCAGAGAACCTGCATCTCAAGTCCACCAAAAGTGCGGACCGCACAATTATTGTGCGGCCGCCGAAGAAGAGCTACGCGGCCGCAGTCACATTTGTGCGGACCGCAGAAGAACAAGGTGCGGCCGCAAATTTCCAATCCTATCAAGCTGAAGAAAAGTGCGGAATTTTGCGGCCGCAAAACCTTCGAAAGGACATTTTTGTTCGAAAATTCCAGCCCGGTATAAATAGAAGAGTTTCACATTTTTAGGTTAACTTTTGACATCAGCTGCTACAGTAGACGGTTCATTTTCCTCTTTTTAGTAATTTTTGCTATTTTGAGCTTTTTGAACATAGAGTTTATCATTTTAATTAGCAATATGGGTTTAATTATCATTTCTTCTTCTTTTTCTTCCAATTTAAGCATGAGTAGCTAGATTTTTACTAGGGTTGTCACCCAACCCTAGTGTGTAAACTTAATGGGTGTTTGATTTATTGCTTGTTTATGGTTGGATGTTTAATATTTAGCCTTGTTTTTGCTTTTATTTGAAGAATTAATTGTTGCAAACATTAGTTCATGCCTATTTGATTTGGTCTCTACTTGAAAAAGAGAGGCTTAGTCTAGGAAAACTTGGCTAATAAGAAATTGAGTCAATCGAGAGATTGATAAGCCCAATTAAACGTTGAACCTAGAGATAGTAAAACCTGACTTGAGCTTTTATTCAACCGTTTTGTTCAATACCCATTTGGACTTGAGAAAGCCAAATTGGGCAAAATCACTCTCTGACCAAGAGGTATTGAGTGGGTAACCGAGTGTTGATAGCTATAATACATCCCGACCAATAAAACAAACTTTAAAGTTTACAACCCATTAGGCAAACACCTAGGTGAAGGTCATAGCCCTAGGCCTTTTATATCATTTGAAAAACAACAAAAAAATAATTTCCTAGTTTCAGTCTTAAATTGCAATCGTAGTGTAATTTAGGTTTTTAAACAATCAAACTTTGCAGAAGTGCAAATTTAGATATACAAACTCACACGCTAAGATATATGCTACTAACTCCCATTCATATAGCTCCCTGCGGAATTCGACCCTGACTCTTGTTGGGTATTATTATTGCATCGACCGTTTTCATAACCCCGAATAGAGGAGTGAAATTGGACGAAATCAATTTTTGGCGCCGTTGCCGGGGAGCTAAAAACTGTGTTAGCTATATATTTAGGTGTGTTTTTGGGATATCTTATTTTCCTTCCTTGTTACTAACGTGTGAGTATTGTAGGTGCAATCATGACAAACAACGATCTAGGAAACATAGTCGTGGGGATGTGGATGTTGAGGATGATCAAATGGATGAGGTCCCTCTTGAACCTTAGGCCAATAGACGAGGCCGACTGCCTCAAGACAATGTACCCACTCCACCCCCACCTCCACCACGAGCGGCTCCACACCGGGTGTTGCCGAATGAAGGGTATGCAAGTGCTATAACCCCTCCCCGTATTAGGGCGGGCAACTTCCAAATAACCAATGTGATGCTCACTTTGCTCCAGCAACGAGGGTTCTTCACCGGTGCACCGGGTCAAAATGCATATAAACATTTGAAGCGGTTCGTAGATACGTGTTAGGGGAGCAAACAAACTAATGTCTCCGAGGATGCTTTGAGGCTAAGGCTTTTTCCTTTCTCTCTACGGGGGAAAGCTTTAGATTGGTTGGAACGTTTGCCAAATCATTCCATTCATACTTCGGATGAACTAGCGGAGAAATTTATCTCTAAATACTTCTCTCCCGGGCACATGGCTATTCTTCGAGATGAAATTCTAGCATTCAAGCAAGAGTCCAATGAACCACTACACGAGATATGGGAAAGATATAGAACAATGGTGAAAGAGTGCCCCAACAATGATATGACGGAGAACACGATTCAACGAACTTTTTATCGGGGGATCAATACAACCAACAAATGTGTAGTGAATCAACTTGCCGGTGGGAACTTCATGACTACGCCTTATGCGGAGGCGTGTGATATCTTGGATGAGATGGCGGATACTTCTTCGGCGTGGCAATCTCGAGCTAATGTTCCATAAGGTGACCCCAACGTGATTCACCTTCACAAAGAGTTGCATGATCATGGACAAGTCATAGCCGAGTTGACTATCACCATGAACCAATTGGCAAAGGCTCAACTTCAACAAGTGCAAAATCCGAGACAAGTCAATGCAATGGAAGGAGTAAATATGATGGTGAACAAGCGAAAAACAAGAAGTCCACAAGTGCAACAAAGAGTGAATAATTTGTGCAAGATGATAGTGGATTTGCTCAAAATAAATCTTACAATGACCAAGAAGATGAGGTCCAATATGTGAACAATTTTCAAGGGCAAAGAAACAACTTCCAAGGCCCTAGTCAACATCAATGGAGACCTTCAAACAATCAAGGCAATTGGAATTCTCAAAATCAAGGTAATTGGAGTGGTGGAAACAATCAAGTCAATTGGAGTGGAAGCAATAACCAAGGGAATTGGCACAACAATAATAACCAAGGCAATTGGGGAGGCAACAACCAAGGCGGGTGGAACAACAATCAAGGAAATCGGGGTTCGGGTTTTCAAAGGCCCCGATGTCTCAACAACCGAGCAACCCACCCCCTTATCCTTCCCATGGTCCTAGTCTTCCAACAATGAAATGGGCCGTATTGAGAAAATGTTCAAACAAATGATGGAGAAGAATGCCGATTCTGATGCCCAACTTACTTCACACAACACATCGATCCGCAATCTAGAGGTGTAAATAGGGTCAAATCTCTCAAGCTCTAAATTCTCGTCCTAAGGGGGCATTCGATGGCTCCTAAGTTGGAAGATCCCGGTGCTTTCACAATCCCTTGCACCATTGGAAGTGCCGAGTTTGCCAAAGCTCTTTGTGATCCTGGGGCAAGTATCAATTTGATGCCCTATTCGGTTTTCAAGACATTGGGAATTGGGTAGCCAAGACCCACGTCTATGAGATTACAAATGGCCGATCGTATAATGAAGAGACCGTTGGTGGTGATTGAGGATGTATTGGTTCGAGTTGACAAGTTTATTCTCCCGGCGTATTTTGTTATTCTTGATTGTGAAGTGGACTATGAAGTCCCGATTATGCTTGGTAGACCTTTCCTTGCTACGGGGAAGACTCTTGTTGATGTGGAAGCCGGAGAGCTCACTTTCCGGGTGGGTGATGAAAAGGTAGTGTTCCACGTGTGCAAATCTGTGAGGCAACCGAATAGCAATGAAGTGTGTTCATTCGTGGACTTGGTAACCGATGTGATTATTGATGATGCAAGTGCCACGATTAATGTGGGTGACATGTTGGAGGCTGTCTTGCTAAATTTTGATGATGACGAGATGGATGACTTCATGGAATGTGTTAATTCTTTGCAAGGAATGGGGTCGTACAACTATGCACCCCGAAGCTTTCCTTGGATCTTGAAAACAGGAAAACTCCTCCTACAAAGCCTTCAATTGAAGAGCCCTCTATCTTGGAGTTGAAGCCATTGCCTCCACATCCCAGGTATGAATTCCTTGGCCCTTGTTCTACTTTACCAGTTATTCTTTCCTCTTGTTTGGCTAACGTGCAGGTTGACTCCACATTGGCGGTGCTCCACAAGAGGAAGAAAGCTATTGGGTGGACTTTGGCGGATATTTGGGGAATAAGCCCCGCGTTTTGCATGCACAAGATTAACTTGGAGGAAGATGCCAAACCCTCCATAGAACATCAAAGGAGACTCAATGAAGCCATGCAAGACATGGTCAAAAAGGAGATCATCAAGTGGTTAGATGCCGGGGTGGTCTACCCCATTTCCGACAGTTCGTGGACTTGTCCGGTGCAATGTGTCCCTAAGAAGGGGGCATAACTATGGTCACCAATGATAAGAAAAAGTTGATTCCAACAAGAACAGTTACCGGATGGAGAGTGTGTATGGACTATCGGACGTTAAACAAAGTGACAAGGAAAGACCATTTCCCACTCCCCTTTCTTGACCAAATGCTTGATAGGTTGGTCGGTCGTGCTTTCTATTGCTTTCTAGATGGATATTCGGGCTACAACCAAATCCTTATTGCCCCAGAAGATCAAGAGAAAACAACTTTCACCTATCCCTATGGCACTTTCGCTATCAAGCGGATGCCATTTGGCTTATGCAATACACCGACAACATTTCAACGGTGTATGATGGCGATCTTTACGGATATGGTCGAGGACTACCTTGAAGTCTTCATGGATGACTTTTCGGTAGTCGGGAATTCCTTTGATGATTGCTTGGCAAAGTTGGATAAAGTATTGGCAATGTGTGAAGAAACGAACTTGGTGTTGAATTGGGAGAAATGCCATTTCATGGTCGAGGAGGGCATTGTCCTTGACCACAAAATTTCAAAGAAGGGCATTGAGGTCGACAAGGCGAAGATAGAGGTGATTTCTAAACTTCCACCTCCAACATCAGTGAAAGGCGTGAGAAGTTTCTTGGGTCACGCGGGGTTCTACCGGCGCTTCATAAGGGATTTTTCCAAAGTGGTGAACCCCTTGTACAAGCTTTTAGAAAAAGATGCTAAGTTTTACTTCAATGATGATTGCATGAGAGCCTTTGAATTGCTAAAGTTCAAGTTGACAACAACTCCCATTATCATTGCTCCTAATTGAAGTATTCTTTTTGAGCTCATGTTTGATGCTAGTGATATAGCGGTTGGAGCAGTTTTGGGGCAACGTATCAGTAAGATTTTTCATCCGGTCTACTATGCTAGTAAGACCATGAATGATGCCCAAGTAAATTACACCGTTACTGAAAAAAAGCTCCTTACCATTGTGTTTGCAATTGAGAAGTTCCGCCCATACTTGATGGGTGCAAAGATTATTGTTCATACGGATCATGCGGCACTTCGCTATCTTATGAGCAAGAAAGATTCAAAAGCTAGGTTGATGAGATGGGTGCTATTGTTGCAAAAGTTTGATATTGACATTCAAGATTGGAAAGGGAGTGAAAATCAAGTGGCGGACCACTTGTCTCGTTTGGAGGAGGAGGGGAGGCCGCATGAAGGCCTTGAAATCAATGACTCCTTCCCCGATGAGCAACTCTTAGCCATTTCAATGAAGGAGGTGCCATAGTTCGCCGATCTAGCAAACCTCCTTGTATGTGGAATCATCCCGGATGAGTTTCAAATCAAAGGAAAAAGTTCAAACGGGATTGTCAAGATTATTATTGGGACGAGCCTTACCTCTTCCGAATTTGCACGGATGGGGTAATTAGAAGATGTGTACCGGATGAAGAGCAAAATGTTATTCTTTAGGCTTGCCATTCTTCGCCTTATGGTGGTCACCATGGCGGAGCAAGAACGGCGGCTAAAGTGCTAAATTGTGGTTTCTATTGGCCCACTCTTTACAAAGATGCAAGTGATATGGTGAAAAGATGTGATGAATGCCAACGGGCCGGTGGAATCTCGAAGAAAAATGAAATGCCTCTCACTACCATTTTGGAGATCGATATCTTTGACGTGTGGGGTATTGACTTCATGGGTCCTTTTGTGAGTTTTTGTGGAAACACCTTCATCTTGGTCGCGGTTGATTATGTGTCTAAATGGGTTGAGGCCGTTGCTCTACCCAATAATGAAGCGAGGAGTGTGGTGGCGTTCTTGAAAAAGAATATTTTCACAACATTTGGTACTCCGCAGGCTATCATAAGCGATGGGGGGTCACATTTCTGCAACAAGGCGTTTGACACTTTGCTTAGTAAGTATGATGTCACTCATAAAGTTACAACTCCCTATCATCCTCAAGCTAGCGGTCAAGTGGAAGTCTCCAACCGGGAGATAAAAAGTATCTTGTAAAAACAAGTGAATGCTAACCGGACGGATTGGTCAAAGAAGCTTGATGATGCACTATGGGCCTATCGGACTGCTTTCAAAATTCCTATTGGGATGTCTCCATACCGGTTGGTGTTTGGCAAAGCTTGTCATCTTCCGGTGGAACTTGAGCACAAAGTCATGTGGGCTTTAAAGAAACTGAATCTTGATTCGGATGCAACCGCTAACTTGCGGGTTGCACATTTGAATGAATTACGGTATCATGCATATGCAAGTTCGTCCTTGTACAAAGATAGTTGGTTTGAAACCTGCGGCCGCACTTGAAATTGTGCGGACCGCAGAAATTCCACCGCGTCAGAAGTAGAGAATAGGGATTCTTTGATCAAGCATGATTCTGCGGTCGCACTTGAAATTGTGCGGACCGCAGAAATTTCACCACGGCCGCAGATAAGTGTGTGCGGCCGCAGATCAGACCAATCTCAGTCATCAGAGAGTTGGTACTTTTTGGAATTCTAATGTGCGGCCGCACTTCTATTCTGCGGTCGCGCACAAAATTGTGCAGACCGCAGTTCCATTTCTGCGGCCGCAAGTTCAAGTTGTACGGTCCGCACATCCCAGTCTGCGGACGCACTTGTAATTGTGCGGACCGCACTTCCCCACCCTGCACTCATGTTCTACACTGTGATATACTGTCTGTGTGCAATTGAATTACAACTGACTTCTGTTGTTGCTTGTTGCAGAAAATGGTTAGATCTCGTGGCCGCGGTGACACTTCAAAAAGGAAGGGTGAATCTTCCAGAGGCCGAGCCAAAAGCACTTTACCCCTCGCCCTCCAGAAGATAATCACCAAGAAAGCTGCAGCAGGCCGAGGAAGACAGCCCGAGCCCTCCGAATCTAATTCATATGCCCCATCTCGGGAAGCATCGGAGGGCGACTCAGTGCAAGAGCAGCCTGCAGTCCAATCACTGCCACAACAGCCACAGGGAAGGTATCAACTCCGGGACGAGCCTTCCTGCTCACATAGCACATCCGAGGGTTCGGAGAGTGCAAGTCAGGCTTCAGAGACCTCTTCTACAACTGTCACTGAGGCACCAGTAGCTACTGTTGACGATATTCCGGACGATAGCCGAAGGGGTGATACTATAGTTGTCGGCCTTGAGAAGTCGAAGAAGAAAGAGATCTGGGAGGACCGTTTTGTGAGTCTAGCTGCCTTCACCAGCTCAAAGATCTTGACAAGTACAATCCAGAAGTGTTGAGACAGTTCCGGGAAAGGATGGGTGGATGTGGTTCACCCAGTCAGTTATGGACGCCAAGGAGTATTTGGTCCGGGAGTTCTATACCAATGTGGCACACATAAAGAAAGGGACCAAAGTTACAAAAGTGAGAAATCTGAAGGTGCAGTTCGACCAGCACACACTGAACTCCTACTTGGGGTTTGAGGACGTTGAGCCGGCACAGTATTTTGGAGAAGCTGGCTGACGGGTGATGCAGCTCGCCCATGGCTAGCTGAGCTTCTTGCATCCCCGGGGCCACCACCACCATGGATCACTGCAGGGGTTCCTATTCAGCGGAACACCCTAAATTTCGAGGCGAAGGGATGGCAGACCTTCGTATGCAGCAGACTAGACCCGTGCCTGAACGAGACAAACTTACCTATTCCACGGGCAGTTCTACTCGCCTCTATTATGGCCGGGTACCCGATCAATGTGAGTGCAGTGATGTCGGCCAACATGTCAGTGGTCGCCAGGCAAGCTGATACTTCCTACCCGTATCCCAACACCATCACTGAATACCTTACGGATGCACGGGTAGAACCTAGAGATTATGACATGAAGGTTCGGGCGAAGAAGCCCTTCTCTTGGTATTCTCTAATGAATGCACACAACCCAAAGAGAAAGGGTCAGCCGACACCACCGTAGGCCAGTCTGATGAGCCATCGGTGGTGGGTACAAAGACAACTGATATGCCATCCAATTCAGCAGAGCCTTCTACCAGTGCAGCTGCCATGACTCCACCTTCAGCCTCAGTACCTCCCACCTCGGCTTTGAAGCCGGTACCTATGCCATCTGCTCCACTCTCTGCGCTGCGAGTCTCCCAGACACTGGCGAACCTCAACAACTGGATGCATACAACTACTGCAAAGCTGACTGACATATCCAGTCATGTTGCAGCACAGTCATCCTCTCCGGCACCCCAGATTCCCCCACAGTTGATGGAACTTTGAAGAAGCTCATGGAAAATCAAAACACGATCATGGCCACTTTAGTGCAGCATGGGACAATGATCGAAGAGTTGTGCAAAGTGGTAAAGAAAATGAGAAAGCGACAGGCATCTAAGAAGTCAGTGGACGAGCTTCGGAGCCAGATTACAAAGCTTGCAGCAGCTAGAGACATTCCATTTGACATGTTGATAGACCCGCACCACCCAGGCCCAGCTCCTACAGCACCTACAGTACCAGCTGGCCAGTCTGAGGAGCCAGACACTGCTGAGGCAGTCCGTCAGATGTTCACCAACCCAGCCACTCCCGGACTTGAGGATGATGAGATCCAATTGGATGACGCTGAGGTCGGTGCCACTGTTGGAGACACAGAGATGGCCACAGAGCCATAGGGAGTTTTCTTCACTCTCACCTTTCTCTTACTCTTATGTTGTTAAGCATTGGGGACAATGCTTATTTTTAGTCGGGGGGTGGAGTTTCTTTGACACATTCTAATGATTCTGTATTTTGATAACTATGAGACATTTGGCCTGTAATTAACTTATTACTATTTTCTTCCTCTTCCTCACTATGTATATATTCCCTCTTATCTCTCATTATGTATATTCGTTTAGCTTTCAATAGTTCTTTTGTTTTAAAGCTTCTTTATCTTTATGCTTGTCTTCTTTTTGAATTAGTAGCTTCTTTTTTATTTAATAGCTTCTTTTTATGTTTTAGTGGATAATAAGCCTCTAATTTTCTTAATGTCACGGTTCTTTCCGAAGGTGGTTTTTGTGTGAACCGGGCGGCTCTTTCCAACGATGGATGGCGTGACAACTTTCTTAAGGGATTGAGTCCGTTTTTGGTGTTTAGATAATAATAGTAGTAATAATGAATAAAAAGACCTAATTGATTCATGCTCGAAGAGTCAAACATATTTCACTTGGTACCAACACACTTAACTACGTGCTTATGGTTAAAAACAAGGTTTTTGGAAAGAAATAGCTCTAGTTAGTGACCTTTTGACTCTTGTGTCGGCTTAGGCAATCATCGAGTGGTTTAGTCGAACCATAGTAATTTTCAATCTTGAATATGGTCGTTGTGGGCCCTCGACTCTATCCTGTTTAACAATCCAGCTGCGTGAGAGGTGAGATATTGTTGTTGCAAGTCCAAGTACCCGGGCGAATGGTCTAGAACTTGCCCCGAATGTGTTTCTAGGCGAAATTTTAAGTTTTGTTTGGCTTGAGAAGTGATTGTAGGCTCTCACTGACCCGCTTGAAATTTTTCGTTGCCCACCAATGTTGTTATCCCTAGTCAACCCATTCGAGCCTAAGACCTTTCTCATTTGATAACCATGTAACAAGCCTTTACCCGTTTTGTCGTGACCCTCTCTTGGCACCCGAGCTTTCCTTAACACTCTTGTGAAACAATTGGCTAAAAACGTAAGTTTGGGGGAGAGACGAGGAATTTGAAAAAGGTATCAAGGCACAAAAGAGAAAAGAAATGAAGAGAAGAAAAGGCAAGAAAAAGAAAGAACAAAAAGAAAAATGCAAAAAGAAAGTGAATAAGTTGAAGAGTTGAAGGGATTCAAAGAAAAGTAATGATGCAAAGCATGGAGAAATCAAAGAAGGAGAAGATGAATATCATGACCAAGAAAGAGTGATGTTAAGTCTCTCTAGTTCCCCTAAGGAAAAGAAAATGCCTAAAAGAGTTGGCAAAGCATGAGCCTAGAAAAGAAAATGGAATACTTAAGGAAAGATGAACTTAATCTATCATAGCATTTCCAACCTTAGTCCAAAAGCCTTCATTGCATTCCGAAAAAGCCCTACGTGATTTCAAGCAGAGTGAGCTTACATTAGTGGTGATTTACATGAGGGGCAAGCCTATGGTACTTAAAGCCGTACTTGCGACATTCTTTTGAGAGAGATGAGCAAACCTTTCATAAATCTTTGGATTAAGTGCTATATTTTTAAGTGAGATAGGCAAACGAAGAGTAGAGGAGGAGGAGTTTGAGATCCACAATGGCCTACATAAAAAAGCGAGCTTCCTTGATGAACAAAGTCAACTCTTGATGCTCAAGTGTCACACTAGAACTATTTGTGTTTAAAAGTTTAACTTGTTGCCTTGTTGATAATTCATAAGTGGTGTGGATAATTGTTGGTCCCAATTGATGTGTGATTGATTCACTATTGATTAGCTGGAATGGCTCCTAGCTTGTGGAGGTGGGAACTACTTTATTTGCTTGAGGACAAGCAAAAGCTTAAGTTTGGGGGAGTTGATAAGTGGGGATTTTGACTACTTATTAGCGCCCTTTAGCTTTGGTTTTAGTCCAAAAGCGCTTAATTATGTTCCCGAAAACTGATGAGTTGTGCTTAATTGCAGGAATATTGGAAGATGAGCTCCCGAGATGAAATCCAACTCAAGAAGGAGTAATCTGAACTCAAGGACAAAAACAGGCACAAAAGCTCAAAAATGCGGACCGCAGAATATCATCTGCGGCCGCAGGTTGTGAAGAATCTTCCATCAGAGAATGTTGCAAAGTGCGGTCCGCACATGAAGTGTGCGGCCGCAGAAGCTGGGTCAGAGCAAAAGTTCAGAGAACCTACATCTCAAGTCCACCAAAAGTGCGGCCGCCGAAGAAGAGCTATGCGACCGCAGTCACATTTGTGCGGACCGCAGAAGAACAAGGTGCGGCCGCACTTACAATTTTGCGGACCGCAGAAAGAGTGCAGTGCGGCTGCAGATCAGAATTATGCGGCCGCAGATTTCCAATCCTGTGAAGCTGAAGAAAAGTGCGGACCGCACATGGAATTGTGCGGCCACAGAACCTTCGAAAGGGTATTTTTATCCGAAAATTCCAGCCCTGTATAAATAGAAGAGTTTCACTTTTTTAGGTTAACTTTTGATATCAGCTGCTACAGTAGACGGTTCCTTTTACTCTTTTTAGTAGTTTTTGCTATTTTGAGCTTTTTGAACATAGAGTTTATCATTTTAATTAGCAATATGGGTTTAATTATCATTTCTTCTTCTTTTTCTTCCAATTTAAGCATGAGTAGCTAGATTTTTACTAGGGTTGTCACACAACCCTAGTGTGTAAACTTAATGGGTGTTTGATTTATTGCTTGTTTTACGGTTGAATGTTTAATATTTAGCCTTGTTTTTGCTTTTATTTGAAGAATTAATTGTAGCAAACATTAGTTCATGCCTATTTGACTTGGTCTCTACTTGAGAAAGAGAGGCTTAGTCTTGGCTAATAAGAAATCGGGTCAATCGAGAGATAGATAAGCCCAATTAAAGGGTTGAACCTAGAGATAGTAAAACCCGACTTGAGCTTTTATTCAATCGTTTTGTTCAATACCTATTTTGAGTTGAGAAAGCCAAATTGGGCAAAATCACTCTCTGACCGAGAGGTATTGAGTGGGTAACCGAGTGTTGATAGCTATAATACACCCCGACCAATAAAACAAGCTTTAAAATTTACAATCCATTAGGCAAACACCTAGGTGAAGGTCATAGCCCTAGGCCTTTTATATCATTTGAAAAACAACAAAAAAAACAATTTCCTAGTTTCAGTCTTTAAATTGCAATCGTAGTGTAATTTAGGTTTTTAAACAACCAAATTTTGCGGAAGTGCAAATTTAGATATACAAACTCACACGCTAAGATATATACTACTAACTCCCATTCATATAGCTCCCTGCGGAATTCGACCCCGACTCTTGTTGGGTATTACTATTGCATCGACCGTTTTCATAAAGACAAAAAAAAAAGAAGAAATGAAATTGGACGAGATCAATTATCACTTCCAGTTTTCAACTTAGAGTTATTCTTTTACGTACATACGAAACGAGTAGTTTATTAAGAGAACGGATGTGCAGGCATGGAGTATATGTCCTATTTACAACAAAGATTTACATAAAGTGTTCCTATGAATTTATAGAAGGGGAGCCTTGGAGCAACAGTAAAGTTGTCTCTGTGTGACCTACAGGTCACGGGTTCGAGCCGTGAAAGCAACCTATAATGCTTGCATTAGGGTGGATGTTCACATCACACCCCTTGGGGTGCGGGCCTTCCCCGGACCCTGCGTGAACAGGGGATGTTTTGTGCACTGGGCTGCCCTTTTTTCCTATAGATTTATATGCTACAAATTTCCATCTTACTTGCAATCCAGGCCAAAATGCTTGAAGACTTGTGAGCTGCCAGTATGTTGCTTTTCCTGTTCTCATGTCAGCTTCATGATACCTACACAAAATTAAATGTTGTGATCTTGATCTGACTGCTGAATTTGAGAACTACCCAGGCTAATGAACCAATAATCAGATCAACTGCTATATGATGGCAATACAAACGAAAACAAAGAAATCCAAAATTTCCAGACAAGGTGTGATTATAGTACCATGGGCCATGCCTAAAGTATTTCTGCACAGCAATGTAAGCAGATTGAAACATCTTCCAAAATTCATCTCTTCCAAATAGAACATAGGCTTTCATCAGATATTCATAGAATGAATCCACACCTAAAAGACAGCAAAAAGCAATGAAGCGTCAAGAGATTACATGTTGCTCTGAGAAATAGATAAAACAAGGAAGGCTGGGACATTATTTAGCTACGCAAATCAGAACAATGGAATCAGAAGACATTTACAAAAAGTGTACGGAACTAATTTGAGGAGAACAGCGGTGGAGAATTCTCCTAAAAAGTGCTATACTACAGAATCATACCAGCTCCAATTCCAGAAGAATATTCAATCCAGTTTCCAGTTTCTACATCCAGTGTAGTGCCAAGAAGATTTAGAGAACTCCGCATGCTCCATAACTTACGAAGAGCACGCAAAGCTGCCATCTCAAATCTCGGATCACCGGTTAAACGTGATAATGTACCCATTTCAAGGATTAGAGAACCTATTAAAATGGAAATATAACCCAAAAATGTTATGATAAGACTTAATTGGAGGCCGGTGAAATCTATTTGATGGCAGCTATCAAAGTTCAGGGAAAGAGATAAAGAGGTAATGTAGGAAAGAAGAAGTAATTTACCACATCCAGATGTGCTCGTTTCAGTTGTCTCATCCGCCATTACACCATGCTGTCACATGTTGCATTTACCGTGTCATAAATTTATCTTTCACAGATACAAGTGCAACACATCACCCTCATAATTCTTCTAAAAACAAGTTCTAGTTGCTATGCAAGAACTGATGTGGCATACCAGTAGTGCAAGTCATGGACTGAATACTGATCAATGGCAACTGAGGTTTTGAAAATCTTTAAAAGCATTCTAAGACGAATTTAGGTGCAACAAAATTTTCCATAATTCAACAGAATCTTATTTTCTCATATTTCTGTCACAGTACCTTGAATTAACAGGCTAAGGGAAAAAGAAAATCAAAAGTGAATTGCATATTTGTAGTATTCCTTATATCAAATATCGACGGCATTATGCAGGACACAAGTCAATGGCGGAAATGGTCCGCCAAGCAAATGGGCTGGTTTCCTGTTGAATCCTAAAACTTCAACAGTTTTACGTGGTTCTCAGCCCAGCAAAGATTCCGATATCAGGATAATCCCAAGCACATTTAAATTAGATGATCTGGTCTAAAGTTGGACCAGAGATTGCAGTAAAGGGAGTTTTTATCATGAAAATTATAACTTGGAGAGTTTGAAACTCCACAGACATTCGGCAGGAACTACATTGTAGCTGATCGGGATGTAAGGATAATAAAACAAAAATTCAGTTTCAGCATAAGTAAACACATTTTGAAATTAACTAGTCTAATGATACGTGCTTTGCGCGTGTACACTATCTCAATAAGAAAGAATTTTAAAATATTATATAAATAATATATTAAAATATCACGCTTGGGTGATAAGATAATAGTTAATATTCCCTAAAATGATGAATCTTCATACAAGTTCTCAATCATCAGTCAATATATTCAACTAAAAATTTATTTCAGATTTTTAATTCAATCACTTTAAATTCATAAGTTAGTATGCTTATTTTCCAATTTCATCAATCACATATAATCCTTGAAAACTTAAGAACTTTTTGGAATTTTTTTTTTTTTTTGAAAAGTTATTCACAAGTTCATTTTAGAAGACTCAAACAGGATTAGTAAATTGATAGAAAATAATACTTTTTTTCAAGAGTAAAATGAAAATTGTTTTTTTAATTAATAATAAATATTATATGAAATATTTCCAATAGATTAGAAAAAGAATAAATTAGTTCATTTTGTATAACCAAATGACAATTATACGAAGAAAAGGAGTTCTGAAAAAGAAGAAAATAAGCAATACTAAACCTAAAACTTTTTAACCAAAAAAAAAGATCTCGTAAACCTAAAAGTGGAATAAGAATAGGACAACATGGACTCTTAAACAAAAAAATTGACAAACAAAATATAATACTCGTAAACTTATAAAATTAAAGACTCCTCGAACCGGCAGGAAATTGAAAGAACTCGAATTAAATAATTATATCATTTTCATATCAAATATTAGGCAAATAACTAAATAATTATTTCTAAATATTAGAAAAATAATTAAATGACTATTCCTACATATAAGGAAAATAACTAAAATTACTACTTTGTCCAGTACAAAATATATTCCTAAAAGGTATAAAAGGCGAACGACATTTCGCTAAGTGCATTCATACTTTTAATATAGTATAGATTATCTCAATCAAGAAATTATAAAATTAAGTGACTCCACAAATAACTTGTCCAAACTCCAGCACCTGTGTCCTTCGTAACAGTAAATTCATAGAAAAGGTTGCCTTTTTATCCCCACTAATGGTTGCCTTCATTATGCTCATAATTGTACTTGTCAAGATGCTAAGCTTGATAATCGAAGGATATATTTTGTGTTAGGGATATAGTAGCTATACCCTAGATCCAATCTCATATTTGATGATTTGAACACATTTTTATGAACGTTATTTGATATAAAAATATATGGCATATGATATTCTTTCATCATAGTTATTATTAATTGTTTGATTAACTTGATAAGTTCCTTGATTAAATTTTGAGACTTGATATTATGATGGAGATCATGATAATGAGAGTGAAGTTTCTTATAATTTAATCTAAATTTGTTCTTAATCGTAGGATTATTAATTTCGACATTAGTGATCCGGTTAGATCAATATTTATGTGATCGTGTTTATTGGATAAAGATTAGTTGATCTCACTAACTAAATCACATAGATAGATGATGCATATAGAGATATGATCATTGAACCGACTCATTGGATAATTCCTAATGGTTAAAATTACCACAAATTGTCAATAGGATATTCTCTTGAAGAATGTGATGTAAAAGTTTCCTTTGACCTCAGATCGTCATCGTAATTGACAAGTTATTTATTGTGTTTTGATAGTAGATACCTATGGCCCTAGGGCGATAGTTGAAAGGATACTGGGTACGATTAAATACTTGTACTTGTAGAATTAGCGATTGATCAAGATGGAATCTGTCAACTCTTGGTAATGAATTTAAGCTCCATGTTGTCATGAATTGTAAACGACCAAATTAAGACCTTGGCTAGGGCAATTGAATGAAAGAAAAATGGAGTTTCTTAGGTCATTCAATAGTCGATTATATTTGACATGAGCACATAGTTGGTCGCCTATTAGGATTTGACATTTGAACTATTATCCTAGGGTGACCCGGAGTTATAAGGACAGAAGAAATTACTACATTATTCTTCTACTGATTCTTCAGAGTAAATTGCATACTTCATTCTATCTGGTCGTTACGGAGAGTTGCTAGACGCTATCCTTGATTAGTATATTGATGTAATCAATCTACTACCGGTTTAGCATTGAACCTATGGAGTTGCACACTAACGAGTGTTCTGATCTTTGCTAAAGGATTAATTATTTTATTTGATAATTAAATTAAACAATTTAATTAGTCAAATAAAGTTAGTTATTAATACGGATGAAATATTATTATATTCTTTGATAGCACACAGAATTTAATGAATATTGTAAGCAAATTGGATTTTACTATTTAGAATAGTATATTGAATTATATCTCTTGGTTAATTATTATCTAAGATAATTATCAATACATATATACTATGTATATATGTTGGACGTGGCTTTCATATGATTCCCATTAGGAATGGGATTTGCAATTTTATAAGAAAATTGTACAAGTCCAATTTTAAGAACTTTGGGCTTAGCTACGTGAAGTCACCGTCATTAGCCTTTTCCTTAACATAAAAGGAAAGAAGGCTATGGTTAATGATATATATATAAGTATCATTCAACTAGTAGCAGTAGAGATTGTCTTCAAAAAATCCAAAAGCCGAGAGAAACGTTTTTGACAAGAAAAATAGTTTCTTGTCCGATTACCACTACACTGAAGGTTTATGAGAAAAAACTTCAGCATGGTATTTTTCATCCAATTTGTTAGCGATTTCATTGATCAAAGAGTTGATAGCAAGGATCGGTCTCGGTGTGGATACGCATAGAGTCTTAACATTATCGAAGAAATTTTGAAACGAGACTCTATTCACCAGGTACGTCTTAGATTCGATCTTTGACATGTAAATAAATTTTAAACATGAAAAGATCTGCCTAGGATTGTTATTGTCTTCCGTTGCGTGTTACGTACATCGATATGCAATCGGCAATCCTACAGTGGTATCAGAACCGTGTTTTATTGTGTCTAAAATTTATTTACGAAATATTTTAAGATTATATTTGAAGAGTTCAAACCATAATACATGGGTTTTGTGTAATAGTCAAATTGTTTGAATGCACATGAATTGATATTATTTTATTGTGAATAAAATATGTATTCATATAAGTTAAGCTATTTAGATAGTTCATAACTTGAATTTGAAATTTTGTATTAGATACGTCGGTAATCTATAATAGGTTATTGGATTCTACTGTTATTTTAATTGTTATTAGTTCATGAGATGTTAATTAATAATAATATTCTGGCATGATTTATTTTTATGTGATATAGTATAAGATAAACATGTTAGAAGAATGTTGAATTTCGTTTTTATGTCACGTGCTTGTTCATTACATAATTTTGAATTATTTATTACATGTGATGTAAATTAAATTAGGACAAAGCATGTAGACAACTTGAACTAAAATCACATGCTAAAAGTTGTTTTAGTAACAATTCCCTCTTACTAAAATTTGAGTTCTTAAATAATAAACTATAAGATAATTTATTGTAAAGCTATCCATCAAAATAAATAATTTTATTTATTTCTTGTTTATAAGGAGCCGCCTGACAATCAGGAGACTTATAGTTTGAGAATATGTAAAAATTATTTATTGCATTAGATGCATGGATTGAAAGAATTATTTAATTTTAAACTAGACGCCTGGAGTACCCGGGGAGTATAAAATTTAATAAGTTCTTTGCTATCATGATGGTTGAACTCAACTATGCCAATAGGATCGACCTAACTACCAAGGGATTATTTGACATAGAGCTATTTAAGGAAATTGTACGGGGATACAATTGGTAAGAGTACGTACCTTTAAAATATATGTGAGAAACGATTTGACTTCCAAATGGCTCATACATATTGTTGCATGATTTCTTTACTCCACTAACAGAAATAAAGATATCACTGTGTAAAATACTTGGGACCAACAAGTTGGTAGGACCAAACTTTGATGACTGGTATAGAAATTTGAGAATTGTTCTAATGAATGAAAAGCTCATTGATGTGATCGATAAGCCAGCAAAGATAGTCCCACCAGAGAATGATGTTGAAGGCACCAAGGTTTATCAGAAATACTTGGAAGAATGCCTTGCTATTAAACACATCATTCTCGCTACTATGAGTTCGAAACTCCAAAGGAAACATCAGAAAATGAATCCAACTGCAATCATTGAATATCTTAAGAAGATGGTTGATACACAGCTGGACATTGGAAACTCTCCAATTGGACCCCACGACAATCATGTGATTGATCTTACCGAAAAACTTGAGAAGTTGGGGTACAAGCTTGGTAAAGAGCTTTCTGAAGATTTGATCTTGCAATCAATATATGATGCTGAATGTTTTCACTGTAAGAAGAAAGGACATTGGAAGAGGAACTGCAAGGAGTATCTTGCAACTCTAAAGGATAAGAAACAAAGTGAGACAATAATGAAAAATGTTTTCAAGGTTTCTTTAGCTACTACTAATTCTTCATTGTGGGTATTAGATACTGGCAGTGGTTATAACATCTGCAATAGGTTACAAGGGTTCAAGATAAGTAGAAGGTTGAAGAAAGCAGAAGTTAATCTACAAGTTGGAAATAGTGCAAAAGTTGTAGTCATAGCTGTAGGATCAACTTCTTTAATAATGTCTTCGGGCAAAGTACTTATGATGGATGATTGTTATTATGTTCCTAAATTTGTTTCGAACATAATTTCAGTTTCTATGTTGGACAAGCGTGGGTTTCGCATTAACATAGGCAATGGTATTTGCTCTATTTATTATGGTGATGATTTATATGTGAATGGCTATCTCCAACATGATGTTTATTTCTTACCTAATGTGAATGCAAATTCGATTATGCATGTTTCTAGTCTTAAGAGAAAAAGAGATGATCAAGTAAATCATACATACCTTTAGCATCGTAGGCTTGGTCATATTGGAGAGAAAAGAATTAACAAGTTGTACAAGGAAGGGTACTTTGACAAGTATGATTTGAATCATATCCAACTTGTGAATCTTGTCTCAAAGGAAAAATGACCAAATCTCCATTTACTGAAAGTGGAGAAAGAGCTTCTGAATTATTGGGACTAATTCATACAGATGTTTGTGGATCCATGAAAATTCAAGCTAGAGGTGGATATTCTAACTTCATCACCTTCACTTATGATATGTCAAGATATGGATTTGTGTATCTTATGAAACACAAATCTGAATCTTTTGAAATGTTCAAAAGGTTCCGTACTGAAGTTGAGAAACAAACTAGTAAAAGTATCAAAGTACTAAGGTCTGATAGAGGTGGAGAATATCTTAGTGAAGATTTTACTAGGTATCTCAAAGAGAATGGGATTCTCTCACAGTGGACACCTCCAGGAACACAACACAATGGTGTATCTGAAAGGAGAAATCGAACCTTATTAGATATGCTGAGATCTATGATGAGGTTCACTGTTCTTCCAATAAATTTATGGAGATATGCTTTGCAAGCAGCAACATACTTAATAAAGTTCTCACTGAGTCAAGTCTCTACAACACCATATGAGATATGGAAAGGACGTAAGCCTAACCTTAAACATATTAAAGTTTGGGGTTGTCCAGCTTATTTTAAGAGACTGCAGTCTGATAAACTTGACTCAAGATCTGATAAGTGCAGGTTTATTGGGTATTCCAAAGAAACAATGGGATATTATTTCTATCACCCTTCTGACCATAAAGTGTTTGTGGCTAGAGGAGCACCCTTTTTGGAAAGAGAATTTCTTTTGGAAGGAAATTATAGTGGAGAAATAGAACTTGATGAAGTTCAAGAAACTAATGAATCAACACAAAATCAAGATCATGAGACACAAGTTGAACAACCTTTATTGGATGTTTTGAAGTTGACAAGGAAGTTTCCATCTTCAACGGTTGAAGTTCAAGAACTAAATGTAGTTCAAGAACAGGTTAATGAACCAGTTACAAACCAAATTGAACAACAACCAAATCCAGCACAAGGTGAACAAGTTGTACAAGCACCTCTTAGAAGGTCTACACGAGAACGTCATGTACCAACTAGATTAAATCTAATGGTACAAGATGATGTATCAAATGAGGTTGATCATCATTTGATAATGACCCTAAGACCTATGAAGAGGCTATACAAAGTTCTGACTATGAGAGATGGCAAAAGGCTATGGAATCCGAAATGGAATCCATGAAGGAAAATAAAGTATGGACTTTAGTTGAACCTTCAAAGGATATAAAACCTATAGGTTGTAAATGGGTTTTTAAGAAAAAGATTGAAGCAGACAAAAAGGTAGAGACCTACAAAGCTCGTCTTGTTGTCAAGGGATATCGTCAGAAAGAAGGAGTCGACTATGACAAGACTTTCTCTCCCGTGGCAATGCTCAAATAAATTCGAATTTTGCTTGCTATAGCAGCATACTATGATTATGAAATATGGCAAATGGATGTGAAAACAGCTTTCCTTTATGGTGAGCTAGAAGAGGATGTGTACATGACACAACCTGAAGGTTTCACATCTCCGTTTGATCATAATAAAATTTGCAAGCTACAAAAATCCATTTATGGAGTAAAGCAAGATTCTCGAAGTTGGAATATTCGATTTAACAAGACAATTGAAAAGTTCAATTTTGTTAGATGCGAAGAAGAGCCTTGTGTGTACAAAAAGGTTAGTGGGAGCATAATTATACTCTTAGTACTGTATGTTGATGATATATTACTCATAGGGAATGATATACCGGCATTGTAAAGTACCAAGATTTGGCTATCTGAACAGTTCTCCATGAAAGACTTGGGAGAAGCAGCTTATATTTTGGGAATAAAGATCTATAGAGATAGATCGAGGAAGCTGCTAGTACTTTCCCGGTCTTTGTACATTGATACCATCTTAAAGAGGTATAGCATGGATAATTCCAAAAGAGCCTGTCGGTAGAATTACTCTTAGTAGGGAGGATTGTCCTAAAACACCTAAGGAGAGAGAACACATAAGTAGGATCCCATACGCTAGTGCAGTGGGAGCTATCATGCATACCATGACATGTACACGTCCTGATGTGGCTTATGCACTAGGAGTGACTAGCCGATATCAGGCAAATCTTGGTGAGGAACATTGGAAGGTGGTGGAGACCATTCTTAAGTACTTAAGAAGGACTAAATATCAATTCCTCATATATGGAGATTCTGAATTGAAACTTGAAGGTTATACTGATGCAAGTTTCTCTTCATATAGAGATAATAGCAAATCTATTTCTGGTTATGTATTCACCTTAAATGGTGGTGCAGTGAGTTGGAAAAGCTCCAAACAAGCTACAGTAACTGATTCAGTTACTCAAGCAGAATATATAGCAGCTAGTGAAGCTGCTAAGGAAGCTGTATGGGTGAAAAAGTTCTTAACTGAACTTGGTGTGGTTCCTTCAATAGAAGGTGCGGTTCCATTGTTGTGTGACAATACTGGAGCCATTGCTCTAGTAAAAGAACCAAAATCACACCAAAAATCCAAACACGTCATGCGAAGGTATCACTTGATAAGAGAAATCATTGAACGTGGAGACGTCTAGATTCAAAAGGTTGATGGAAAGGAAAATACTCCAGACCCATTCACTAAAGCTCTTGGTGCAAAGGAGTTTGACAAACACAAGTGAAAATTGGGAATGGAGTACAATAGCGATTGGCTCTAAAACAAGTGGGAGATTGTTAGGGATATAGTAGATATGCCCTAGATCCAATCTCATATTTGATGATTTGAACATATTTTTGTGAACGTTATTTGATATAAAAACATATTGCATCTGATATTCTTTCATCATAGTTATTATTAATTGTTTGATTAACTTGATAAGGTCCTTGATTAAATTTTGAGACTTGATATTGTGATGGAGATTATAATTTAATCTAAATTTGTTCTTGCTCATAGGGTTATTAATTTGGACATTAGTAATCTGATTAGATCAATATTTATGTGATCGTGTTTATTGGATAAAGATTAGTTGATCTCACCAACTAAATCACATAGATAGATGATGCATATAGAGATATGATCATTGAACCGACTCATTGAATAATTCCTAATGGTAAAAATTACCATAAATTGTCAATAGGATATTCTCTTGAAGAATGTGATGTAAAAGTTTCCTTTGACCTGAGATCGTCATAGTAATTGACAAGTTATTTACTATGTTTTGATACTAGACACCTATGGCCCTAGGGCGATAGCTGAAAGGATATTGGGTACGATTAAATACTTGTAGAATTAGTGACTGATCAAAATGGAGTCAGTCAACTCTTGGTAATGAGTTTAAGCTCCATGTTGTCATGAATTGTAAACGACCAAATTAAGACCTTGGCCATAGCAATTAAATGAAAGAAGAAAAGAGTTTATTAGGTCATTCAATAGTCGATTATATTTGATATGAACACATAGTTGGTCGCCTATTAGGATTTGACAGTTGAATCATATCCTAGGGTGACCCGGAGCTATAAGGACAGAAGGAACTACTACATTATTCTTCTACTGATTCTTGAGAGTAAATTATATACTTCATTCTATCTGATCGTTGAGTGTTGCTAGACGCCACCCTTGATTAGTATATTGATGCGATCAATTTACTACAGGTTTAGTATTGAACCTGTGGGGTCGCACACTAACGAGTGTTCTAATCTTTGCTAAAGGATTAATTATTTTATTTGATAATTAAATTAAACAATTTAATTAGTCAAATAAAGTTAGTTATTAATACGGATGAAATATTATTATATTCTTTGCTGGCACACAGAATTTAATGAATATTGTAAGCAAATTGGATTTTACTATTTAGAATAGTATATTGAATTATATCTCTTGGTTAATTATTATCTAAAATAGTTATCAATACATATATACTATGTATATATGTTGGACGTGGCTTTCATCTGATTCCCATTAGGAATGGGATTTGCAATTTTATAAGAAAATTGTACATGCCCAATTTTAAGAACTTTGGGCTTAGCTACGTGAAGTCACCGTCATTAGCCTTTTCCTTAACATAAAAGGAAATAAGGCTATGGTTATATATATATATATATATATATATATATATATATATATATATAGATATTATTCAACTAGAAGCAGTAGAGATTGTCTTCACAAAATCCAAAAGGCGAGAGAAACGTCTTTGACAAGAAAAATAGTTTCTTGTCCGATTACTACTACACTGAAGGTTTATGAGAAAAAACTTCAGCATGGTATTCTTCATCCAATTTGTTAGCGATTTCATTGATCAAAGAGTTGATAGCAAGGATCGGTCTCGGTGTGGATACGCATAGAGTCTTCGCACTATCGAAGAAATTTTGAAACAAGACTCTATTCACCAGGTACGTCTTAGATTCAATCTTTGACATGTAAATAAATTTTAAACACGAAAAGATATACCTAGGATTGTTATTGTCTTCGGCTGCGTGTTACGAACATCTATATGCAATCCTACATTTTGTACTATTGTTTCCTTCCTTGGTAAGACAGCTGTCATAATAAAGAATGTGTTGCTAAAATGGTAATCTACAAGGTTATCTCTTGACCTTCAAGTAAAAGCATAGACTAACTTGAATATCTCTTCAACTGATTTATTTCCATCAAGCATTTCCTTGCTTTCTATTTATTTTGTCCGGAAGTACCTCTCTGTGAGTATCTCTTGCATACATTGTGATAAGAATTACCAAACAAGAAAGCAGTAAGATTGATGATATGTACCTTTAAGTTGATCCAAGCATAAGGTAATCCGGTTGGAGTATTGAAAGCAGGTAGAAAGCGTTGTCCCAAATCCTCAGCCAGGTCAAGGAGTTGATTCTTATAAGTTCCTTGAACCAACCTGTTCGTAGAATCAGTGGCAAGAATATGAGCAGAAACAAGTCCTCCAAGAACTCTTATGTTGCACTACAATTGGTGGTCAGGAAAAGAGAAAAATTATTAAGTGACTTGAATAAAACGTGAGCCAAAGCACATATCCTCCTTGATTGAGTGCTTGGAAATACTACTTAAACGTGGTTATCAAAAGTATTAATTGCGCCAAAAAATTGAAGATACACAAGGCAAGCACAATCACCCAATTAGACCATACAAAGAAATGTAAATGTTACAATATATGTATTACCTCAAACAGATTTATCCTTGCATCAACATCAAATGATAGATTTTCGGATAGCCAAAGAATAGCCTTTTCAAACTCAGTGTAGTTACCCAAGATTGCGAGGCTGGAAGAAAAAAAGATAAATGGGCAAAATAAAAATGATACATAATTGGTTCTGAGTTGCAAGAAGAACAACAAGTGTAACCTACCTGGAGAGTGATTCAATTAGGGTAAGAGCAGACCCATTGTACTGTTGTGGCAGATGTTCAAGCTAAATATGGCGACACATGGTAAACCATTTCATACTATTAGTAATAAATAAGGCTTGTTTTCTTCAATGAGAATTCTTTTAAAGTTAAGGCATACTCTTACCTTCAAATTTCCAAGTTCACTTAGAGAATCTGTGTAGGTGTTGGTCAGAGGTTTCAGCTCATCATGCTGCAACAAAAATTAGACAGCCAAAAAGTTAGTAACTTGAGTTGGTAGCTTCTGGATGCTGATTCAACAGTAGCAGATGGAATGTAAAACAGGAAAAGTAAATGCAGAGGTTTGTCTCACCGGAAAAGCATACATCATGTAGTTATCATAAGCATGGTAAAACCTGCCACACCAGAAAACGTTATTTAATAATGTAGCATGTTAACAAGAAAATTATGTTAATTGTACTTTCCTCCTCTCTTGTAGGCTCGTAAATGACAACGGAATATGAAAACGAGCATTTATAGCTACATCATGTATAATTTGCGAGGAAATTAAACTTTAGACTATATATTCATCAAAAGCCTTTTCAAGTTTTTTTGTAAAGGAAATCACATCTTTAATTGATATTAATGAAAGATAGGCGATTGAGACAAGTTTAGACTTACATTTCGCGAACTCTATCGCTCATGCGCTTCCTTTTATCTGCCATAAGATTGGTGGAGTGTTGTTGTGACAAACAGATGATAAATATGGAGGGAGAGATGACAAGATAGAGAAGAATCCATATTGCCACCGCTGGTCGAAACATATTTGATGCTTCTCTTTTGAGATACGAAAATTAATGGAGGGAAAATTGGAGAAGAAGATGGGTATGGAAAGTGCAGTACATCTTGGATTGGGGATCAAATCTGTTCTGATGTGTTCAAAATCCCTGTCAGCATTGCTTCGTTGGAGAACCCAATCACAAGCCGCCATATCACACATTCATTTTGTTCCCTTTCTTGTCTAATACTAATAATTTCCGAGAGATTCAACCTCCTACATGACTCCTCACTATAGTAAATTGTGGATCATCCTATGCCTTTTTAAGTATTTTTATCAAAATCAATAGGAGTACTAATTATCCAATATTCGTACGACCACATCTCTAATGGTCTATCTCGTGCGTTAAATATACATGCTAATACACAAATTTTCTATATTATACATGTTGTGCCTTGAATTTTCTATTTATAACATTTTTAAAACTATTTGACTATGACTTGTATGATACTCCATATTTTTGTTCTATAATAGTATATTTCATGTAGATATATTGTTATTGTATATTTTTAAATAAAACTTTCGTTGAACTTATGCTTCATGCCTTATATAAACTAGCGTCCCATGCCTACTAACACACTAAAGCTTACGCCTCAATATTATATTATAGATATTACTAAATTAGTAGTTGATCTCGAATTAGTACGAGACAAGTTGCTTTTACTAAATCAAAATACTTACATAAATTCAGTCAAAATACATGTAAACACTAAATACAATTACTTTCTGAGGCAAAACCTAAGCTAATACAGCTACATATTTAAGCCACGTAAATTTCCATCTGAAGTATTATGTTAGCCATAGTGCTAGCTGCTCCTTTTTCAATTAAAGCCAACCTCGCATTCTTTTAATTTAAAAATTCGTAAAAGGAAAGTTCGATGTTGTCTAAGGGTTTTCTTGAACTTTTATTTTAGCGGTGGTCCCGAAGCGTAAACATAGAGTAGTAATTAAGAATATATTAAATCCAAAACAGGATATATTCAAAATAAGAAAAATGTAGTGTTAGTACAACGAGCTGCTATATCCTTGTCTGATAAAACAAGAGCATATTCAAAGGATATTAGCACACCACTTTTAGATGACAGCAACTTTCCAGCAAACTACTTAACGCTCAGGAAGTAGAGGGCACGATGACAAGGGACAAGGGATATCTCCCTCTAGACTCACCACCCTGAATCGCGATAAAAGAGCTATTCTGCAAGTATAGTTCACCTGAAGAACTAGCAACAGTAAAACATGGGGAATGAGTGCCGTTCTGACAGTGATATACAGAGCTGAAACTGATAAGTGAACTTCCGTAAACAATGGTGGGAACATAAGAGTAAGGGTACATAACTCCATTGTTTCTGATTAAAGCATTAAGGTAGAACATGGAGCTACTTGCCCTTTTTGCTTCAAGATCCATCCTTTTCTTCTTCAGCCTCTCTCTTCTATGGGCATTTTGGTGACCTCCAAGTGCCCGTGAGTTTGAAAACTTTTTCAAACAGAAGTGGCACTCATATTTAAGCTCCATGACAGCTGAGACACTCAAGTTTCGGAGGTTCTCGTTTGGGTTGGGAAGAACTATACCAGAGGAATTCATACAGATGGAAGTTTTTTCCTTTGGTCGTTCATCCATAAATGTTTCGAAGGAGCTTACACTCTCGTGTCTTTCAGATCTTGAACAAATGCTATCCTTCAAACAAGGATTTAACTCAAAGCCAAATATTCTAAGCTTTTTATCTGAAGCACTAGTTTTGCAACAGATAATATCTGTTCCATTCCTTCCGGTTGAAAGGAGATTATAGTTGGTAGATTTTTGGTACACTGCCTCATCCATTGGACTGAAAAGTTCCCGGCATGCCAAATGTTTTGGAATGCTACATTTATAGGAGATGCACTATATATTATAGTAGAACCACCAAAAGAAGATGTCACACTCATGCATATCCAACATTATATCCAACTAAATCATTATATAATGAAAAGGTTCACATAAAGTCAGAACAAGGAGCCCTAGCGCATTACTCAATTAGGACTTTTTCCATTTTATCTTTATTTTCCAGTACATGCCATTAGTTATTCTTTCTGTTTTTTTTTTTTTTCCTAGACATGTCATTAGTTAATCTCGCGAAGGAAATCCGTATTTCACTCAGAAATATCACCTCTTAAAGTAACTTAGCAGCACAAAACTTGCACCAAAAGGTAGCGAACTTGATAATCGACGATTTTATAGACTTGTACAAGATGTGGACCACATCCTCAAAAAAGAAACCAGCACCACAGCTGGTAAGCTGCATAATTTAAGATTGAGAAATTTAAATTTCTACTATAATACAGTTATTATTTCCTGTCAAAAGCATAAGAAATTACTTCTTGGTTACAAGCAAAATAAAATAAATTCAGAAGTGGATAATGAGAGGAGCAAATCTTTTAATCAAGGTCACCAATTAGATCTGAGCATATCTGGTTTGAGCATAATAAATTTGTATCCAGCACCTAGAAAAATAGATTTACAGCTAAAGCAAGTCATTGGCATGTATTAGCATTAGCCAGCTAAAGCTTTTTGTTCCATCTGCCCAAGTTGGCTCAATGGACCACATCTTTGGAGCTTTTTTGCCATTTCAGAAGCCTAATGGAATGTGTTGTAATACCACATTTTTATTTGGTGCTTATCAACAATCATCTCAAGCCCCATTTCATTCTTCTCACTCAATTTACAAAAAGTTTTATTCCTCAATAGGGAGGGGTGGGGGGGGGGGGGTGAAAAGCACAACAAAAGCAGAATGACCAGAGGATATAATTAAGCATATACCAGGCGTAGATGCATTACAAATCGCTAGTGAAAATAGAGAGATGTGACCTGTTTTCTCTAAGAAGTGGTCCAAAGACATGAAGTAATTGATTTCCTATTTAATCTTTGTGCACAGGACCCAAATGCAGCACCAAATGTGAAGAGATCATGTACAAAAAAGAATGCAAAAACATCATGTACGCGAATAGATGCATAGAGTTCAGAGGTCATAAAAGAGAACAAAGAAAAAAAAACAAAAACCTCATGTACATGAATAGATGCATAGAGTTCATAATTTGGTTTCATATTGCATTAGAACTTTGGCGCAGTAATGGGCAAAGTTTGTCACAGTGTTCCTTTTTGGGTTTGTCAGAACCTTTTCCCGAGCATTCCCTACAGACCTTACCATGGGTATAAATGAGACAATTAAGGTCAAACTTTAGTTCATCTGGAATTCGCCGATTCAGATGAAGATATGTCTTTTTTACATCAGCTGCAGCGGGTACCCAACGAAGAGTCTTTGCAATCTGAAAAATCTGTAGTAAGTTTTGAATGTTAGGCGAGTACTTTGAACAGGCAAATAAGTCCTTTAAAGTGAAACTCACATGTGTGTCCACTGGAAAATCATCTTGCTGAAGATGGAACATCAAGACACATGCCACCTGCATCCATTGCATATTGTTAGAATCACAGCAGCTGGTAAAAGACCAATTAGAAAGGTTGCCGGTGATAAGATCTTTCAGTTTGCAAACACCACCATTAGCATACGCCTTTTTTTTTCATGCCATCTTTCAGATAACTTCATTTTTTCCCCATCAATGGTAAGCACGACCAACATTTTTAAAGTCGCGCATGGGAGTCAGACATTTTTAGGACATGGACGCTCTGGGCAAACCTTTGCCACTTGTCTGAAGCATTTTCTAATCTGCCGTCTTATAAGTTTTTGGGACACGGATACCTGCTAATAATTTTTAAAAGGTAACAGCACATATGTCCTCCATTTCAGACAAACATATCTTCCATGCACTGGGGACGTGTGACTAGACTTGGAAACCAAATCAACACTAAGTTTTGCCAATGCTCTCATCTGCTTCAGGTTCTCTTCTTCTGTTCCCTCTCCCTCTCGCTCTTCTTCTTTACCCGTGATCTTCCTTGGCTCTACTAGTTCCAGGTCATTTGGTCAAGTATTCTGCTTCTGTCTCTTTTAACAAGGAGGTGTACGGGCCTGCTTGCGGGTACCTCGACAATTCCACCTATCATTCGGAAGTATTCTTCTTTTCATCACTTCTTTGCTCCCTCAATCGTGCTTAATATGCTGCTCTTTGCAACATACTTTAGCCCCAAAAAAATAGACTATGTTCGATAATGAATGGTACATTTTGATACAATATCAAAAAGAGTTGGACTCTTAGAACTAGTATAATATGTAGCTCTATATAGATTCTTTCTTAATATCTAGCAAATTCTTGCAATGTAATTTTGCATTTTCCTGTCACAGAGTAAGAATCTTATTCTCTTTCTTACAATGTTATCTTTTCTTTTTCCTTTTTTGTTTCTAATTTAAGCATAAAAACAATTTAATTGAGATCCATAACATGCTCAATTCTTGCAAGTCCCCCAAAATTTTGAAATTTCAAGTTTTCGCTTCAGACACAAAAGTCAAGTCATGTCTGGTTTGGTACTACTCATACTGGCACTACACTTATTCTAAGCACTAGGAAGCTCTATGACCTAATGGAGACTCCACTAGATATTAATTGTTCATTTTCCTTTTATAAGTACTCCAGATATATTTTCTTTTTTTGAACAAATACTCCATCAGATATTACTAACAATGAAAAGGCTTGCTAAGGCCTAAGGGGGGTTCTAACTTCAAATTCCAAGAGCAGGGGGAGATAGTTGTTTAGAGCATATTTCTCATGTCAAACTGAAAGAAATCCTGTAAAATTCACCATTTGATGCTCGAACTTGGCTCGAAAGGTTTAAGGGATTGAAAGAAAGTGGAGGTTCACCAAAGTTATGATAGTCTATAGGACTTCCACCCCACTCTGCCCATGTCACTCCCGTCCCTCATGGTAGGATGGGACAAGGTTGTAAACAAATATAGCAAGAAAAAGAAGTGTGATCGAGAATTCTCTACCACTTATTTACTCTTATGAGCAGAGACAAGGAGAAATTTTCTTTTTCCTTGGAGGCACCAAAAAATAGTCCAACACCACCCTCACGCTGAAAAAAGAAAGTCTATACTTTGAAGCATGGTGATCAACCCAGACATGCAGTAGAGGGTGGACAAAGCATTGGCATCAGAAAGCTTGGAAGCAATTGCATTTTCTGAGGTACCATGAAGAGAACAGAGCAGAAGTAGGGTATCTTAAATAGTGTAGGAATACACTGTAAAGGCATTTTTATAGATTAAAAATAATTAAGTTTCCATATTTTCTTGTAATACAACAGAATCTAGTAGTAAGTTTCTACAGTTCTGATGAGGGCTAATAACAAAGAGGAACAACGTCCTTATTTTCTATTTACAAAGGTGCCGCTGTCTAGTTATCAACATGAAGAGAAGAAATATGAAAATGTTATGAATCCATGCATGGTTGTTCAATTAATATGCAATAGGAACTTGCCAGATCTCTAAGAGACAAGTATACCAAAAAATAACACTTAAATAGGCATATTAATATCCAAACTCCAAGCTCAACTCATATTAGCCTTAAACACGGTCCACGATTCCCCAAGCAATATTTAAAACAAAACTGAGCACAAGTTACCGTTTTGGGGCCAATCCCTCTGAAACAAGAGAGTTCCCTTTTTATTTCCTCTATGGATAGTTCTCTCAAGTACTCCAAGCACAGATTTCCTTTTTTCTGAAACAATGAACTCAATATTCCCTTGATACAAGAAGTTTTGGTGGGCGCTAAACCTCCACATCTTATGGCATCTTCAACAAGCTTTGCATCAGCAGCTAGAACCTAAGCATTTGAAGATAAAATTCAATAAATAAGTTGGTCCGAAGTGCCAAAGTTTATCCATTTCATCAATGCACAATAAATCGATTATAGAGTAGTCAAGGAAATACATGATCATTCTTGGTTTAAGCAATATAGAGAGCGATAGTACAAAAAAAGCTAGTACTAAAATAAAGCACCATATAAAAACATAATGAATCGGCCAGTATCTACACTAGCAATGTCAGATCAGGTAAAATGCTATGAGCCAACATAAAATGTAAGTAACGTAAAATCCTAAAATAGAGGAAAAGCACCTCAGAAGGGGTTTAAGAGTTACCCTATTAAACTTAAAATAAAAATACCGTCTTTGGTTAATCAAACCCTTAGCCATCATAAAGCAAGCATGTACGAAGAAATTGAATTAATGGAGTAACTTAATTTGAAAAAAGCTTACAGATTCCCAGGTTGGAAAAGAGGATTTGAGGGAAGCAAAAGCCCTCTGAGAGTTAGCTTCAGTGGTGTTCTGCGACAAAATGGTGCTTATTAGACCGTCCAGTACACTCCGTTTACAAGACTCAGTACCACTAACATCATCATCTTCATCTCCAATGTCATTATCATGATTGAGTGATCTTTGCTTGCGGTACTTGATAAATTCTTTGGGGAAACCATGGACGGCCAAGAGATCATCCCTCACAGTTCGGCATTCGTCCGGCGTAGGCCGAGGGAAATCGGGGAATGGCTCACTGCCATTGGAGGAAGCAGTGGTGACTTGAGCCGTTTTCGATGATTTTGCAGACGAACATGGAGAAGGTGAACATTGGTCTTCGGATTTTTTCCTCTTTCGGCTTTTTTGCGCCTTTGTCAGTTTGGTCATTTCTTCGGTAATGAACCCTATGATAGGCCCAGTGCTATTCAATCGATTTGCCGAAACGTAATTGTTTCAATTATACAATCACTTCCATGTTAGAAACAGTAACATGGATGGGTAATTTTTTTATGGAGGAATTTATGTAGAATACAACCATTTAAAGATTTATTTATATTTTCTACAATTATTTTAATAAAATTACTTTTAGTATAATTTATTTTAAAATCTTACCTTTTTAATTAAATTATGTATAACTTTTCATATCCTAAAATCTCTCGCTCTTTCTACCTAACGAATGGATCACTATCAATTTCCCCGGTGCACGTCAAACTGCATAGAAACATTGGTAGCATACTTTTGAAAGCTGATCCACTGGCCTGAGTCAATGGTGGATGTGTCAGATTCATTATACTAAGGTATAGTGGGAGGAGTAAAACGCTGAACCTGAGTTGGGCTTGAAGCAGCAAAGAAAGGGATGTTTAAAGGACATTGATTCTTTTGCCAAAGTCTCCAAATTGAATGTTTGCTTAGGATGCCTAGTTGGTGATGAAAGAGGTGGCATTACAGGGGCACTGTTTGATATTCGTAAGAGGAAGTGATGAAGGAATGACAGTATTCGTAATTAGGGCACTGTTTTTTGACAATGTATTATTTTATACTATATATTGTGTTATTGTATATTGTAGTCATATATATATTTTTTATTATATACATTTAATAATATATACATTATATTTGTTTTCCCAAGTTTGCTTCTTCTTTATCATTCCATCACCAAAATGTATTTACTTCCCCCAAGTTTATATATATATATATATAGTATACAAATATTCATGAACTAAAAAAAATATATTATTAAAAAATATACTATACACAGTATCATTTGTTTTTTGATAAGGACTATAAACAGTATAATATATACATATGTTATATTTTCTTTGAGATTTTCATACCTAAAACATATTCTTATACATCTCTGTTGAGATTCTCTCTCACCTAAAACGTATCTATCCGTATTAATTTTTTTCTAATTTCTCCAGAGTCAATTACTCAAATGGTCATTGAACTATCCCTAATTATTTAGTAAAGTCATTTTTCTTTCATTTATAACAAAAAAGTCACTTAACTATACATATAGCACTCAGAATGTCACTCAACCAAATTTCTCAAACTTTTGATTGCTAAATATCTATTTTACCTTCCAAATTTTTATTTTTATATATTTTTTAAATATTATGATTTTTTTCCTTTTGATCTATATTATGAACGTACCTATAGAACAAATAAAATTTATTATAAAGTAAAAAAAGTTTAAAATATTTTTTGTGCATATATAATATTAAAATAATAAATAATTGAGCATAACTTTTAAGCATATATAATATTGAAATAATAAATAATTGAGCATAACTTTTAAGCATATATAATATATATTATAAACTACATCTCTATTTTAAATTGTTTATATTAAACAACAACAACAACAACAACAACAACTCATTAAAATTCCACTAATGGGGTTTGGGAGGGTAGTGTGTACGCAGACCTTACCCCTACCCCGAAGGAGTATAAACGTATGGAATATAAGTTTTAGAAGTTTTTATTCTATTTTATTTCAATTTTGTAATTTTATTTTTTGAGGTTTTGTCACTATTATCAAAATCATTTATGCAAATAAATTATTATAATTAAATTTTTTTATTATTCTCAATTATTTTATTATTCTAACACTATATATGCTTGAAAAATATTTTACATGTTTTACTTTATGAATAAATGTATTTGCTTTATAAGTAAGTCCATAAAATAAATTAAAAATTAAAAATAATATTCAAAATATAAAAGAAAGAAGATAAAGGTTGATAATTTAAAGGGCAAAATAGGTATTTGACCATTAAAAGTTTGAAAATTTTGGTTGAGTGACCTTCTGAGTGCTATAGGCATAGTTAAGTGACTTTTCTGTTACAAATGAAAGAAAAATAACTTACCGGATAATTATAGATAATTGAGTGATCATTTAAGTAATTGACTCAATTTGTCCGTTAAAGGATTCGAGTATATCCCAATGTCCCAAGCCTCTTCCCCATTATTAAAAGATATATTGCATGTATACTAATAATAAATATAGTATATAATATATTTTATAGTATAAACTTTATATGAAAGTGTATATAAGTATACAATACAACATACATCATTGTATAGTATCACTTTAGTTCATCTGATGTTTACATTGAGGAAAAAAATCTGATGTATACTACTAATAAATATTGTATACAATATATGATATAATATAAACTTATATGACATTGGTATAAGTATACAATATACAACATATCTTTTATTGTATAATACCACTTTAGTTTTTCGGATGTATACTACTAATAAATATAGCATACAATACATTATATAATATAAACTTATATGACACTTGGTATATATAATATACAATACATCATATCTTTGTTATATAATGGCACGTTAGTTCGTATTGAATTGTTTTAGTATTAAAGTTTACATGCTATATATTGATTATGATGTATTTGTTCCATTTTTTGTGTAATTTTTATTTAAAGGTTATTTCTCCTACTACTAGAGAAGGAGAATTTGATAAAGACTGGATTGTTTGTCGAGAATGTGGTGGAGAAGGAGAATACAAATAAAAAGGCAATGGAGAATTTTTCCTATTTAGTTTCCTTGTTTATAGGAATTGAGATGGAGTATTTTTAGGGAACAATTGATTTTATTAAATATGTTTGATATATAGGAAGCTACCGCATTTAAGAGCTATTTTCTTTATTCTTTTATCGTGTTTAAGTTGTAGAACATGTTAATTACTTTATAGTCGTAGATTATGAAATATTTTATGATTTTACATGTATTTATGTAAACTTCCCTTTTTTATGTCCAAATTTTTAAGTGGACCTTCTTTCTACAATCCCAAAAACGCTACTAATATTATTCGGGGACAAAAAATATAAGCACAGTAACGTTGTGGGTATAATTTTTTGCACCGTGTGCTACAATGAAAATTTTGGATCACGGCTATAACTTTTATAAATCTATATTTATCTATTTGTTTTGCCAATAAGGTGGTTTGAACATTAATTATATTAATTTTATTTAAAGTTAAAGAAACTATATACTATTATTTCTGAAGTGTTGAAATTCATCTTACAAAAATGTTTGTTTTTAGTTAATCGATCAAGACAAAACTTTTAAATGCCCAGTCGCTATTTAGAATTATGTTTGCTTCATTTTAATGTTGTAATAAAAAAGGTTAGACATTTTTTATATTATGTTGTTTTCCGTCAATGTTTAAAATTGGTACATCCAAATGGTCCATAGCACATTAACGGAAGATGTCTGCCCCTGTGCACGTGCCTAATGTCAAAAGTGAACAACTCATCTTGTATGCACCACTTGAAGGAAGGTTAGACTGAAGTACTAATTTGACATAGTTTGGCCATTAGTTATTGTAAGTCGTGAGGAAGATGTCAAAGATGTGACTGTGCGCCTCACTTGTTTAATCACTGGAGTGTTGCAACTTGCAAAGATGTTAGTTGACCCACGGTCAACAAGTCAATATTGGCAGCTTCTTAGCTAGGTTCTTGGTCTTTAGCTTTAGCTTAGAGGGTATATTTCCATCCCTTAAGCAACAGACTGTTTTTACTTTGAAAAAAAAATTACTATTATGGGAGGGGAGGGAATTTACATGATGAAAAGTGAGGAGCTCAACCCATGTGAGCTACTTTCAAATCTCACTTGTTCGATATTGATTTTTACTTGCATCGTTTTCAGAAGGTAACACGAAATAGAGCAAAGTGGAAGATCCAATGAACTCCCTATGATATTTTGTTCTGTAAGTCTTAGCTATCTATCACAGTGGAACAGTGTCAAGTGCAATGAATCATGAGTGAGTATCATCAACAACGACGACGACCTAATGTATTCCCGTAAATGAGGTTTGTGGGAGTATCATTAGAATACGATTTATTTCCACAATCCCGTGCAAACATAGTATATAGTATATAATATAAAGAAACAACAAGCTTGATTAATTGCAAGGAGCAGTTTGCAGAAAAGTGCACCCATTAATAGTTTGCTAGATGGTATATACAGAGTAAAATATGTTATGCTACGTGGCCACCCAAAAGAGGGACACGTGGAACCTAAGACGGGGATAGCCAAAATCGAAGGCAACGGTCCCGTCTGTCACCGAAAAAAATAACGCTCATAGAGATGCAATAAATACTCTTCGCCCGGTAGCATTTAATGGAGAATATTTCACATGATTAAGTATGTTGCCCGTTACAAGGAATTTGATATTTATGCTCACCGTTACATCTTTATCAATGGCCATCATAATTGACATTAAAGAAGGGTGCGATCCTAGGACCTCATTTCCTAGACGTAACTATAAATAGTGAGCTCTGTTATCATTGTAATGACGCGAATTTTCTGGCAAAATCTAATACTACAATCTACTCAAAGTTCTAATCAATTTTACCTTCTTATTTTCTGTTCTTGTTCTTATTATTACTGCGCCCGAAGACTTCATTACCAAAGTTTTTATTTCTGTCATTTCGTCTTCCTATCAAGGTTAAGTGTTATATATTTCTTTAGTTATATTGTTATTTCAATATCGAATTAATTCACTTATCTAGAAATCACGTATAAATTCAATTGTACCATTTTACGGGTAAACAGTTTGGCGCCCACCGTGGGGCCTAGACAACTATGTAATTAAGTTGATCCTTGACTTTTTTACTAACGTGTTTTGATTATTTTGTCTTAGAAAAAATCATAAGAAATGACAGATAACGGTGTTAACAACACGTACAATCCCGAGGTTCAAAGGGACCAACCTCATTTCGAGGACTCAATCAGTGACACCTACAACGAGGGGAATGACGCCACGCCGGTGCATGACATGCAATATCCTTGATGCGTTCGGGAGACAACTCCCGATGATGCTGAGGAGGAACATGTCGTTGGCGTAGTAAGGGTCCTACAAGAACAACACGCGATCATTCTAGGCCACCTCACGCGACAGGATAAGGTTTTGACGGAGTTGAAGCAGGTGTTGTCGGTGCTCCCGCGAATCAAACCACGTAGAGGGTAGACAACAACACCCCGAGGGGCGAAGTTGGCTCCGATGGGGCTGGGGGATCGGATCCGGCCTCAATAACGAAAACCATCCCTTTAAGAATGAACTCTTACGGTTTATGAGGGAATTGAACACCCACATGGACCAAATCCCAGCGCACCACCGGTGCTGAAAGATCCGGACTCAAAGAAGTATACTCAATTTCCATACAAGCCAAGTGCGACACAGAATTATTCCCGAAGCGGTTTAAAGTGCCTAATGTGCCAAAGTATGGCAGAACTTCAGACCCTCAGGAGCATATTACCACCTATACAACGGTGGTTAGAGGAAATTATTTAGCTCTTCACGAAATTGAATTTGTTTTGCTGAAGATATTTGGAGAGACTCTCACGAGGGGAGCCTTGACGTGGTATTCATTGTTACCCGAGAATTTCATAGACTCCTTTGTGATGCTCGCGGACTTTTTCATCAAGGCTCATATCGAGGCCAGAAAAGTACAGGCCCGAAAGGCCGACATATTCAGGATTTCGCAAGGAGAGTCTGAGTTGCTACGAGAGTTCGTTACCTGATTCCAGAAGGAGAGAATGTTGCTCCCGGCTGTCCCGGATGAATGGGCGGCTAAAGCATTCGCCAAGGGACTGAATCCGAGAAGTTCAAACGCTTCCCGGAAATTGAAGGAAATCCTGCTTGAGTTTCAAGCAACGACTTGGGTGGATGACCACAACGGTACGAATCAAAGATAAGGATCGAAGATCAGGTTGGTTTTCCATCGTCGACAAAAGGACGGGAGAACAACAGAGAAAAATCAAAAGACGATCTCAACGCGGACAGACGCTTTTCGAGGGGACGATTTTTTCCCTACAAACGGACCGAAGGCCGTGGCATAGGCTTCCGGTTAGCGGACAATTCGCCATTGACAGAAGGACGCGGTCGGAACAATAGATTATTGCAGGATAAATAAGCGTCGGGGGCGCGGGATCCTTCTTACCCCAAGTTGTTAGAATACAATTTCAACGTCGGTATAGTGGAGTTGGTGTCAGCCATGAGAAACATAAAAAAAAAAAGCACGGTCTTTGAAACCAATGAGATCTGATCCCAGCTAGAGGGATCCCAACTTGTGGTGTGAATACCACTGGACGAATGGCCATCGGACAGGGGACTGCTGACACCTCCGGGAAGAAGTGGCAACACTGTTGAAGAATTGTCATCTCAGAGAATTCTTGAGTAACCGAGCTAAGAACAGTTATGGTCGTAACCGGGACAACACGTGTTACACCCCATATTTTCATACGTGAAAGTACGCCATAAGTAGATTGATGAAATCTCAGAAATGAGATGTTACATCCTGCATTTTCGTACGTTAAAGTTTCGTCGTAAGTTAATTGACATACGTTCGGGAATGAGATTACTTTGAGATTATAAGTATTATGCTATTTCAAACAAGTGATAAGTAAATTTATTAAGGTGAAAGGGTAAGCAAATCGAAGATAATGAGTTTCGTCGAAGTTTGGCAATTTGGGGATAAAATACGGCCCAAGCTATAATACCCCGTATTTATGGACTAGTGCCATACAAGGTACCACATGACCATAATTATAAGGTGTATAAAGTGTGTTAAAAATGAATAGTATTTTGAGCAAATTCTTAATTATATGGGTAATTAGTTAATTATTAGTTTAATGAGATTAACCATATAATTAAGGATTTATGGATAATTAGTAGGTGGGGACAAACCCCCCCTCCCCCACGTGGCAGGCTGGGAGCCAACAAAGTCACAAAATATGACTCTTAAATCATTCTTTAATGTGGCAAAATTTGTGAGTTTAGTGGCTTATTAGTCACCATACAAAGTGGGGCCCACAACCCACAATATTGAGAGCCTTTCCTATATTATTATTTCAGATACATAAATTTGCAAAGGAACGGATGGATTCTCAACAATCTCATAATGAATCCTTTGAAAATGGTTATGGCAACATAATTCACTTCAAGAAAAGTCATGAAATATTTTGATCAAATTCATTTAAGAAAGATATCATATAGATCTGCTATGGAAAATTGCTTCGACAAAATTCATACGAGACTACGTAATGTTATAGTAACAGGATTTTGCGATTCTAAAGGAGTACAGTGCAATCTTTCTCAAGAATATCAAACGGATATTTCCCTACTTCGATCTGCCATTACGCGTTGTCGCAATTGACTTGTGTTAGAGGGATTGTCAAGAGAATCGGCTCAGGTATGTTAAGGCTATCCCTTATTTTTTTTTGGCATGATCCAATTGATACAAACGAAATGAGTAAACGCACAACTTTCATAAATGACTCTATTCATAGAAGTACTAGGGGTGTCTATGTTCTTGATTCCCCATGTGACATATTATTATATCTTCTGTTCATGGGTCTCAGAAAAATACGTAGTTGATAAAGTTTATCCGAAAGGTATATTGATCTTATTAACGCACTTCTTATGCATTTCATGCATTTATACATGTATATTGATCCATGACCAGACGTCGTTATATACGCGTATATTATATGTATATGTGATATGGGAAAAGGTTATGGCGTTATATACACACCACCACCTGATCAGCAGGTATACGTTGATGATTTTCCCACAGTGACCGAGATGATATGATGGGTTGCCTTCAGAGGCTTGATGATGTTATGAACGCATATACCTAAGCATGGTATGATATTTATACACATATGTATGACATTGTAAATATTAATGATTCACAGAGTTATTCAGACATACATGTCGAGTCTTTTACTCCATCTTTTTCTCATGTCTATTGTTTATTGATTCTCATTCCTTACGTACTCGGTACATTATTTGTATTGACATCCCTAATGCACGGGGACGCTGCGTTTCATGCCCGCAGGTCCCGATAGACAGGTCGAGAGTCCCCCAAGTAGGTTATCAGCTCAGCGGAAGATGTTGGTGCGCTCCATTTGCTCCGGAGTTGCTTATGTGGTTAGTATGATTAGGATATGTATTGATTAGTATGGCGGGATCCTGCCCCGACCTTTATGACATTTATGTACTCTTAGAGGCTTGTAGACATATGTTGTGTACGTGAAAGATTGTACGGCCTTGTCGGCCTATGTTCAGTGTAATTTTGGTTTTATAGGCCCTATGTCACATGTATAAGTGTTTATGTTAGATTGGGTCATCTTATATTGAGTATTCCCTTATATTTATTCTGGTTAGCCCATGACGGCCCGTTTGGCCTAGTTGCCAATGATAGTACGATAAGAAGAATATGTAATGTTGGTACTCGGTTGAGTAACGCACTGGGTGTCCGTCGCGGTCCATCGGTTTGGGTCGTAACAAAAGCGGTATCAGAGCAGTTCTGTCCTAGGGAATCTACAAGCCGTGTCTAGTAGAGTCTTGTTTATGGGTGTGTTGTGCACCACACTTATAAGCAGGAGGCTACAGGGGATTTAGGACTGTCACTCATTCTTCTTACTCTAGATCGTGTGGTAGAGCTCAGTTGTAAGAACTCAATTTCCTAAACTCTATCTTATTCATAATACGACGATGCCTATATCTAGAAAGACAGTTGGTAAGGGATTGAATATGACTGTGGAATAGTTGAGTCAGAGGAACTCGATTTTGCATCATGTTTATGATGAGTAAATGTAAGGTCTCCATCAGATCATGTGTGTACTAAGACGTGTGAGCTTCTGGAAAAGGAGCCCTAAGGCATGAATATCTATCCGCCCATATGGTAAAAAGCAACGAGAGATTCAGAAGGTAGATACAAGCTTCAACAAGTAAAAGAAGCAAGATGAAAAAGGGTACGAGGTACCCAGCTAGTGAATATTATCATTATTTGCCATTCAGGAAGGGAGATATAAGCATTTTGAGTTACCTTCAACAGTAGTAGAGGTATGTACAATCGGCCACACCCATCTTATTTATGACCTATAGGGGCTAACATAAGTAGTATAAGAGAAGGCAGGGTATCAGGATCTAGCTAGGGTTAGGGTAACCCAAAATGGTGGATGGATTATTTGCGTTAGTTGACATTCCCGAAGGATATTGCAAATGTGCTAATAGATCTCCTTGTGAGACACCCATATGGTACACTCTAAAATAGTACAGCTAGATATGAGTACTACAAAGATAGGCACTGGAAGCCTGGAAGGGACAAATATTACCTTAGGGTGGCTCCCGTCCCTAGTAGAGAGAGAATGTTAGGCAACCCGAAGAGCCAGTGGATAGAGCAAGGGGAGCTAAAAGCAAAAGAATGTCTTGTAAAAGTTTTCAGAATAAAGTGATAGACAGAAATATTAGCAGGGAAATAAGAAGAGAGATAATGAAGCATTATGAGTAAGAGGTGATGCATAGATGACAACAGTAGGAAAAAAAATGAATGACAGTATTACAGAGTCTATAGTCAAGGGAAGGAAAAGATGAGAGGTGACAGGCCTTGAGACAACAAAAGAGTATAGGCCATAAAGTCATATCCTCATTTCAAGAAGTAAGTTCGTGACTCTAGCATGATTATCAGAAGTAAAAGTTAGACCCCAAAGTAATAGAAATCAGTATGGGCTAGTGAACAAGATAAACTAAACATGAATTAGGGACTGAGTGATTTGATAATGGTCGACGTCATGAGAATTTCAGACTTCGTTCCGACAATAATAGGATGGACAACATAAGAAGATTCATGAGAAATTCATAGAATGGTCATTCAGGAAGACACTTTCCTAAAGCAAGCAATGTGAGCAGAGTTAAGCTTAAGGGGTTGTATGTTCAAGTTACACTAGGTGTCTCCCTCGTGAGTAAGGAATTTTGTTATCCTTGGTACTGAAGGATTACCCCAAGGTGAGTAAGGGTCATAGATGATGTGAAAAGATGCCAAAGATGAAGAGGTAAAACATCTATAGGTAGATCGTCATAGCGCTAAACCATAGTACTCCCCTAGGGGGGGGGGATGTGGAGTGATGTGGCATTAAGTCAGAATTAAGTGGTTCTAGTAACTATGGAATGATAAAGGAAGAATGCAATAAGAATGAAAAAGGAATGAGCTTGCACTTATTCAAATCCTACAGATATGCTACGATTCTAGAATATTATGCAAACACGACGTCAAGGAGAGGAAGTAAAGGTTCCTTCCCGAGATATTATTGATAAATAAGGAACCATTACGAGATGTAAGTTAAGACAAAGGAAATAACCCAAGAAAGATTACGCGGAATATTGATATGAGAATGGGCTAACGAGTAGTTAGTTGTTGATTCAGGAAGAGCCTAGTTATGGCTAGACAAGAGGATACGGACAATCAACAGATCGTGCAAGATAAACATAGTGAATCCAGTCTCGCAGATAATGATATCGTGATCCTTGAGAAATATTTAGATAGGAGTTGGGGTAGTTAAAGGTATCGTATGAGTATTACGGAAATAAAAGAGAGTACCACTGGGAAGACAACCAAAATATTAGTTCAGGAACAACCCTACAAGCACAAGGGCGTGAAGGTAAGTAACTAAGGATAATTATAGGCGAGGAACATCAAAAATTTCCGTCGAGTATACGATGTAATAAGCTCCTGGATTTACAGGAGTCAGAGGATCCTCCCTAAGTACTATAATGAAAGACTAGCTTAAGAAATAAGGAAGAAGGCTTCAACCTAAACATAGTAACTTGAAGAAGAAATGGTCTTGTAATAGCAGTCTCACTATAACATTGTATGCACTCCATAAAAAAGTGGTCTGGCACCTATCGTGGCTAATGAATGGGAAGTAAAATCAAAAGTAATATTCGAGATCATATGAGTTGCACGAAAACTTCGCCATGCGTGAGAACTAAGATAAGCTAAGTATGCACGCAACAAGGGGCAGAAAGACCAGGAAAAGTAATAGCTTACGTTTAAAGAAAGTTGAAAAGGAACTAAAGGAATTATTCGATCAATGATCCAGAGATAATTACATTATGAATGCCCTCAAGATTTTGGAGTATTATCCATGCAGCATATATGTTGACAATCATACAGTCGTAGAAGACTCCGGTGTAAGTTAAAAGAAAGGATTGAGCCCAGGTCATAGACAAATGGTTGAATTGTTAGAAGGTTGTATCAAGGATATTCCATAGCGCCCAATAAAAGGCTAAAGTAATAACTAATACCAGGAGCCGTAAATAGGAAGATAGCTTAAGCCTACATAAAGGTTGATCAGAAGGAAGAGGAAACTAAAGAGTTGTATCAACCAAGTAAATCAGGAGTCTGATTATTGGACCCAAAAAATTATAGACCTCGTGATTGAGAACATTGCAGGATCACGCTTAAATATCAGAGGTAAAAGAGAGATAGTGCAGTAGCCATATTCTATAACGGCTCTACGATAAAGTAGTTAGAAAAGTACCAGCCTCATAAGAAGTCAGTATGAATCTCCCACCGGATTGTGTATACACCATAGGTTCAAGTATTATAAGAGAGCTTCAAGTTGTGGATGTGAATTATACCTGTGTGAAAGCAAGGTCATGAAATAGATAGAAGATGTGATGCGAGATTTTAAGGTAAATAAGGTAAAAGTGAACAACGTACGAGGTACTAAAATACAGAAGGTTGCGAATAATCCATACTGCAGATAGAAGGCTAAAAGCGTTGGGATTCAGTATCCAGGAATGGTAGCGTCGTCGTCAGTGGCATATATTTCAGCCTATGGGTTCTAGGTATCGAGAGGCCTAGTCAAGAGAGTAAAGAAGAGTTAGAGATGTTGTGATGCCTTGCTTGATGTTCCAAAATAACATAAGAAAATCTATGGTGCAAGCAACTTGAAGGAAGGTTGCAAGTAGTATAAATATGTCACAAGCTAAAGTATGGTGGAGCGACAATGTTTTAGGAAGACATGAGTAAGGATAAGAAAGGGTGAGTGAGAAGGTGACAAGGATGGATAAGTTCTCGGGATTAAGCCCATGAAAACAAGAGAGCTAATGGTTTCTCTAAGTTATAGAAAACTCAGTATAGCCTGAATGAACTCAAAGGGGTCTAAGACTAGTAGCATTGAGAAGAAATGGAATGTTGCCCTGGTAGTAGAATGGGGGTGTAATTGTGATAGATGAAGGATGACGTTTGGGCCTTCGATTGAGTAATGATTTCATGAATTGTACAGGATTAAATAACCCACGTAATGTGAATCACATTGGGATGCTATGAAATACGGCTATGGAAGTATAGTATCGCCCCCAGGTGGATCAGGAAAGTCACTTCAGATATTCCTCAATGAGTCGTAAGCCCTAGTGACAATGCATTACGTAAGAGGTTTCAAGTTTCTAGTGTTAGATTATGGATCAACATTAAGGTGAATCGACAATAGATGAATAAAGTTCCAACGTATGAGAGGAGATAAGGATTCCATCCTTTAGATGAATAGTAATAAGGAAGCATTGAAGGACTTGGATTTACACATCTATCATAAGAAGCAAGAAAGTAGCCTGGAATTGGGTAGCAGACCTCGATAATAATAAAACCAAGGTAAGAGTTATGGTATAGTAAAGTCATACAGATGCATAACCAGGTTTATGAAACAAGATATAGCAATATTTGTAAGTTCGACAAAGTACCGAGCAAAGAACATCAGTACACCTATAGATGCCCAGAGGGACACCTTGTCAAGTTCTGTATATGTTCACAAAGTGAGGCCTAGAGATTGTCTAAAAGAGAGAAGAGTCGTATAGGCGCACATACAAGGGCAAAAGTCGTACATAATGCATGATAGAAGGTAGCAACAGTTACGAGATTGGAAGGATTCTGACCACAAGTCGTGGTTTGAGCAAGAGGCCTAAAGGGGGGAATGCCCTGGCCTTTGGAATTATTCAGAGAACAGTTGCCTAAATGGCAAGGAGAGTACTAAAGTATTTGGAAGACATAAGTTATGAAAATGATAAGTGCATCAGTCAACATTCAAGGACGAATGTTCTAAAATGGGGAATGATGTTACATCCCATATTTTCGTACGTGAAAGTACGCCATAAGTAGATTGATGAAATCTAAGAAATGAGATGTTACATCCCGCATTTTCTTACGTTAAAGTTTCGTCGTAAGTTAATCGACATACATTCGGGAATTAGATTACTTTGGGATTATAAGTATTATGCTATTTCAAACAAGTGATAAGTAAGGTGAGATGGTAAGCAAATCGAAGATAATGAGTTTTGTCGAAGTTTGGCAATTTGGGGATAAAATACGGTCCAAACTATAATACCCCATATTTATGGACTAGTGCCATACAAGGTACCACATGACCATGATTATAAGGTGTATAAAGTGTGTTAAAAGTGAGTAGTATTTTGAGTAATTTGAGATAATTCTTAATTATGTGGGTAATTGATTAATTATTGGTTTAATGGGAGATTAACCATGTAACTAAGGATTTGTGGATAATTAGTAGGTGGGGACAAAGCCCCCCACGTGGCAGCCAACAAAGTCACAAAATATGACTCTTAAATCATTCTTCAATGTGGCAAAATTTGTGAGTTTAGTGGCTTATTAGTCACCATACAAAGTGGGGACCACAACCCACAATGTTAAGAGCCTTTCGTATATTATTATTTCAGATACATAGATTTACAAAGGAACAGATGGATTCTCAACAATCTCATAATGAATACTTTACAAAATGGTTATGGCAACGTAATTCACTTCAAGAAAAGTCATGAAAGATTTTGATCAAATTCATTTAATAAATATATCATATGGATCTGCTATGGCAAATTACTTCGACAAAATTCATACGAGACTACGTAATGTTATAATAACAGGATTTTGAGATTCTATAGGAGTACGGTGCAATCTTTCTCAAGAATATCAAATGGATTTTTCCATACTTCAATCTGCCGTTACGCGTTGTCGCAATTGACGTGTGTTAGAGGGATTGTCAAGAGAATCGACTCAGGTATGTTAAGTCTATCCCTTCTTTCTTTTTGGCATGATCCAAATGATACAAACGAAACGAGTAAATGAACAACTTTCATAAATGACTCTATTCATAAAAATACTAGGGGTGTCTATGTTCTTGATTCCCCGCGTGACATATTATTATATCTTCTGTTCATGGGTCTCAGAAAAATACTTAGTTGATAAAGTTTATCCGAAAGGTATATTGATCTTATTAACACACTTCTTATGCATTTCATGCATTTATACATGTACATTGACCCATGACCAGATGACGTTATATACACGTATATTATATGTATTTGGGATATGGGAAAAGGTTACGACGTTATATACGCACCACCACCTAATCAACTGGTATACGTTAATGAATTGCCCACAGTGGCCGAGATGATTTGATGGGATGCCTTCAGAGGCTTGATGATGTTATGAACGCATATACCTAAGCACGATATGATATTTATACGCATATGCCTGACATTGTAAATATTAATGATTCACAGAGTTATTCAGACATACATGTCGAGTCTTTTACTCCATATTTTTCTCATGTCAATTGTTTACTGATTTTTATTCCTTACATACTCAGTACATTATTTGTACCGACATCTCTTTTGCCTGGGGACGCTGTGTTTCATGCCCTCAAGTCCCGATAGACAGGTCGAGAGTCCTCCAAGTAGGCTATCACCTCAGTGGGAGATGTTGGTGCGCTCCATTTGCTCAAGAGTTGCTTATGTGGTCAGTATGATTAGGACATGTATTGATTAGTATGGCGGGGCCCTGTTCCGACCTTTATGACATTTATGTACTCTTAAAGGCTTGTAGACATATGTCGTATACGTGAAAGATTGTACGCCCTTGTCGGCCTATGTTTAGTGTAATTTTGATCTTATAGGCCCTATGTCACATGTATAAGTGTTTATGTCAGATTGGGTCGCCTTATATTGTGTATTCCCTTATGTTTATTCTAGTTAGCCCATGACGGCATGTTTGGCTCAGTTGCCAATGATAGTACGATAAGAAGAATATGTAACGTTGGTACTCGGTTGAGTAAGGCACCGGGTGCCCGTCGCGGTCCATCGGTTTGGGTCGTGACAAAGCGGAACCCTCAAAAGCAAGAGAAGATCCCCCCTCCCCCCCCCCCCCCGCCAAATGATCAACATGATCTTCGGGGGGAACAAGATCAACGGGGTCACCTTTTCGGTAGCAAAAACGACAAAAAATTAGTAACCCATAGCAAAAGGCTTCGGGAAGTCACCGAAGACGATATCACTTTAACGGAGGAGTATCCAGACGGATTGCTACTACCGCACAATGACGCACTGGTAATTTCTTTAAATGTGCTAGATTTTAAGATTAAACGTGTTCTAGTGTATCCAGAAAGTTCGAACATTATCATACAATGTAGAGTATTGGAGCAAGCTAAACTCACCAAAAGCATCATTCCGGCCACAAAACTCCTCGCGTGATTCAACCTCGCGAGTGTGACAACTCGAGAAGAGATTTTGTTACCCACAAACGCCGAAGGAGTAATGAAAATAACTCTTTTCTAAGTGGTAGATGGTGATATGGGATATAACATTATCTTGGGAAGGTCTTGGTTGCACGAGATGAAAGCTGTATCATCAACGTATCATCAATTGCTGAAATTTCCAACGCCCGAAGTAGTTAAATAGATAATGGGTGAGAAGCCGACAACAAGGGAGATGAATGCAATTTCGATCTCCAGTAGCAAAGGAAAGGAACACGTGGCATATAAATTACAGGAACCGGCACCGGCTCCCGAACTAGATGAAGTTAGCCCGGGGGTAGAAGCATCCGAATTTTATCAGTTGCCGAGATATTTCCTGGTTTCCGAAGAGATGGATGCAACGAAATCCACAACGGAAGAACTTGAGCAAGTTGTGTTGTTAGAAGAGTTCTTAGAAAGGAAATTCTACTTAGGGACATGACTGCACCCCGAGCCCAGGTCTGGTTTTATTAAATTTCTTAAATCTAATGCCGATTATTTTGCATGGTCACATGCGGATATGACAGGTATCCCCATGGAGGTAGTCATATATTAGTTAAATTTGGATCCTAACGTATCTCCGGTAAGACAAAAGAAATGCCCTATTGCTGAAGCCAGGAATTAATTCGTCAAGGAAAATGTAACTCGCTTACTTAATATCGGTTCGATCCGAGAGGTAAAATATCTAGATTGGCTAGCTAATGTAGTAGTAGTTCCTAAGAAGAACAATAAATTTTGCATATGTGTAGATTATAAAGATTTGAATAAGGCATGATCGGAAGACTCGTTCCCACTGCCAAGCATCGATCAAATGATTGATACTACGACCGGGCACGAGTTAATGAGTTTCGTTGATGCTTATTTCGGGTACAATCAGATTAAGATGAACCCGGAGGATCAGAAAAAGACTTTATTTATTACGAACTTTGGTACATATTCCTATAATGTGATGCCCTTCGGGTAGAAAACGCCGGAGCCACATATCAACGGCTTGTGAATAAGATGTTTGTAAAATAAATAGGAAAAACTATGGAAGTTTATATAGATGATATGCTCATTAAGTCTTTAAACAAGTTTATATAGATGAAACTTAACCCCGAAAAATGCGCGTTCAGGGTCAGCTCTAATAAGTTTCTAGGATTTTTGGTATTGCAAAGGGGAATTGGGGTAAACTCCGATAAGATCAAGGCCATCGAAGACATCCCAGACCAACAGTCAAACGTGAAGGAAGTACAAAGGATCACGGGGAGATTGGCAGCTTTGAGCAGGTTCATTTCCAGGTCATCAGAAAAATCTCACTGTTTCTTCGCACTGCTAAAAAAGAAAAATAATTTCGAATGGACCCCGGATTACCAGCAAGCTTTGAGAGATTTGAAAAAGTACTTGTCAAGCCCTCCGTTGCTTTCGAAACCAAAAGAAGGTAAAAGGTTGTTAGTCTACCTCGCGGTCTCGGAAGTCATAGTAAGTGCAGTTTTAGTCAGTGAGGACGAATGTACGCAATATCCTATTTATTACGTTAGTAAAATTTTAATCGGAGCAGAAATTCGCTACCCCCATTAGGAAAAACTGGTCTTAGCTCTCGTAGTCGCCGCTCGAAAGCTAAGGCCCTACTTCCAATGTCACCCGATAGCCGTGGTGACCACTTTTCCTTTACAGAACATCCTTCACAACATCGATCTCTCGGGTAGATTGGCCAAATAGGCCATCAAAATGAGTGAGTTCGACATAGAATATAAGCCAAAAACTGCAATTAAGTCACAAGTCTTGGCTGACTTTATGGCTGATTTCTGTCTAGGATTACTACCTCTTGTAACCAAAGAGGCAATAATGGTGTCGGAAGCGACATCGGGGGTTTGGACCTTATTTACGGACAGAGCCTCCAATGTGAAAAGGGTCTGAGCTTGGTATAGTATTAATCACGCCTTCGGGGAAACTCTAAGGCAAGCCATTAGAACGGTCCCTTTAACTAACAATGAAGCAGAGTAAGAGGCTTTGATTGAATGTCTCGAACTGGCCCAGTGACTTGATTCTAAGGTCATAGAAATCAAATGCTACTCACAGCTGGTAGTAAATCATGTCTACGGGATCTTCGAAACCAACTAGGAGCGCATACAACAATATGTAGTAAACGTCCAAGCTCTGTTGGGAGTGGTCGATTACTCATATACCAAGGGAAGATAATGCAGAAGGACACACATTGGATAACGTTGGATCATCGACATAAATAAAGGGATCGGAGTCCGGGACGGTAGTACAACGGATGAGCTCGGTCTTGGATACAGAAAGCTACTATGAGGTAAATATGACTAATTTGGTCTGGGACTGGAGGAATGAAATCATCAATTATACAGATCATGGGAAGTTGCTCGAAGACTCCAAAGTGTCCCGGGCGCTAGGTGCCAAAGCACCGTGATATAGATTCAAGAGAGGCCAATTATATAGAAAATCTTTCCAAGGCCCGCTGGCCCGATGCTTGGGGGCATCCGAAGCTAACTATGTTATGCAAGAAGTCCACGAAGGGATATGCAGCAATCATTCAGGCGCAGATTCCTTAGTGCTGAAATTGGTAAGGGCAAGATATTATTGGCCCCGCATTTAACAATATGCCAAAGAATTCGTACGGAAGTGTGATAAATGCCAACACTGCACACCACTAGTACATTAACCGGCAGGATCGTTACATTCGGTTCTGTCCCCGTGGCCATTCATGAAATGGGGGATGGACATCGTCAGGCCATTGTCATCGGCCTCCGGAAAGGTAAGATTTCTTTTGATTTTGACTGACTATTTTTCTAAGTGGATGGAAGTAAGTCCTTATCAGAAGATCGGAGAGCGTAAAGTGGTGGATTTCTTATGGGAAAATATAATTTGTAGGTTCGGAATGCCAAAAGAGATAGCATGCGATAATGGGATACAATTTATTGTTGCAAAAGTCACAAAGTTTCTCGAAGATTTAAAAATAAAAAGGATCATATCTTCACCCTACCATCCGAGCGCAAATGGTCAAGCGGAGTCAGCGAGCAAAGTGATTATACAAAACCTCAAGAAAAGGTTGGAAGCGGCTAAAGGTAATTGGCCCGAGAAATTACCCGAAGTTTTATGGGCATACCAAACAATAGCCAAATTAAGCACAGGAGAAACTCTTTTTTCCCTTATGTACGGGGTAGAATCTTTAATCCCGGTGGAAGTAGGGGAACCCACCTTGAGATATTTCCAAGCAGATGAAGAATCAAACAATGAGGCAATATTAGTCAACTTGGAGCTACTCGATGAGCGCAGGGACTTGGCGCATGTAAGAATGGAAGTCCAAAAGCAGAGAATGGAACGGTATTATAATCAAATAGCCAACCTCCGTTATTTCATAGTAGGAGACTTGGTCCTAAGGAAAGTAACTCAAAGCACCCGGGAGCTCAACGTAGGGAAGCTAGGTCCAATATGGGAAGGCCCCTACCGGGTTTCAGTTGTCACCGGGAAAGGTTTATATGAATTAAAGAACCAAGATAGATAAAAGTTTCCCAGCAACTGGAAAGTGGCATACCTCAAAAGATATATTATTGTTGATGAACATCACCTTAACTGAAAGTATGTGCTGCACTCTTTTTCCCTTCGTCCAGGTTTTGTCCCAATTGGGTTTTTCTGGCAAGTTTTTTAATGAGGCAGCAACAAAAAGCATACTACGAAAAAAGCTCCAACAAAAGCAATAAGACCTTTAATAGCAAGGAACACAAGCAAAGATACACTCTGGGACGGTTAGATAATCTTTTACTCTATAGCAAAATTCCCATCGGGAAGCTAAGTTTGCTATCGAGCAAAGGTTAACCGACCATTCACAAGTACAAACCACTAGAGGGTTGTTAGATAGTCCTTCGCTCGATAGTATGAATTCCTGAAGGGAAGTAAGGTGTGTTATCGAGTTAAGGATTATCTAGCAATTCATTAGCGGGATCTTTGAAAGTACAAGACTTCCAGTGTTCCAATTCGCATTCTTCGCATTTGAGCACTAGGGGGAACGATATGAGGATACGACAACAATGATTGTCACGTCGACCGAGTAGCAAAAACCGAAAACATAGTTGTACCATAGAAATAAGTTGTACAATTTAGCCATAAGTAATGACAATTTCTTTTTTCAGCATAACAAATGCTTATGTACTTTTTGAAAAAGAAGGAATAAAATGAAATCCTTTTGTTTTTATTTTGTTTCTTGTCTGAACGATGAATTAACTTTGTCATTTGAAAGTTAAACAAGCACTTCAAATGTTAGTGCTGTAATGAAAATGAGACGTCCTATTCAAGAGCACCGTAAATATAAGCGGACCATTTCTTATAAACACCCTCACGTTAAAGGGTTAATTTTAGAAGAACTCATGCCCGAAATCAAAATGCCTTCAGAAAGAAATACAACCAAGGCTTCACATAATAAGACGCAAACAGTTAAACTTGCGCAAAACTCTTAAGAGAAAAGAGAATACAAAGATTAAAACTTGCATAAATGTTCAAACGAAGGAAAGACTCAAACAGTACTTGAGCAAAAAGATGTTTTTATTTACAGTAACATGCCAAAATGGCACAGATACAAGAATTGGAAAAAGGAAAGAAGAGCTAAACTGCAGCATCTCCGGAACCCGGAGGAAGAGAAGTGTCCATGCCCCCAGGGGAAGTGGATAGATCCGCCAATGGCTCAATATTTTGGCCTTCGCCAGTTTGGCCTTCAACATTTTCGTCTTCCGCTTTTTCTTTAGTTCCCTAAGTTTCAAAACTGGAACTGTAAGAACCGGAAGCAGTAGGCTCTACTGGGAGACCGTTTTTAGCAGCCAACTCAAGCTCACGGGCCTTAGGAATTTTAGCATCAAAGTCAATGATACCAGCTTTGGCCTCTTCCAAGAGTTTTCTCCTTATGCTGTATATAGCATAAGTTTTCTCAACGACGAGGGAAGCCGCTCGTCGCTTAAGTTCTTCTTTGAGTTGAGTTACCTCGGCAGATAGGCTTTCCCGGGTAAATCTAACGGATTTGAGGCTAATATCAAAGTTGCGGATAGTTAAACTAAATAGCCTATTATGCTCGATAGTTTTCCCATACTTCTCCTCTAGTTGGGCATGTTTCAACCCCCCCCCTTCCAGTAGCAAGATCTTCAGTTTTGGAGTTCAAGGTTGCCTCTAAGTTAGTCAATCTTTCAGTGAAGGTAGCCTCACGATCGGATGCAGCAAGAACGGTAATATAAATTTCAACCCATTTGGCCTTAGCCTCTTCAAATTGAACCCTCAACGGGGCAATGTCTCGGCTAAGGGTCTCCACGTATCACTTTACTGCAAACGAGCCTCCAATATAACGGCCTCAGTGGCTTTGACTTCTAATTCTGAGAGGCGGGCGACACTTTGCTCCCTCTCTACCAAAAGTTGATCTTGTGCGGAGGTAATTCCTTCCTTCTCACCAATCATCCTCTAAAGGCTCTCGGAAGCAAGAAAGATGGCCTACAAAACAAGAAAGTCAAAACTCAGGATATGTTCAGGCAGAAATAGAAGTAATAACAAATGAACAAAGAAATGTACCACTGCAGTGTTGTACATGGCATTGTTCAACAAACACTCTCCCGAGAGTGCTTGAATATTTTCCCAATCTTTTTTTGAAGCCAAAGGCTTCAGATAATTAGCAAGTTCCACCGGCCGGGATAGCAAGTTGCATCCCGTAGAGACCGAAAGAGTAACATTCCTCCTCTTTTATGGATCTTGAGAAGGGGCAGCATACTTTTGCCTCAAATTCCCATTAACTGGGGATCGGGGAAGATGAACACCTTCTTCGTGGTTAGGTGCAACCGGTTGAGATGATGTAGCAATTACTGGTGGAAGAGTGGATGAAGGTGGAAATGATTTAGCAGTTGCTGGTGTTGGTGAAGAGGGAGATGAAGCTGATAGAGTTGAAGAGTGAGAAGCAGCTGCAGCAAATACAGTGCTAGTTGTTTGTTGCTCGTCAACCGAGGACGGAAGGGACCCGGTACTCAACCCCAAAATACTGGGTACGGCAACTAGGACATGGAAGCGAGAGTTAGAATTTTTCACCATATCATTTTCCCACGGAGCGTTGAGGCATATTCCTCGGATGGTGTAACTAACTCGACCAGTTGAGCATTCTGTTGAGTTGATGAGGATCTTCGCCTTCTATGTAGAGAAGCTTCCCCATTACTAGCTTTTCCATCATCGTCGATCATCATAGTGTCTATGAATGCCTCGGGAGTAGGGCTAGTCACCACAACTACCGGAGACGACTCGGGGGCAGTAGCCATCGTCCTCTTATTTTTCTCCCCGACCATAGAGGAGCGTCTTCTTTTTGGTTGTTTGTCATCCGACCGGGGACTCCGTACAGAAACACTTGTGCCCGAAGCAGGACCAGAGACACCTGCTCGAGTAAGCGCCTCCTGAAGAAGCCTCACCGCGTCAACCAGATCAGCCAAAACATCCTCCTAGGGGACAACAACAGAGCCCGCAGGTAGACCTGATTTCAGAGAAAAGATAGAAAGGATTAATCAATTTCTTCACGTAAAAAACTGAAACAAGGTAAGTCTGAGTTACCATGGTTTTTGGCCTTCCACCCGTATTTAAGGGCTAGTTCTTTCCACGTGCGGGTTTCAGGTGTGGTGACATCCAAGATCTTCTGGACCCACTGGTGCAAGACTTCAACCATCGGTGGGACCCATCGAGCTACTGAAACAGGCGAAAGATGGAGGATCAATATGGGTATAGAAGAATAACTAATAAAAGAAATATTAAACAAGGTGCTTACGAGTGTGGATCCATGCTATCGGAAAGGATGAAGCCTGATAGGTTATATGTACCTTGTAATATTTTGATGATCTAACAAACTTAATTACAAGAACCAGATAATGAACCTGATACACACCCTCAAGTACGTGGGAATAACAAGTATCAAGCTGGAGATGTAAATCAACTCTTCGGATGACAAATAAACAACAAGGGGAACAGATGGACATCGGTTCCCCTGGTAACCGTACCAGGTAAAGTTGTTGCCTGCACACGCAACAATACAAAAATAGTGCAGCAGTCAACTTAATGGGGAATGCCCTTTACCCAACTTGCTTGCATCATTCAAATGATGTCACAAATGAGTTATTTACATCAAGCAAAGGTAAAACAAAATACTTGCACATTCAATAATCGATCAAGCACTCTCTCAAGTCTGTGTCAATCTTGCTAGTGATTCTAAGGGCATCAAGAATAAAGAACAACATAACGAAGGACCAGTTTCATATATTGAGTCATTACATGTCCCTAGTTGTGTTGCACGTTTGTTAAAGTTCTTTACTTGTAATTCCTACTTAGCTTAGTTAGAAGCATTGTGTAGGAAACATTTGTAAATCATAAACCCTTGTGTTTGTGTCTTGGCTAGAGTTAGTCGAGTTGTAAGTCTCTGTAATAGAGTTATTACAAAGTGGCTTATAATAGAGTTGTTACAAGTTAGTGAGGGATTAAGAGGTTAATTCCTAGTTTAAATCTTTGTAATAGAGTTATTACAAAGTGGCTTGTAATAAGAGTTGTTACAAGTTAGTGAGGGATTAAGAGGTTAATTCCTAGGTTACAATAGGTTGTAGTCTAAAGTTTGCTCAGTAGTGAAGTTGAAATCCTACAAGGGTAGGTCATGGTTTTTAATCCCGTGAGCTGAGAGTTTTCCATGTAAAACTTCTTTGTGTCTTTTACCTACTACAGTGTGCGTGTGTTCTGTGGGAACTAATAGAGAACCTGATTCTCTATATAGTTTGGTGGAACCTTAAATTTTATTAATTGGTATCAGAGCAGGTTCTTTCTATTAGGCTCACACCTAGAAAGGATCCCCATGACTACCCGACCAAACTTTGAAGTAGGACAATCAACGTACAGACCACCTAGATTCAATGGCCAATACTAGGTTGGTGGAAAACAAGAATGCATGATTTCATCATGGCTAAGGACTCAGAGTTATGGGATGTAATCCGTGACGGACCTTTTGTTCCCATGAAAACTGTTGGTGAGGGAACAACTACAATACCAAAAATGAGAAAAGAGTACAACGATGCTGACAGAAAGGCTATTGAGAAGAATTTCAGGGCAAAAAAAATTCTTGTCTGTGGCATTGGTCCTGATGAATACAATAGGATATCGGCATGCCAGTCAGCCAAAGAAATCTGGGAAGCTCTCCAGACATCTCACGAAGGAACAACACAGGTCAAGCAATCCAAGATCGACATGCTCACAACTGAATATAAGCTCTTTAGGATGAAGGACGACGAGTCCATTTAGGACATGCACACTCATTTCACCTCTATCATCAATGAGCTTCACTCACTGTGAGAAATCATTTCCAGGAACAAACTTGTTAGGAAAACACTTAGTGTATTACCTGGTTCCTGGGAAAGTAAGGTAAACGCCATCACAGAGGCAAAGGATTTGCAGAAGCTGACCATTGATGAACTCATTAGTAATCTGAAAACTTATGAAATGAAGAAAAAGAAGAAGACGAAGAAGAAGAAGAAGGACAACGAGAGAAGAGAGCCCAAAAGAGAGAAGAACCTGGTCCTCAAGACAGACAACAATGACTCAGGAGGTGAGGATGTTGATATGGCATATCTGACAAAGAGATTTCAGAAAATGGTTCGCAGAAATGGAGGTATCCCAAAGAGGGGCAGTTCAAGCAAGCCAAGATGGTATGACCTATGTCATAAATGCAGGAAGTCAGGACACTTCATCAAGGACTACCCTCTCCTTAAGCAAGACCAGCACAAGCACAACAGAGACAAAGGAGGGAAAAGGAACCAAGTTCCTGACAAAAAGTTCAAGAGAAAAGATGTCGTTGACAATGTTGTGAAACAAGCTCTTGCTGCATGGGGAGACTCCTCCAGCGAATCTGAAGATGATGATGATCAAGGTGACAGCTCCATAATGGCAGTAGAAAGTGAAGCACCTGAATATGATTCCATATTTGCTCTAATGGCTAAATCAGACGAGGATGAGGAAGATGACGATGAAGATGAGGTAAACTTTCTGGATGTTCAAAGAAATTTGAAATCCTATTCTTAAAAAAAGCTTATATATTTGGCTAATGTTTTAATTTATGCTTATCATAGTCTTATTAATGATAAAAATGCGCTAACCACGGAACTAGGAGAAATAAAACACGAGAGAGATGATCTAGTGGTGGTTGCGGTTGATCTCAGAGATACCACTGTGAGTTTAAAAATGGAAAAAGATACTTTGACTGAGAATTGCAAACATAGATCATGAGAGAGATGACCTATTAGTAGTAGTCGTGGACCTAAAGGAAACAATTGAGGAACTAAAAAGGGAAGGTAGGCATGAGTTCAACCAAAAGGGGAAGGAAGTTGCAAGTGAGGCACTCCTTAGGCTTGAAGATGAGCAAAATCAGTGAAATCTAGTCTGTGTGCCGAACTTGAGAGAAACAGACAGCTTCAGGAAGATCTAGGCAGAGTTAAGAATGATCTAGAAAAATCACCCAAATGAACCTAGTCCTCTGATGCTATCACTGCCTTGTATAAAAACAATGGGGGAAACAGGCAAGGGATAGGGTTCCAAAGGGAAAAGACTCCTTACAATCCTCATAACAAGCATGTTACTGTACCTGATAACTGGCTTTGCACTTACTGTGGTAACACTGGCACTTTAAGGAAACCTGTAAGGCCAAGTTTCAGTCTCAACAGAAAAACAAAGTTTTTGCTAAAAAGGTAACTACTGTTAGAGAACCTGGTCCCTCATATAAAAGACGCATGATGCCTGCTTGGACAAAAAGGTCCTGATATATCCCTTTCCTCATTACAAGGGACCCAAACTTATTTGGGTTCCTAAGTCTAACCTTTGATTTCCTTGTGTAGGGAGCAATTAAAGGGAGAAGCCAACAATAGTACATGGATAGTGGTTGCTCGAAGCACATGACACAAATGATTTCCTTTCACTCAAATCCCTGCAAGGAGGGAGTGTATCCTTTAGAAACATCAAAAAGGGATACATTCTGGGAATTGGAAGAATTGGAAAGTCTCTTTCTCACTCAATTGAAAATGTGTACTACGTGAATGGGTTGAAGCGTAGCTTGTTAAGTGTCTCCCAAATCTGTGACAAGGGAAACAAGAGTGGTGACCTCAGTTGTTCAAGTGTTGTTGATGATGATGCTGAACTATCGCACAGAAGGCTGGGTCATGCAAGTTTCACGTTGCTAAACAAGTTGGTAAAGAAGGACCTTGTTCGTGGCCTGCCCAACTCAATCTTAAAGGATCACAAGGTGTGCGATGCATTGTGTTGAGAAAAGTATACATGTAATCTTTGATGAATCTCACCACTTATGTGGGAAGGATTCACATGATAAGATTGATCAAGATAGAGAAAAGTCAACTGTCCCTAGTGAAGTCATTGACATGGCAAATGAAAAAACTGACATGATGAGTCAGGTCAAGGATTCAAATGACAATGGCACAACTGAATCACCAGCTGACATAGAGGAACCCGGTTCCTCAATCACAACAACTGAAGCTGAAAACAGAGTTGCTGATGTAGATCAAGGGACCCCACATGCAGAGAGAGAATCACATTCAGAAATACCTGGACCATCCCACAACAAGGTTCGGGTGTCTAACTGGAAACACAAAAGTTCACATCCTCTGGAAAATGTGATCACCCCTTTTGATTCAGGAATTCAAACCAGATCAAAGGCAAGAAACGCGCTTGCCTTCTCAGCCTTTCTTTCTTAAATAGAGCCCAAGAATATCAAGGAAGTATTAAAAGATGTTGATTGGATTACAAATATGCAAGAAGAACTCCATCAATTTGAAAGAAACAGTTTATGGAACCTGGTTTCACGACCTGCTGACATAACTGTTATAGGAACCGATTGGGTATTCAGAAACAAACTTGATGAGTTTGGAAACACAACCAGAAACAAGGCAAGGCTGGTAGTTCAATGGTACAATCAGGAAGAAGGGATTAACTATGATAAAACATTTGCTCCAGTTGCTCGAATGGAGGCAATCAAAATCCTCATTGCCTTTGCGTCTTATATGAAATTCAAATTGTTCCAAATGGATGTCAAAAGTGCATTTCTGAATGGCTTTCTAAAAGAAGAAGTCTTTGTCAAGCAACCTCCTCGATTTAAGAATCATGAACATCCTGAGCATGTTTTCAAACTTGACAAGGCACTATATGGGCTAAAGCAGGATCCTCATGCTTGGTATGAAAGGTTGTCCAAATTTCTTCTAGAAAATGGCTTTACAAGAGGAAAAATTGACAACACCTTATTTCTGAAGAAACGAGGGAGGAACCTGCTCATTGTGCAAATTTATGTTGATGACATTAATTCGGAGCAACAATCGACTCTTTGTGTGAGGAATTTGCAAAACTCATGGGAAGTGAGTTTGAAATGAGCATGATGGGGGAATTGAATTTTTTCTTGGGTTTACAAGTGAAGCAATCTCAAAAGGGGACTTTGATAAGTCAGCAGAAGAGATTTGACATGGAAGCATAAAAAATCATTAACACTTCCATTGCCACAACCACTCGTCTGGACATGGATGAACCCGGTTCCCCTGTGAATTAGACCATGTATAGAGGTATCATAGGGTCACTCCTGTATCTCACAGCAAGCATACCAGATATTGCCTTCAGTGTGGGACTTTGTGCCAGGTTTCAATCTAATCCAAAGAAATCTCATCTGAAGTGTGCCAAGAGAATCCTGAGATATCTCAAAGGAACACATGACCTGGTTCTCTACTACCCCTCTGGAGATAACTTCGACTTCGTTGGGTATGCTGATGCTGATTATGTATGGTATCTGGTGGACAGGAAAAGCACGTCTGGAATGACACATTTTCTGGGTTCATGTCAAATTTCATGGGGTACAAGAAAATAAAACTCATTGGCCCTCTCCACTGCAGAAGCAGAATATGTGGCAGTTGTATCTTATTGTGCTCAACTACTATGGATTAAGCAACAGCTGGAAGACTTTGGAGTGTTCTCTGATTATGTGCCCTTGTTGTGTGACAATACCAGTGCATTAGACATGGCCAAGAATCCAGTCCAACATAAGAGAACAAAGCACATTGATGTGTGTCACCACTTTCTCAGAGACAATGTTGAAAAAGGGCTCATATGTATGAAATTTTGCAGCACAGAAGATCAAATTGCAGACATATTCACCAAAGCACTAAGCAGAGAGCACTTGGAAAGAAATCGCTTGGCAATAGGGCTGATAAAACTAAGCTGAAAACCTGGTCCCTCGATGATTGGCTATGAAAGAAATGTACAGGTAATTTAGCTAAAAAGTGTTTTCTGGCAAAGTCTAACTCATCTCTATACCGTTATAGGTAGACACGCATGATGATTACAGAGCAAACAAACAGCTAATACACTGCATGTTGGTCAAATGATGAAGCTTACATTAGCAAAATCCGTCAGGGAACCTGGTTCCTTTGACACAGGTTAGTAGTTCCTTTATACTCTCATGCACAATTTTTTAAACGGCTGAAACGGTGCCACATCATTATATTGTCAGTTTCGTTTTTCTTCTTGAATCAAAGCGTCTCACCCTTTATGAAGCGACCTGACTACCCAAAATTGATACCCAACCGATCTCTTACTCCTCTCAAATAAATCCATTCACAATCACTTTCAGAATTGTTCATATCATGAATCCAAAATTCCCCTTTTTCCTTCCTCAAACTCTCTTCTTCAACTAACTACACTCCACCATGTCTAATAATCAGGAAATACAAAATGTTCCAAGCATTGTCTCCATTGTGTCCTCATCCGTTGAAACACCAGTGATAGAGCCCACACTCTCTGTTCCGACTAGTCCAAACCCTAAGCTAGAGTCATAATCACCCTCTACTTCCTCTCCAACCCTATCGAGTTCTGGTTCTCATCGGAGTCGCAAAACATCGACTACCAGGAAATTTGTGGTTGTGACCTCTACTTCTACCTTGCCGGAAAAGATGGTTGACGAAGACACACTGGATGGAAAAGAAAATCAAGAAATTTCTAGTCTACTAGTGAAAGAAAGTTATGCTAAAAATAAAATGTGGGTCATACCAGTGATGAATCGATAATGGCAACCCCGCGCTTGGATCCTACAGGGGGAAGATAATGGTACAGAGGTCGAGGGAAGGGAACTGGTGCCTGTCAAAAATCTGGCACCAGATAGTACTACTGGGGAACTTCCTGAGGGACCTGATCCCTCCACACAAGAGGAGCATTATGATCCTACTTGGGATGAAACTCCATGTTCTTCTAAAGAATCCCATGTCAGTACTGATCCCGCTCTCTCTCCTTATTTTTATGCTGAGCCATTGGCCATTGTTCCTCCCGAGATGCAATCTCTGTCTGAGGTGGAAACTGAAGGGAGTGACTATGACAATGTGGCTCTTGCGAGCTTCATCAGGGCTAAGAGTATAAAGGCACCTCCTCAGGGGTCCACTTCTAAGAGACCTATCACGAGGTTGCAAAAGAAGGAAGAACTTGAGTTAGTTTTAAGCAAAAGCAAAAAGTAAAAGAAGAAGAGGAGATTGGTGAAAGATGGAAAGGTTGTGAATGAGAAGGTAGTGCCTCCTTTACTAGTCGTTAAAGTTGATGATGAGGTAGAAGAGGAATCTGGTTCCTTTGTTCGTAAGTCCTCAAAGAAATTTACTGTTCCAAAGTCCAAAAGGGAGTCATATGTGAGTGAAATGGTCTTGAGCAAGGTTAAGGGTGAAAAATATTGTGAGAAAGTAGCTGAGAAATCTGGTAAAGAGTTGGTTGAACAAGTGTCTAAGAAAAATGTGTCTAACAAAGCTGGTGGGAAAAGAAAAAGGGCAAGACAATCAGTGAAAAGGAAGGCTAGTGAAGAACCCGGTTCCTCCAAGAGGACCAAGGTTGGTGCAGCCCAGGATGCTGGAAGGGAAAAACTAAGAATCCAAAAGGTACTGTGGGGCCGTACATTTGCCCCTGATATTCTGGATATGTCAGGAATGCGCCAATTGGTGGATATCTGTGAATTCCAATAGTGGACACATATGTTCACAACTGACAATCCCAAGGTACATGAGGTAGAAGTGCATAGCTTCTATGCTCACTTCTTCACAGTTTAGGATGATAACATTTGTTTGAAAGTGAACGGTGTTGATTTTGCGATGGACACTAGTGTACTGGGAGCCATTCTAGGCGTGCCCACTGATAGGATGTCATCCATTGGGGGGGGGGGGGTCTGCTTTACAAATTTCAGAAATGCCATTGTGAAGGATAAGGCAGTACAACATTGGGAACGGGTACACAAGAAGGCCCTCCTTCCAGTATATCAACTGTTGTTTGAATTGGTGAACAAGGTTTTGCTCCCTCGTGCCAAAAGAAGGTCCATGACATCTCGAGCAGACCTAGTTATCATGGAAGCACTGTATGGATACACAACTATCAACCTACCTGGCATCATGATAGAACAGATGCAGAAGGTGGCAGAGTTCAAGGATGGTAATTATGAGCTGCCTTACGAGTTCCTCCTCACTAAGGTTTTTGAGTTCTTCAAAGTCCATTTGGGAAAAGCTAAAGTGGGTACTCGTAAGCAATCCTTCTCCAAGACCACCCTCGAGGAATGTGAGTGCATTGGTAGGGTTGGAGGAGTTGGCAACACTTCTACTATCTCCCAGTTGATCAACGCCCAAAACACTACCACTGATGAAATAAGGAAGCTGAAGGCAAGGAATGCCATTCTTGAGGGTCAGCTAAGTCAGCTTCAGGAGGCACCTGGTTCCCGCAGCTCTCACAGCACAGAGGTTGCCTGTCTGACCAAAGAAAATGCCGACCTCATGAAACAGGTTGAGGACCTGAAGGAGAAACTGTTCAATGAGCAGATGTCAGCTAATGCTCGAATAAACATCCTTCTTAAAAACCTTGCCTCTTCATCTAAGCCTTCCCCTTCCAATGCTCCCTAGAGTCATTCCCTTCCTAGTGTCAAGTTTCAGTTCAAGTTGTTTTTGTTTCTTGTGTTTGGATATGTTTGATGACCGGTACCTTTTTGTTGTTTTTATTTTGTGGTGATTGTGTATCAATGGAACTACTCCCTGTTTATTTCCAAAATTAATGAATTTCTCGTCCTTTTGTTGTGCATATCTTGTTCTTCTGCTCTGTTTTTAGTCATGATTGTGTGCACACATATGAAATGAGTTAACCAAGCTAGACTTCTTCTTGCTTATTGCTTGCTACTGATCTTTTTATGATACCAAAATGGGGGAAAATAATTAAGGGGAAGCAAGCTGGGGAACAGATTCAGGGGGAATACAGGAACATATTCAACATATTCAGGGGAAATACAGGTTATGTGTATATCATTCTGGTTCTTAGGGGGGAACTTCAATTATAAGTTTGTCATCATCAAAAGGGGAAAATTGATAGTTTATATGTACCTTGTAATATTTTGATGATCTAACAAACTTAATGACAAGAACCATATAAGGAACCTGATACACACCCTCAAGTACGTGAGAATAACAAGTCTCAAGCTGGAGATGTAAAACAACTCTTCAGACGACAAAGAAACAACAAGGGGAACAGATGGACATCGGTTCCCCTGGTGACCGTACCCAGTTAACTCTCCACAACTGTAAAGTTACTGCCTGCGCACGCAATAGTACAAAAACAATGCAGCAGTCAACTTTATGGGGAATGCCCTTTACCTAACTTGCTTGCATCATTCAAGTGATGTCACAAATGAGTTATTTACATCAAGCAAAGGTAAAACAAAACACTTGCATATTCAAGAATCGATCAAGCACTCTCTCAAGTCTGTGTCAATCTTGCTAGTGATTCTCAAGGGCATCAAGAACAAAGAACAACATAACGAAGGACCAGTTTCATGTAATGAGTCATTACATGTCCCTAGTTATGTTGCACCTTTGTTAAAGTTCTTTACTTGTAATTCCTACTTAGCTTAGTTAGAAGCATTGTGTAGGAAACCTTTGTAAATCATAAACCCTTGTGTTTGTGTCTTGGCTAGAGTTAGTCGAGTTGTAAGTCTTTGTTATAGAGTTATTACAAAGTTGCTTGTAATAGAGTTGTTACAAGTTAGTGAGGGATTAAGAGGTTAATTCCTAGATTAAGTTTTTGTAATAGAGTTATTACAAAGTGGCTTGTAATAAAAGTTGTTACAAGTTAGTGAGGGATTAAGAGGTTAATTCCTAGGTTACAATAGGTTGTAATCTAAAGTTTGCTCAGTAGTGAAGTTGAAATCCTGTAAGGGTAGGTCATGGTTTTTAATCCCGTGAGCTGGGAGTTTGCCACGTAAAACTTCTTTGTGTCTTTTGCCTACTGCAGTGTGCGTGTGTTCTGTGGGAACTAATAGAGAACCTGACTCTCTCTATATAGTTTGGTGGACCCTTAAATTTATCAAAGTCGCTGCTGGAATGATGTTGTTGGTGGCAACCTCAATGAATTGTTCCATCCACCCACAGTCGTTGTCACCATCCATGTTAGATAATAGAGTATAGTGGACACGCTTGCTGAAATTTATCATTCCCCCGCGGAAGATTTTGGAGGAATAAAGATTCATCACATGAGCTAAAGATAACTCCTCTCCCGTTTCTTGGCACAAACGCCGGAGATAGGTAATCGTCCTCCATACAAAAGGACTTACTTGTGCCAAACATACCTTATAGCGGAGGCAGAATTCCGTAATAACGGAGTCAAACTCTCCACTCAAAGAGAACACACCCAAAGTAAAAGGATACGTGTAAAAATATGCAAAACCCTCCTTGGGTAGGGTCACTTGCTCTGATAGATCAGGATAAACAATATCCAAATCATGGCAGCGACAATCTTCCTTCACAATAGGAATACTGGAAGAACGAATGGAAAAAAGATATCTGCCAATAGCCCATGTGCGAGGGAGAGTCGAAGGAAATTTCTCTTCGAAGTCTTTTGTTGTAGCAAGACTTCTAGGAATGATGGAATCCACCGTTGGAGGAGCAACATCCCCGGCTTTGTTTTTTCCCTTTGAAGAGCTAACGTTCTTTGAAGAAGAAGCCATTTGGATGAAAGAATTTTTTGTTTGTTTGAAGGGAGTTAAAGAAAGGTTTATTAACAACAAGAAAGATTTTAGAAAGCTGGGAAAATTATGGAGTACAAGGGAAGAGGGTTGATGCGTAAAAGTAAAAGTTTTGGCTGCTAAATTCATGGCCATGATTACCTCGATAATTGGCAAAAATTGTGCTGAATCATGAGATGACGCGTGTTCGGGGCATTAAAATCGAAGAGACGTGCGTCTAATCAACCGTCAGAAGCCTTCAAAAGGGATCATAGTAATTCCCGCCAAAAGACTGTTTCTACCAACTTTCCGGTGACACAAAGTTATGTCACCAGAAAGCATGAGACTATCTGTATAGGGTAAAATATGCTATTCCACGTGGCTGCCCAAAAGAGGGACACGTGGAACCTAAGATGAGGGATAGCCAAAACCGAAGGCAACGGTCCCGTCTGTCACCGAAAAGAATAACGCTCATAGAGATGCAATAAATACTCTTCGCCCGGTAGCATTTAATGAAGACTATTCCACAGGATTAAGTACGTTATCCATTACAAGGAATTTGGCATTTATGCTCATCGTTACATCTTCATCAATGACCCTCATAATTGACATTAAAGAACGGCGCGGTCCTAGGACCTCATTTCCTAGACGTAATTATAAATAGTGAGCTATGTTATCATTGTAACGACACAAATTTTCTGGCAAAAACTCATACTACAATCTACTCAAAGTTTTAATCAATTTTACCTTCTTGTTTTATGTTCTTGTTCTTATTATTATTGCGCCCTGAGGTTTCACTACCAGAGTCTTTATTTCTGTAATTTTATCTTCTTATCAAGGCTAAGTGTTATATATTTTTTCAATTATCTTGTTATTTCAGCATCGAATTAATTCAGTTGTCTAGAAATCACGTATAAATTTAACTGTACCGTTTTACGGATAAACAATAATTAAGACTTTGATTATCATAAAAACCAAAAGAATCTACAAAAGATTGGGCGAGAGTCGTGGATCAGGCCCCACTGCGACCACTAACTCTAATTCTACATATAAACTTATTCCCTTTTTGTTACACCAAAGATGCCCCCCCACAAGGCAAACATATTTTTAGCATTATACATCTTTCTTTTAAAAAGAAAAAGAATGAGAAGTCCATCTTTCCGCTTATGTATCGCTAGTACATAAACTATATTGTTTTTTTTTTTTCCTTTTCAAAAAGCAACTAATTTGATAATACTCATATAAGGGTTCCCACTATTTTTTAGCAGATGTGACAAATTGCTCATCTTGCAGAACCTCGATTAAGCAGATAGAGGAACACCTAGAGGCTAAAAGTCCATAATATAATGTCTTAGTGAGTTGTGCGATTTAAGCACTTGCAGTTCTCAAGACAAACTTTTGGTGGTCAAGTCCAGAGAGGAGACAAGAAGACAAATCTAAATAGTCATAGCAATTTAGCATATTCTGTTTTATTAGGTGAAGACAAATCGATCATCCAAAAACAAAGACCACGAGGGTCTTCTACCTAATCTCTTTTTCTATTTGTATTACAGGGACAATTACGTCCACGGAACAGCACACTTAATTAGTGGGCAAACTTTTGTCCCACTGAAATAATGATAGCAATGGAACAAAGCTGAAGTTAACACCAAAAAGTTTCATCATAATCCAGATTTGGGTTGGCATAACATAACAGTACAGTCAACTTGGTCATTCTTTATATAGTACTCCAACTTAATTTGACATTGTCAAACACAACGCCTCTTGATTTTTTCTAACATGCGACTTTTGTCCTAAGTCCTAATCTTGAATTGCTGCTGTTCAATAAAGTACAAAACTATATAAAAACAAACTTTAAACCAAAAATGCATTTCCAATCCTTAATCCTAATAATTATTTACACAGTAATCACAATTATAGTCCAAATTACATTTTTAATAACTACCACCAGAACTAGAAAAAGAAGAGTTGGGACCCAATGCAGCAAATCAAAAGCTAAAAAAACAAGTAAAAAAAAAAGATTTTAACCATGAACATGATAAAGAGTCCCAAATCCCAGAATAATTGATAATTACACCTTTTTGAACTCGGTCATAATTCAGAACTCGGTTGAGTTGAGATTGTGAGTAGTTCTTCCAACTCGGTACCGAGTTTGACTCACTCGTCCTTCCAATACTCCCTCCCAATCTACCTCTTCTTCGTCATCATCCTCCTTGTACCTTCCTCGCATGGAAATCAACATCCTCTTTGCTTTCTCCCTCGCCCGCTCGCTCCCTCTCTCCACTTTCTCCCTCGCCCGCTCGCTCCCTCTCTCCACCACCGTCTGCAATATTTCTGCCGCCTTCGCCTCTTTCGCCAACCCCTTAAACCTCAAACTACCATGACTCAGTGAGTAAAGAGCCGCCACGCAATTCTCCCGAGTTGACTCATCTAACTCACTCCCCTTTCTCAGTATCCCCAATAGTACCTCCACCGCGTTGGCGTCCAGTAACGCCGTTTTCCCCTCTTGACACACCGCCAAATTGCACAATACCAACACCACCCGACCCGCCATATCGCCGGATTTCAGCATTCCCAGAAGCGTACTCGCGGCTCCGAGTTTAATGAGCTTAGCCCGGTTACTTTGCACCAAGGTTAAATGATAAAGGGCCAATGCTGAATCATGACGAGTCCGCTCGGTCCCCGACCTCAGCGCGTGTAAAAGCGGCTGCAACGCGCCTAACACTCCAATCGCCGTCTTGTTGTCATCTTCCAGCGCCAAGCTGAATATGGCGCCGGCTGCATGCTCCTGAGACTCCTCGAAGCCGCCTTTCAAAACATCAATTAGCATAGGAGTAATCCCTGACCTAACGATTTTCACTTTGTTGACTTCCGCCAGCGAGAGGTTGACCAATGAGGCGACGGCGTTCGTCTGAATCCCGGCGTACCTCGAGACCATCAGCGGCTTCAGAGCCGATAAAAGCCGCGGCGTGCACAGTGAAACCCTAGCTTCCTCATCTGTTCTGGTGCTTTTTCTCAGTGAAATTACAGCTTGTTCCTGGTCATAAACGTCTAATTTCTTGAACTGTACAACGTAATAATCATCTTCGGATGACGTGGAAGCAGAGGACGGGACATCATCGGATACTATAATTTCCGACGAAGTCGATTGCGACGACGAAGAGGAATAACAGGAGGGACGAGTAGTAAAAGGGAGCAGCGGCGAGTTGTTAGCGATGACAGATTCTTCTGAGCTCGAAGGAGAGTAAAAATGATGATTATTCCTTGGGGTCAGTTCAGAGGCGGCGTGAGATAAGAGCACAGGTGGATTCTCCGCTACGCTTTTAAGCAACTCCCTCTCTGAAACTCGTATTCTGGGATCTTCTTTGGTGGTCGAAACAGAAGAAGAAGGCATTAGAGTGCGGACAGTGGACTCGACGGCGTAATAATCGGGTGGCTGAGGCTTCTCCGCTCCAGACTTTTCACACCAGCTGAGAATCGTCGTCCTCAAAGCTAAATTAGGAATCACGGTAGAGAAATCAGGGCTTGAGCCGTTGGGAAGTTGGGGTTTAAACCCTAAATCTTTACAGACTTGAACAGAAGTGCGCTCGAAAGTTTGGCCGGAAGACACCACCACTGGATCATACATCAGAGATCCATAAATGGGACAGAGGAGTTCTTTTGGAGGATCCTTTTTATCGAATTTGGAGGAAGAAGAAGACGACCTGTAAATGAAGATTTTCCATTTAGATTTACTATGTCCACCACCCATTTCCCCTTTAACTTTTCTGAAAGGGGAATACATGGTGGTGAAAGACAAATAATAGGAATTGCTGCAAATGGATTAGATTTAATAGGTGAGGATGATGAAACAGAAGAGAAAAAGTCGGAGATTCATTTAGGAATTTTTGAATTTCGATTTACAAGATTCAGTCTGATAGAGTCAGATTTCAGTAGGGGAATTGAAGATTGAGATAGTTTGGAGAGATTGACGTTTGTGTAAACAAACTGAAAGAGTTGTTTGGTATCCTATGCTTTTAGGGCTTGCTTCTTCGGTTATTTACTTAAGTTACCATTTGAGAGGTTTAAGATTTAGTCTAACATAGACAGCTCACTGTGCCATTTCATGTCCTTTTACAGCCTATCTTTATTTTGGTAGCTTTCCACCACTAATACTTCACTTTGTTTCTTTCTAAATGCTTCTAGATCACAACTTAATGACACAATTAATATGTATGCAAATTATATAAACAACATATTTTGTAAAAAAGGAAAAAATTACACTTTAAAAGACTTAAGAAATAATCATAAGTACTTGTTCATAAAAGGTAAAATTAGTCAACAGAAAACGATGGTTATTAACCATTAGAATAGTTATAGTTAAAAGAAACTGATAGTTGAAAATATTATATAATCTTTTTCAATATTATTCAATTGTTACAAGGAAACAAAGCTCTTCTGTAAAAAATAGAAAATGGTGAAATAAATAATGAAGTAAAAAACATACTAGTTCAATGGCTAAGATTGCATATTCATAAAAGTTGAAGGGCATGTAGCATTTTTATGTGTGATCCAATCATTGGTGGCCGCAACCGATGGACGTATGCTTTTCCTTTTATCCGAATGGATCTACCAATGCATATTCTTATGAGACTTCGAACAAATAAATTGGTATGTTTAGAGGAGTGCTAGTGATTCCCAGTATGGGTTGATACATAATTAAGCAGACGGCCCATACTGTGTCTGGGTCAAATAATGCAACTTTTAAGAACTATGTTAGCTGGCATTCTCAAGGACTGAAGAGAGCCAACGAATTTTTGGTCTTTGGATAATAACTATTCTTAGTTTGGATTATAATATAATGTGCTCTAATTACAACTAGTGTACCCTTTCATGTACTACTCAAACGCCACTACAGGAGAGATGTACAAACATTTTGTATTTTGCTACAAGGTAACAATTTGAATAAGACATTATTGGGCTTTGTTAGCTGAAAAGTTTTGGGTCAGGCGAGCTAAATAAGCAATGACAATTTAACTTATCAACGAATAACGATTATCGTCGAGGTTTCCTAAATTACTTTTGAACTCCTTCTAGTTTTTAAAGTCACTAACTGAAGTTTATGTAATAGGATTTTACTATATGTCTAGCATTAATCTAAGAGAAGACCGAAGAGCATATAAATGAATGTTCTTTGGGGTCTTTCGGCCTTCGACCCCTCTCGTATCTTTTTTGTAATGGCTATATTGTTAGTGATGGACATGAATATTGTTGATAAAATGGCATGGTATGACAACACATAAAGAGAATTGGCAATATTTTAGCCTTAGAGTATTACGTTTGACAAAGGTAACCCCAAAAAATTGGCATTATATAGCCAAATCCTAAATAACCATAGTTTCTTATTTATTCTCTCTCCCCATATTTTTTCTTCTCTATCCCGTATTTCTTCTCCAATTTTTTTCTTCTTCAATCTAGCAAATTTTCGTCTTCAATCTGGATTTGGACGTGTTCTTTGATAATGTTTGGGGAGTTGTAATGGTTGAATACATTTTTCTATTAATTTTAGATCTTTTTATCATGATGACAGTTCTTTAAAAATTTGTTTTTTTATCTAGTTTTCTTTTTGTCTTCATCCGATTGTTGCTTTGTTCGATTTGATTTGTATCTCTTTGACAGACTCCAATCTTCTTATGTACCCGTGTGTATATCATGTTGTATATGGTGATATACATTGTTACTTCAATTTTTTTTATTGATCAAGAAGGAAAATATTTTTTTTTTTTGATATAACAGGTTTAGAGAAGGTTTTAAAATATAAAAATAATAAATATAATTATAGGAGTAAATAAAGTTTTGATATAAAAAAAAAGAAAATAAATTTTTGATATACAGTCGATGTATTATACACTGCGATATACAAGTAATATAATTATTTTTATTGTGATATACATTGATAAAAAGGCAACAATAAATGTTAAATAACTATATATATGATTTCATATCTATATAATTATATAATCCAGGGCCATAAGACCGGTGACGTGGCATGCTTCATTGACCAGCAATTGCCTCTCTTTTTTTTCTCCATTTTTTGGATTTTTCTACTAGATTTTATCCATTAACCTCATTAATTAACCAACAAATCCCATACAAAAGCCACCGATAACTTTTTAAATAAGGCATTTTTACCTTCCTATACACTATTTGAGAGCTTATTACCCTCCCTACTCAAATTTCAATTTAATTACATGGTCACATACAATTTACCAATTATATACAAATAAGTTTTAAATAAGTATCCCTTTATATTATGAATTGAATAAAGAATATCAGTTATTTCCTTATCCCTTTATACTCTCTCTCTCTCTCTCTCTCTCTCTCTCTCTCTCTCTCTCTCTCTCTCTCTCTCTCTCTCTCTCTCTCTCTCTCTCTCTCTCTCTCTCCGTCTCTCTACTCTCCTTTTCTATTTTTCCCCAATTTTTCTTCAAATGATGTTCTCTATTTTTTATGCTTTCTTGATGTATAGAGTTTTAATAGAATTCACCAATGGATTTCAATCGTTTTAACTTAGCAATTTACTTTCATGTTGTATAATTGGTGTTCAATTTAAAATTATCAAACAATAAATTTTAAATGTGTTTGACTTTGCACCATTGATAACCATTAAAAAGCTTTACATTTTTGAAATCGAATTTGGGTTTTTAAAAATTATTATTTATTTGGACTGGGTATTGTTGCAAACGACGAATTTGAAATATTATTTGGAGTTTATATCTCAATTTTGAGAATATTTTGGTGAAGATTAGACTTGAATTTGGCTGAATTTCATATTGAAACTCGAAGAAGAAGAACACATTACATACAATATAGTTACGAAATTGTAGTAAAGTTGTATTATAATTGTATGTAAATTGTATTATGTTGTAGTTATATATATTTTTTTATTTGAATGTTGTATGAAAGTTGAAAAATAGTTGTATAATGTATGAATTGTTTGATAAAATTTATATTTAAGTTATCAATACTATCATTTTACATAAAGTTGTTGATATGTATCAAAATTGTATTAAGAGAGTAAATTTTGATTGGAACTTTAGAGAGGAAGAAGCACACACCACATACAAAATATATACAAATCAGATACAAAATATACAAAAGACATATTATATAAAATTTGTATTTAAGTTGTATGATATTGTAGTTGTATTTATCTGGGTAGAAATAATGTATGAAAGTTGTAGATAAGTTGTATAATATATAACTAGTTGTATTAAATTTATTTTTACTATGTATAAATCAGATACAAAATATACAAAAGACATATTGTAAAGAAATTGTATAAAATTTATATTTAAGTTGTATGATATTGTAGTTGTATTTAACTGGGTAGAAATAAAGTATGAAAATTGTAGGTAAGTTATAAATAAGTTGTATAATATATAATTAGTTGTATGAAATTTATTTTTACTATGTATGTAGTTGTAGATATTCAAATTTGCATTAAAATTGTACGAAATTTATTTTTAATTTGTATGTTGATGTACCATATATTGTTCTTTTCTTAGTTGATTTATTAAGGAAAGAAAAATAGAGGAGATATAGATTACTTTGATAATCTCTCAGATGTAACCAGGGGCTTTAACCCCTCAACTTAACTCTCTGCCTAGTTTTAATAAAAGAAGACAGTTTGATTTTAAAAAAAATATGCCAAAACATAAAACCAAGACCCAAAAAGAAAATGGACTATGCAGAACTAACAGTTACATTTGATTACCGATTATGTGAGGATAATGAAAGAATGTGCAGAAGTTAAGGCCTCCAACTAATGAACTCAAATCCAAACAACCAAGACCATCATTATATTGCTGCAACACATTAATGATCGCAGAAATTCTATTCCACCACTGCCACCACTGCCTGATAATGGTTGTAAAATATTCATACCTATTCCATTATTAAATTCACCAGCAAAATAAAGAGAAAAAAAAACTCCCAAAAAAGAAAGATGACAACTTCAGCAGTATCTCATGACTTTGACGAATGTATTTTGAAACAATTATCAAACAGAAATCCCTAAATATAAGTTCAATCCGGAGAGAAGAGGGAAGAGAGGAGAGAAAAAAGGAAAATGATGTAATGAAGTGAGCGTTTGGACATAAGAATTGTAAAATTCCAAAAAAAAGTGAAAAACAATTTCAAGTGAAAATGATATTTGAAAATTAGAGTTGTGTTTGGACATGAATATAATTTTGGGTTATTTTTGAAGTTCTGCGAGTAATCTGAGTGAAAATTTTAAAAAACAGCTTTTTAGAGTTTTTCAAAATGTATTTTCAAGTGAAAATTGGAAATTTTATGAATAAACGCTGATTTCGAAAAAAGTGAATTTTTTGAAAAAAAGAAAAAAATTTCTTATGTCCAAACAGGTTCTAAATCCCTTGATTCAAGGCACTAATAATGGATTGAGAGCTTTTTAAGGTGAAATGTATATAATTTATAAGTTTAGAGCAGGTAATATACAAAAATTAGAATAATTTTGGTAAATAAATTTCAAATATTGCATAAAAACAAAAAAATATATTTAAATAAGCCATTTCAACTTCCTTCGTTGATGATGGCAGCCCATTAATTTCAACCAAAATGTTTCGTTTTTCCTTTCATTAACTATGGCAATTCCGAATACTAATCTCTCTTCTGTCTTCCGTGAAAAGATCTGTAATTAGTGATGAACCTATGAAAGATTAAGGGTCAACAAAATAATATTTAAATTTGAAGGCATACTAACGTTCATCATCATCATTGAATAGCAAAGGAGGACGCGAAAAAGGAACAATAACAACAAAAAGGCACAAATTGGTTGCACCATGGCTCCATTATTAGTGGCACGACCCCAAATTCCCTCCGTAGGATGTCGTGATGGCACCTAGTCTCTAAGACTAGGTAAGCCTATCAATGCGGAATAATAATAAATATCTTTAATAAATAATCTACAATTCAAACAATTTTAACTCCAAAACCCGGTAGAAATAAGTCACAAGCTTCTAAGAATTTATTCTTTATGTCTCTATACATCAGAGTCTAAAGCAAATAAGGAAGACAACATAGTAAGATACAAGGGGACTCTGGAGTCTGCAGACGCTGTCAGATATACCTCAAAATCTCCTCGTATAGCTAGTTTACTTATGCGTGGTCTGATAAGATGTACCTGGATCTGCACAAAAAGATGTGCAGAAGCGTAGTATGAGTACACCACAGCGGTACCCAGTAAGTGCCAAGCCTAACCTCGGTAGAGTAGTGACGAGGTCAGGTCAGGCCCTGCTGGAGAATAAATAATGGCATGGTAAAATGTTTAAACAATATTATAAGATAAAATGACAATGAAAATGAATCAAGTAGTATGTCACATTTAATTACATCAAATAATGGCAAATAAATACCTCGTTGAAACAAAACAGAATTCTTTTCAACTTTAAGAAAATCACAACAATAATCAAAGGCAACTACGGACATAAATCAATATCAACAAGGGCACTCCCGAGGTACCGCCTCGTAGTACCAAATCATAAATAAATTCACAATATCTCATTTTCTTATATCACCGCGGGAGCCTTCATAATTTATTTAAAGAAAATATTTTTTCCCGAAATAGCATCCCGCGTTTTAGCCACCCTTATCACACCGCATGACTTCTAGTAGTTCCCCTACTAGCCACGCATATCAAGCCACCCTTATCTCACCGCATGCGTTTCAACACCCAGACCTTATACCACCGCATGCGTATCAATATCACAATATGTCACAATTTGCACCTCAAGTGCTCAATAATTTAACTTGCCAAAATAATTCAACAACAATATTTTTTCACAATAAAGAGCTCACGGCTCATGCCAAAATAAATCATCAATAATAGTTTTTCACAATAAAGAGCTCACGGCTCCCTCACAATGAGTATACAAATATTCAAGAGTAAATAATTTAGGAAAATAATATTTCAAAATCTTTACTACGTTGCTTCAATATCAAGTTTAAAAATATCAAATACTTCATATTAATAATATTTAATTTAAAGAAAATCAACCTTCAAATAATGCACAGAATAAAAGAAACCAAGTTTTAACTAAACAGGTAAAACAATTAGTAAGAAAAGATCAAACAAATTTGAAGTATATATCTCAGATCAATGATGAAGAATATAACAAGATAAAATAATTTAATAAATGCGCAACAGTGATCTACACAATTTTAAAATATAATATTTCGTAATTTAGTCCGTGTACACACTCGTCACCTCGTGCACACGACTTTCAACACATTTCAATAATCACATCAATATCAATCCTAGGGGAAATTTCCCTCACACAAGTTTAGACAAGTCACTTACCTCGACTTGCTCCAATTTAACCAAGTATTTATGCTATTTTCTCGATTTTTCGACTCCGATCGACTCGTATCTAGTCATAATTAAATCGATACAGTCAACAAAAATTATAGTAATTAATTTTATAAGAAAATATTACATTTCCATTAAAATCCAAAATTAGCTCAAAATTTGCCCGTGGGGCCCACATCTCGGAATCTGGCAAAACTTATAAAATCCGACAACCCATTCAATTACGAGTCCACTCATACCAATTTTACCAAAATCCGATAATAACTCGACCTCCAAATCTTAAATTTTCGTTTTTGGAAGATTTTGCAAAAATCTTGATTTTTCTTCCATAAATTCACGGATTCATGATGTAAATGAGTATGGAATCATGAAATATAATCAATATAGGATAAGGAACACTTACCCCAATGTTTTTCCGTAAAAATCGCCCAAGAACCGTGCTCCAAAAATCCAAATGAAATGAATGAAATGACCATTTTTAGTCCTTAAGTTTCTGCCAATCCGTCACTAAAAGTCCATTTTTCGTCACTAAAAGTCCACCAGAAACTGCTCTACCAGCCTTCTTTCAATCTATCATAACTTTCTATACAAATGTCCAAATAATGAATGGTTTAACTTTCGGAAAACTATAATCAAACGACTACAACTTTCATGTTTTTCAAATGTTCTGATTCCTTATGAATTGCGAGATATAAGCTTCCAAAATCGGCTTCATGCATCAGAATTTCTGGCGAAACTGCTCTACCAGCCTTCATTTAATCCATCATAACTTTCCGTACAAATATCCAAATAATGAATGGTTTAACTTTCTGGAAACTATAATCCAACGACTACAACTTTCATGTTTTGCAAATGTTCTGTTTCCTTATGAATTGCGAGATATAAGCTTCCAAAGTTGGCTCCACGCACGGAATTTCTGCAACATAAATTTCCAGCACTCTTTGTCCGAAATCCATTCCGTTTACCTTCCGAAATCCATCCGAGACCCTCGGGACCTTAACCAATTATTCCAACATGTCCCAAAATACCATACGAACTTAGTCGAGCCTTCAAACTACATCAAACAACATCAAAACGACGAATCGCACCTCAAATCAAAATCAATGAACTTTGAACTTTCAAATTCTATATCTTGTGTCGAAACACATCAAATCAATTCGGAATGACTTCAAATTTTGCACACAAGTCATAAATGATATAACTGAGCTATAAAAATTTTCAGAATCGGATTTCGACCCTGATATCAAAAAGTCAACCCCTCGGTCAAACTTTTCAAAAATTTAACTTTCGACATTTCAAGCCTAATTCCACTACGGACTTCCAAATAAAATTCCGATCACGCTCCTAAGTCCAAAATCACCATACGGAACTGTTGGAATCATCAAAATTCGATTCCGGGGTCGTTTGCATATAATTTGACATCCGGTCACTATTTGAACTTAAACTTTTAATTTTTTATCAAAATTCTATATCTCGGGCTAAGGACCTCGGAATTTGATTCCGGGCATACGCCTAAGTCCCAAATCATGATACGGACCTACCAAAACTATCAAAATACTGATCCGAGTCTGTTTGCTCAAAATGTTGACCAAAGTCAACTCAGTTGAGTTTTAAAGCTCTAATTCACATTTTAATTTATTTTTCACCTGAAAACTTTCCGAAATTTTTTTACGGACTGCACACTCAAGTCGAGTAATGGTAAATAGTGCTTAGATCATATAATTAATCATTAAATTTAAAGATGACATTTTGGATCATCACAATTAGATTTGAAAAAGATTGATCTTCACAAATTGTGCCGAAGAGCGGAAGATGACGGCGTTCCCCTCTTGATCCCATCTCGATTTTCACAATTCTGCGTATGGCTTTCATATTTGATGAGGAGATGAAGGCAGAGGACGCAAAAAGGAACAATAACAACAAAGAAGCACAAATTGGTTACATAATGTCTCCTTTAATAGAAAAGGTACACTATTTTCCTATTTATGTGTTTATAATATATACTGCGCAAAAGACGCTCTCTTCACCAATTATCACATTTTGGCAATTTGTGTATTGGCTTAAGTTGTATTTCTCAAAACCAAAAATATACATATGTGCTTGATTAAATATTGGTTTTTTTGCTATTAGAATTGTTTGTGAAAGAGTTGAATAATTTGATTGTAAGCATAATTATTATCACTGATAATTTATTATTCAAATTCTTTTGTAGTCCCGATTTAGCTTTCCTTTAAAACAAATTTTGTCAGGTCGGCAACTAACGTGTCATATATTATATATTATAAACTGGGGGTGTATATAAGTCGGGTTGGTTCAGATTTTTTCAATTATCAAACCAAACCAATGGTGTCGGGTTTTTAAATTTATAAACCAAACCAAACCAACAAAGTCGGATTTTTCAATCTCGGGTTTTCTCGGGTTTGTTTTAGGTTTTTTCGGGTTTTTGGGTTTTTTTTCGGTAAAGTCTTCGTAGCATAAAATATGTAACTTGTGCTCCAAATATTTCTTAAGTCCTAGTAAAATACAACTATATAATGTATTTTCCAAGAAACTAACACATAATATGAGATAAGTCATAACATTATACTAAAATATTCAATAACAACAACAACAACAAAAACAAACCCAGTATGATCCCAACATGCGGGGTCTGGGGAGGGTAGTCTGTACGCAGACCTTACCCCTACCTAATGCAGGTAGAGAGGCTGTTTCCAATAGACCCTCGGCTCAGGAAGGGCAAGAAGAAGAAGAGGAAAGCAAGGAAGGAAGAAAGAAGGAAGAGAAAAGAAAAAGGGAGAGATAAAAGATAAGTAGTACCAAATAATAGCAATAGGGAATACAATACCTGAGGCGAACAAAACCACATAACGTAATAAAAATCTAAGAATATGAATGGACATGTATGCTACTAAGACTATCGACGAACAACTAAAAACTACTCACTAACCTTCTACCTTAATCCTCGACCTCCACACCTTCCTATCAAGGGTCATTTCCTCAGTGAGTTGAATCAGCGCCATGTACTGTCTAATCACCTCTGCCAAATACTTCTTACTTCTTAGGCCTACCTCGACCTCTTCTCAAACTCTCCATGGCCAACCACTCACACCTCCTGACAGGAGCATCAATGCTTCTTCTCTTAACATGTCCGAAACATCTCAGTCTCGACTCCCGCATCTTGTCCTCCACGGAGGCTACTCCCACTCTGTCCCGGATAGCTTCATTCTTAATCCTATCTCTCCTGGTCCACCCACACATCTATCTCAACATCCTCATCTCTACTACTTTTATCTTTTACACGTGGGAGTTCTTGACTGTCCAATACTAAGCCCCATACAACATAGCTGGTCGAACCACCACTCGATAAAACTTACCCTTAAGTCTTGGCGGCACATTCTTATCACATAAAACACCGGAAGCGAGCCTCCACTTCATCCATCCTGCTCCGATGCGATGTACGACATCTTCGTCAATCTCCCCATTACCCTGGATAATAGACCCAAGATACTTAAAACTCGCTCTCTTGGTGATAGCTTGAGCATCAAGCTTAACCTCTACGTCTGCATCATGGGCCCCGTCACTGAATTTGTATTCCAAGTATTCTGTCTTAGTTATACTCAGTTTGAAACCTTTAGACTCCAAGGTCTGTCTCCAAACCTCCAACCTCGCGTTAACTCCACTTCGAGTCTCGTCAATCAAAGCTATATCATCGACAAATAGCATGCACCAAGGCACCTCCCCTTGGATGTGTCGCGACAGTACATCCATCGCCAAGCCAAATAAAAAAGGGCTAAGAGTCGATCCCTGGTGCAACCCTAACACCACAGGGAAATGCTCTGAGTCACCACCCACAGTCCTCACCCGAGTCTTAGCATCATCATACATATCCTTAATCACCTTAATGTACGCTACCGGAACGCCGCTAACCTCCAAACACCTCCACAGTACCTCTCTCGGGACTTTATCATACGCTTTCTCAAGGTGAATAAACACCATATGCAAATCCTTCTTCCTCTCCCTGTACTGCTCCACTAATCTCCTTACTAGATTAATCCCTTCCGTAGTCGAACGCCCCGGCATGAATCCAAACTGATTCTCGAAAATAGACACGCACCTCCTCACCCTGGCCTCAACCATCCTCTCCCAAACCTTCATAGTGTGACTCAACAACTTGATACCCCTATAATTGTTGCAATTTTAGATATCACCCTTATTCTTGTAAAGCGGAACCATCGTACTCCACCTCCATTCTTCGGGCATCTTCTTCGTCTTAAAAATAACATTAAACAGCCCAGTCAGCCATTCCGAACATGCTGCCCCGCGCTCTTCCAGAATTCCACCGGGATTTCGTCTGGCACCGTCGCTCTGCCCCTGCACATCTTATGCATCGCCCCTTCCACCTCCTCTACCGTAATTCGCCTACAATACCCAAAATTCCGCCGACTCTCAGAGTGCTCCAACTCACCCAGTACAATGCTTCTATCCCCCTCCTCATTCAACAGTTTATGGAAGTATGTCTGCCATCTTCTCCTAATAAGTGCCTCGCCCATCAACACTTTGCCATCCTCGTCCTTGATGCACTTGACTTGCTCTAAGTCGCGGGTTTTTCTCTCTCTCACCTTGGCCAACCGGTACAACTTCTTGTCCCCACCTCTGCCCCCGAGCTCATCATACAAATATTGCTAAAATATTCAATAAGAAAGATAAAATAATAAAATTACATAAAATAAATATTGCTAATTAATAAGCCATAATGAAAACTAACATAATCTAAAATACTATATAAATTCTAAAATAAGTATAGCTAATAAGTACTAATATTAATTACATAACTAAGCACTAAAGAAAAAATATAAACTAAGTTATGCATTTTCATTATAAACCAATGTAAAACTAAAATAATTATCCAACACTATCGTCATTCCTAGTATTGAATTGAATTTTTTTTGTTAGCATTAATATTGATTTGAACTTTATTTGAGTTACTACATCTATGGGCTATAAAATTTATTTACCATTCAAGAATATTAAGTCTAAACTTGAAATAATACGTTAAAAGATAAAACTATGAAAAAGTTTAAGAAATATTTATAAATTACATTACACTAAATATTTATATGCATAAAATATTTTTCAAATTATATAAATGTACTATCAGGTTGGTTTGGTTTCGATTTGACTTTTTTTAGTTAAAACCAAACCAAACCAATTATGGACGAGTTTTATTTTCCAATACCAAACCACATCGTATTTTATTTGGACTGGGTATTATTGCAAACGACGAATTTGGAATATTATTTGGAGTTTATATCTTAATTTTGAGGATATTTTGGTGAAGATTAGACTTGATTTTGGCTGAATTTCATATTGAAACTCGAAGAAGAAGAACACATTACATACAATATAGTTACGAAATTATAGTAAAGTTGTATTATAATTGTATGTAAATTGTATTATGTTGTAGTTATATATATTTTTTTATTTGAATATTGTATGAAAGTTGAAAAATAGTTGTATAATGTATGAATTGTTTGATAAAATTTATATTTAAGTTATCAATACTATCATTTTACATAAAGTTGTTGATATGTATCAAAATTGTATTAAGAGAGTAAATTTTGATTGGAACTTTAGAGATGAAGAAGCACACACCACATACAAAATATATACAAATCAGATACAAAATATACAAAAGACATATTATATAAAAATTATATTTAAGTTGTATGATATTGTAGTTGTATTTATCTGGGTAGAAATAATGTATGAAAGTTGTAGATAAGTTGTATAATATATAATTAGTTGTATTAAATTTATTTTTACTATGTATAAATCAGATACAAAATATACAAAAGATATATTGTAAAGAAATTGTATAAAATTTGTATTAAAGTTGTATGGTATTGTAGTTGTATTTAACTGGGTAGAAATAAAGTATGAAAATTGTAGGTAAGTTGTAAATAAGTTGTATAATATATAATTAGTTGTATGAAATTTATTTTTACTATGTATGTTATTGTAGATATTCAAATTTGCATTAAAATTGTACGGAATTTATTTTTAATTTGTATGTCGATGTACCATATATTGTTCTTTTCTTAGTTGATTTATTAAGGAAAGAAAAATAGAGGAGATATAGATTACTTTGATAATCTCTCAGATGTAACCAGGGGCTTTAACCCCTCAACTTTACTCTCTGCCTAGTTTTAATAAAAGGAGACAGTTTGATTTAAAAAAAACAAATGCCAAAACATAAAACCAAGACCCAAAAAGAAAATGAATTATGCAGAACTAACCGTTACATTTGATTACCGATTATGTGAGGATAATGAAAGAATGTGCAGAAGTTAAGGCCTCCAACTCATGAACTCAAATCCAAACAACCAAGACCATCATTATATTGCTGCAACACATTAATGATCGCAGAAATTCTATTCCACCACTGCCTGATAATGGTTGTAAAATATTCATACCTATTCCATTATTAAATTCACCAGCAAAATAAAGAGAAAAAAAAAACCCCAAAAAAGAAAGATGACAACTTCAGCAGTATCTCATGATTTTGACGAATGTATTTTGAAATAATTATCAAACAGAAATCCCTAAATATAAGTTCGATCCGGAGAGAAGAGGGGAGAGAGGAGAGAAAAAAAGGAAAATGATGTAATGAAGTGTGCGTTTGGACATAAGAATTGTAAAATTCCAAAAAAAGTGAAAAACAATTTCAAGTGAAAATGGTATTTGAAAATTAGAGTTGTGTTTGGACATGAATATAATTTTGGGTTATTTTTGAAGTTTTGTGAGTAATCTCAGTGAAAATTTAAAAAAACAGCTTTTTAGAGTTTTTCAAAATGCATTTTCAAGTGAAAATTGAAAATTTTATGAACAAACGCTGATTTCGAAATAAGTGAATTTTTTGAAAATAAGGAAAAAATTTCTTATGTCCAAACAGGTTCTAAATCCCCTGATTCAAGACACTAATAATGGATTGAGAGCTTTTTAAGGTGAAATGTATATAATTTATAAGTTTAGGGCAGGTAATATACAAAAATTAGAATAATTTTGGTAAATAAATTTTAAATATTGCATAAAAATAAAAAAATATATTTAAATAAGCCATTTCAACTTCCTTCGTTGATGATGGCAGCCCATTAATTTCAACCAAAATGTTTCTTTTTTCCTTTCATTAACTATGGCAATTCCGAACACTAATCTCTCTTCTGTCTTCCGTGAAAAGATCTGTAATTAGTGATGAACCTATGAAAGATTAAGGGTCAACAAAATAATATTTAAAATTGAAGGCATACTAACGTTCATCATCATTGAATAGCAAAGGAGGACACGAAAAGGAACAATAACAACAAAAAGGCACAAATTGGTTGCACCATGGCTCCATAATTAGATTTGGAAAAGATTGATCTTCACAAATCGTGCCGAAGAGCGGAAGATGACGGCGTTCCCCTCTTGATCCCATCTCGATTTTCACAAATTCTGCGTATGGCTTTCATATTTGATGAGGAGATGAAGACAGAGGACACAAAAAGGAACAATAACAACAAAAAAAATTGGTTACACAATGTCTCCTTTAATAGATTTGGAAAAGGTACACTCTTTTCCTATTTATGTGTTTATAATATATACTGCGCAAAAGACACTCTCTTCACCAATTATCACATTTTGGCAATTTGTGTATTGGCTTAAGTTGTATTTCTCAAAACCAAAAATATACATATGTGCTCGATTAAATATTGGGTTTTTTGCTATTAGAATTGTCTGTGAAAGAGTTGAATAATTTGATTGTAAGCATAATTATTATCACTGATAATTTATTATTCAAATTCTTTTGTAGTCCCGATTTAGCTTTCCTTTAAAACAAATTTTGTCAGGTCGGCAACTAACGTGTCTTATATTATATATTATAAACTAGGGTTGTATATAGGTCGGGTTGGTTCAGATTTTTTCAATTATCAAACCAAACCAATAGTGTGGGGTTTTTAAATTTATAAACCAAACCAAACCAACAAAGTTAGATTTTTCAATCTCGGGTTTTCATTTTTTTTTTAGGTTTTTTCGGGTTTTTGGATTTTTTTCCGGTAAAGTCTTCGTAGCATAAAATATATAACTTGTGCTCCAAATATTTCTTAAGTCCTAGTAAAATATAATTATATAATGTGTTTTCCAAGAAACTAACACATAATATGAGATAAGTCATAACATTATACTAAAATATTCAATAACAACAACAACAACAACAAAAACAAACCCAGTATGATCCCAACAGGTGGGGTCTGGGGAGGGTAGTCTGTACGCAGACCTTACCCCTACCTAATGCAGGTAGAGAGGCTGTTTCCAATAGACCCTCGGCTCAGGAAGGGCAAGAAGAAGAAGAGGAAAGCAAGGAAGGAAGAAAGAAGGAAGAGAAAAGAAAAAGGGAGAGATAAAAGATAAGTAGTACCAAATAATAGCAATAGGGAATACAATACCTGAGGCGAACAAAATCACATAACGTAATAAAAATCTAAGAATATGAATGGACATGTATGCTACTAAGACTATCGACGAACAACTAAAAACTACTCACTAACCTTCTACCTTAATCCTCAACCTCCACACCTTCCTATCAAGGGTCATGTCCTCAGTGAGCTGAATCAGCGCCATTAACTGTCTAATCACCTCTCCCCAATACTTCTTACTTCTTAGGCCTACCTCGACCTCTTCTCAAACTCTACATGGCCAACCTCTCACACCTCCTGACAGGAGCATCAATACTTCTTCTCTTAACATGTCCGAAACATCTCAGTCTCGACTCCCGCATCTTGTCCTCCATGGAGGCTACTCCCACTCTGTCCCGGATAGCTTCATTCTTAATCCTATCTCTCCTGGTCCACCCACACATCCATCTCAACTTCCTCATCTCTATTACTTTCATCTTTTACACGTGGGAGTTCTTGACTGACCAACACTAAGCCCCATACAACATAGCTGGTCGAACCACTACTCGATAAAACTTACCCTTAAGTCTTGGCGGCATATTCTTATCACATAAAATACCGGAAGTGAGCCTCCACTTCATCCATCCCGCTCCGATGCGATGTGCGACATCTTCGTCAATCTCCCCGTTACCCTGGATAATAGACCCGAGATACTTAATACTCGCTCTCTTGGGGATAACTTGAGCATCAAGCTTAACCTCGACGTCTGCATCATGGGTCCCATCACTGAATTTGCACTCCAAGTATTCTGTCTTGGTTCTACTCAGTTTGAAACCTTTAGACTCCAAGGTCTGTCTCCAAACCTCCAACCTCGCGTTAACTCCACTTTGGGTCTCGTTAATCAAAACTATATCATCGACAAATAGCATCCACCAAGGCACTTCCCCTTGGATGTGTCGCGACAGTACATCCATTGCCAAGGCAAATAAAAAAGGGCTAAGAGTCAATCCCCGGTGCAACCCCATCACCATAGGAAAATGCTCCGAGTCACCACCCACAGTCCTAACCCAAGTCTTAGCATCATCATATATATCCTTAATCACCTTAATCTATGCTACCGGACGCCGCTAACCTCCAAACACCTCTACAGTACCTCTCTCGGGACTTTATCATACGCTTTCTCAAGGTCAATAAATACCATATGCATATCCTTCTTCCTCTCCCTGTACTGCTCCACTAATCTCCTTACTAGATTAATCCCTTCCGTAGTCGTACGCCCCGACATGAATCCAAACTAATTCTCGAAAATAGACACGCACCTCCTCACCCTACCCTCAACCACCATCTCCCAAAACTTCATAGTGTGACTCAATAACTTGATACCCCTATAATTGTTGCAATTTTAGATATCACCCTTGTTCTTGTAAAGCGGAATCATCGTACTCCACCTCTATTCTTCGGGCATCTTATTCGTCTTAAAAATAACATTAAACAGCCCAGTGAGCCATTCCGAGCATGCTGCCCCGCGCTCTTCCAGAATTCCACCGGGATTTCGTCTGGCACCGTCGCTCTGCCCCTGTACATCTTATGCATCGCCCCTTCCACCTCCTCTACCGTAATCCGCCTACAATACCTAAAATTCCGCCGACTCTCAGAGTGCTCCAACTCACCCAACACAATGCTTCTATCCCCCTCCTCGTTCAACAGTTTATGGAAGTATGTCTGCCATCTTCTCCTAATAAGTGCCTCGCCCATCAACACTTTGCCATCCTCGTCCTTGATGCACTTGACTTGGTCTAAGTCGCAGGTTTTCCTCCCCCTCACCTTGGCCAACCGGTACAACTTCTTGTCCCCGCCTCTGCCCCCGAGCTCATCATACAAATATTGCTAAAATATTCAATAAGAAAGATAAAATAATAAAATTACATAAAACAAATATTGCTAATTAATAAGCCATAATGAAAACTAACATAATCTAAAATACTATATAAATTCTAAAATAAGTATAGCTAATAAGTACTAATATTAATTACATAACTAAGCACTAAAGAAAAAGATACACTAAGTTATGTATTTTCATTATAAATCAATATAAAACTAAAATAATTATCCAACACTATCGTCATTCCTAGTATTGAATTGATTTTTTTTTGTTAGCATTAATATTGATTTGAACTCTGTTTGAGTTACTATATCTATGGGCTATAAAATTTATTTATCATTCAAGAATGTTAAGTCTAAACTTGAAATAATACGTTAAAAGATAAAACTATGAAAAAGTTTAAGAAATATTTATAAATTACATTACACTAAATATTTATATGCATAAAATATTTTTAAAAATTATATAAATGTACTATCGGATTGGTTTGGTTTTGATTTGACTTTTTTTAGTTAAAACCAAACCAAACCAATTATGGACGAGTTTTATTTTCCAATACCAAACCACATCGTATTTATTTTTCCGGTTTGACTCGGATTATCGGTTTAGTGCGGTTTATCAGTTTTCTTTGTACACCCCTATTATAAACCTTGCAGTATGGTCAATCTGGAGCAGTGATTGAACTAATGACACCTTTTACTCCTTCCATAGTTAGTTTATCGGACATTTGTAGAATATTTTGTTAAGTTGAAGTCACTGTTTGTTCGTTTGTACATCCAGGATGTCATTTGAATTTGAATTTAATTAGTTGACAATCAAGTGGTAACTTAAGGGGAAAAAAGGCTGGTAACTTTTTTAAAAATTGATCAAAAACTAAAAAGTTTATTTATTCTGAAATTTTTTATCCAAAATATCTGCTTCAAATATAACATTCTTCACTTTTTGCTCTCTTGATATTTTTTAATAGAGAAAACGATGTTGGACTGTGTTTTAACTACATGTCGACACCAAAATTTCAGGCTTTTGGTCACTTGGCTTCACTTTCTTGCAGATTCGATTACAAATTGGAAGAGAATCATTTTTTTGGTGTGGGGGAGGGGGGAGGGGGGGGGTAATTGGAGCAAAATATCAGCCTCTATCATCGTTAGTTGGTAATTTTTGTATCGAGATATACTTCTATTTAATTATTTTCTGTACTATTGAAGTTTTGCATGTGGCTCCATTAATTTTTATTCTTTATGGCTGGCAGACAAAAAGAGTTTTGGCTCGCATTTCCTAACTTATATTTTCCTTTGTGGTGTCGCTATTGGAAAAATGAGTCAATCTTTGATATATTTTTAGCCTTTTTTGTTTTCCTATGGACTTTCAATTTTTGTTTTGTTTGTTGGCATACGAAACAAACAATTTAGCGTTTGAATTTAATTTTTCAAAATTCATGCAGTCTATTTCATAATCATGATGTATAATCCTGGTCCATAGCTTCCTAAATAGAAAATTTGCACTGAATTTCATTTGCACTCGAGTTTTCCATAGTTGGTTTTACTCTTTTTTTTTTCATGAGTGTTGCTTTTTCTCGTAGAACTTTATTCTTCATACTGCTCAATTGCCTCTTCTGCAACATTCCAAAGAAAATTCTGATTATCACTATCCAACTTACAACACAAGATATGAAATTTATTCTGAATATATGGACTAATATGGAGTTTATTCTGAAATATGTGGCTTGATAATGTCAAGATGTCCTGGGGTCATGATTACTATATATACTTGGTTTGCAATTTTTTGGTCAAAAAGATTTGGCAGATGGTGCAGTTAAATAAATGGAGTATCCTGTTTGATTTTGTATGCCATTATGCAGGTGGCTAAGGAAAACAACTACTCTGCCATCAGCTGGCATTGTTCGTTATCCAATACCATTTCTTCCCTCATAAGCAGTCTAACAACAATAACCTAGTATAATTTCACTAATGGAGTCTGGGGAGGATAGTTTGTATGCAGACCTTACCTTTACCCTGGGGTAGAGAGGCTGTTTCCGATAGACCCTCGACTCCTTCCTTCCAAGAACTCCCCACCTTGCTCTTGGGGTGACTCGAACTCACAACCTCTTGGTTGGAAGTGGAGGGTGCTCACCACTAGAGCAACCCACTCTTGTCAATCATAAGCAATCCATAATTAACTATTTATCTTCCTTTTCTTTCTTGAAAAATATTTTGTGACTTTATGAATATAAGTGTTTATTCCTAATCCTAAACCTTTGTAATGTAGCTCTGCACAAATTAGAGGCATATACATACGAGATGAACAAGGAGGATCACAAAAAATCTGAAATGGTTTTACGGGTCTCTTCCCATGCATTCTTTGTCATGACTCATGAGGTTGCAGAGTACATGTTCTCATAATCATTCAATTAGAAGTTTTAGCTTTCTTTTGATGCTAAAGAAGAATATATTTGTTTGAAGACCTTTTCCGAGGGTGTATAGCTCCAAAAATTATAGTATAGCTGAAAGTGTTGATGAAGGTGTGGCTGAGGTTTACCAAGCAAAGTGCAGAGAATGCAAATTTATTTTGGAGGAGTTTGATGAATGACCACAAAAGTCATATTTTAAATGGCAGTTCAAAGTCACGCCTAATGTAAGAATGGGATTACAAAATCAACGGTCAAAGAAAATTGGCTTGTATTGGGAAGCAATGTTACATGCTTTCTTTTTATGCTACTTGCTTGGGTAAAAATATTTTTGGAGCACACGTTATTTTGATCTTAGTAATGAGGGCTACGGATTACTACAAGACTAACATCATATAGAAGGTTTTAGAATGAAACAGAAGCAAATGAGGAGGAATATAGGGAAGATTTATGCTGCTGGAAAATGAGTATTTTTCTTTGTGAACATCTGGAATAAGCTATAGCTGAAAAGTATTCAATTCTACATCTAATTTCTTAAATCTCACTCATAGTGTTCTTTTGCATTTCATTTAGAGTCCTCTAAATTTGTTTCTATTACGTTCCGTTGGTACAAATTTATTTTCGAATATAGTGTAACTGTGTAGCTCTTCTTTTTTGTTTTTCTAGACTAAAGTGTACGAGTGTTCGTATATTCATTTACAAATAATATTTCTTTCTAAAATTTTACATGGAATCAATGCACAACCACGAGATGCTACAATATTCAATAACTAATATATAGCATTTTTGAGTTTTATAGGATTTGACTATATAAATACTTACTGTTTTAATGATATACAATTTTGTTAATTTTTTGGCTGATATTGCGAGTTTTGTATCTAGCTGGCACTAAAAAAAACAGCTTAATTACGGCGGTTATTTTTGTGTATAACGGCGGTTTCAAACCGCCATAATACACACTAACGCCGGCATCAGAAAACGCTACCACAAAAAAACGTACATATCAAACCGCCATAATATGGAATGGTTAATATGGCCTTTTATTTTGTTTGTTGTGGCGGTTCAAAAGCGCCGCAAGTGTACCGAATTGCTAATCTCAATATTTGTATTGCTGTGGTTACATCCGCCAGAATTGCTTAGTTAAATTGGTTGCTTTTTCGTTTTTTGAAATAATATTATATTAATTTCGTAATTGCAATTTATCTGAAAATAATTAATTTTTATAATTTAATTATTCCGCATTTGCATCTTATCTGTTGCACCATATGCTTTCAAACTTATATTGTACTTCATAATAATTTTAACACAATATAAAAGATAACATAAGCAAAATATTCATCATATAAAACACAAGTACTTCAAAGTTAGATTATCAAAATATCAAAGTGTAATTCAATCATAATATCCAAAAATATCATAGTTGATCCTAAAACTAATTACTAATTGGTACTCGGTTGATCATCAACCGGTGATGGTGCACTACTTCCTAATTCCGGTGACTGTAAAAAGGAGAAAAAACAATCAATAATCAATTAACTGATATTGCTTATATGCATTGCATGTATATAAGCAATGTACTGCAATTGCAATCATCATGTACTGAATTGGGCAGAGATGAACATTAATTAGCTTTAAGATTTTCCATCACAAATTGGTAGCAAACATTACATATAACTTGTAAGTGTAACTACCCGATCGATCGTTTTGAGCATTTTCACTTCGCTTGGTAGTTTAAGGGCATGAGTAGCTCCGTACGGTGTATTATGACTTCTGTGTATCGTCGAGTTCGGTATTCAGGTGATTCAGAATTAATTTGGAAGAATGAACTTTATGTTTGAAACTTTAAGTTGGAAGAGTTGACCAAGATTGACTTTTGAGTATTTGACTTCGGATCAGAGTTTTGATGGTTCCGTTAGGTCTGGAGGGTGATTCTGGACTTGGACGTATGCCCGGATTTGCATTTGAATATCTCTAGAAGGTTTCGACACTAATTGGCGAAAGTTGGAATTTTGAAGGTTTGGAATGTTCATAAGTTTGATCGAGAGTTGACTTTGATGATATCGGGTTCGAATTGTTATTCCGGGAGTTGGAATAGGCTCGTTATGTCATTTGGAACTTGTATGCAAAATTTGGGTTCATTCGGCATTGGTTATGCTTGAATCGGACGCTTGGTTAGAAGTTAGAAGTTCATTGTCACGACCCAAAATCTCACATGTTGTGATGACGCCTATTTCGATACTAGGCAAGCCGACAATCTCAATAAACCATAATTTCTTTTAAGTTTAAAAATATAATATTTAAGGTCAATACAAAATATCATTAATACCGACATAAAACACTCCCAAAATCCCGTGTCACTAAGTACATGAGCATCTAAATGATAACATAATATGACGGATAGAACACTATATGGAAATATAGAACAATACAAATAACTGAAAGGAAAAAGAGTCAAGGTCTGCGGACGCCAAGCAACTACCTCGATAGTCTCTGCAGATAAAGCTCCGAATAACTAGCAACCGCCGTGACCGGAGGTTCCTGGATCTGCACATGAGGTGCAGGGTGTAGTATGAGTACAACCAACTCAGCAAGTAACAATACTAAATAAAGAACTGAAGATAGTGACGAGCTTCACAGCTAAGTCCAAATACAGTAATTTCCAACAATAGAAGGTAGGCATACTTTCCAATTCAACATTTAAAACTCAACACTAATTTCATATCAAGTTCGATTGAAACAAGAGATAATATCTTTCAGAAGTTTCCAAAACAGTGATATATGACAACTAAAGTGCAACAATAATGAAATCAATGCATCCTCTCAGAACAACAGTCTTTCAGTCCTCCTATTCACTCCAACCTCACAATCATTCTTTCCTCACAATCACTCATTCCTCTCAATCACTCAGCACTCGCACTCATTATGTACCTGCGCTCACTGGGGGTGTGTACAAACTCCAGAGGGGCTCCTTTAGCCCAAGCGCTATAACAAGCCAATCATAGCATAAATCAATGAAACATGCTACGACGTGCAGCCCGATTTCATAAATAACCTCACAATCATGCCCTCGGTCTCACTCAGTCATCAACCCATCCAGTCCCTAGGGCTCTAAAAAATCATGATAAGCAGCCCAAACAACAATAATATGATGCATCAATAATGAAATTGTGATGTAATGTGCTAGTAAAACTGTGACTGAATGCAAAATAATAATTTAGCAGATAATTTATATGTACACGACCTCTGTGGGTCCCTACAGTGTTAACACATGTCTTAAACATGATTTATAGTTCGATTTCTCTAATAGGTGGAAAATGTACGTGTATCAACAGATTATTCAACCACACAGTTACATGGAATTTATCAAGTCACAATTCCTACGGTGCATGCCCACACGCCCGTCACCTATCATGTGCGTCACCTCAAAACCAATCACATATCACAGAATCCGGGATTTCATACCCTCAAAACCAAATTTAGAACTGTTACTTACTTCAAACCGTATAATTCTTTATTCTGCTATGCCTTTGCCTCGCGAATCGGCCTCTGAACGCCTCAAATCTAGTCATAAATAATTCGATTCAGTCAATACAAATTATAGGAATTAATTCCATATAAAATATTTTCCAACAAAATCCGAAATTTCACCCAAAAATCACTCGTAGGGCCCACGTCTCGGAACCCGACAAAAGTTATAAAATATGAACGCCCATCCAACCATACAAATTTCGATATCAACTTTGACCCTCAAATCCTCAATTAAATTCTTTGAATATTTCTACCATTTTCAACCTAATCTTTACCCATTTGAACTCAACAATCTTTCCACAACCCTTATTGGTATGTGTATGTATAAATAATACTCTTACACCCAAGAATCATACTCCCAATCACCCATCTTTACCCAAACTCAAAATTGAAGACTAGGGTTAGAACCTTACCTCATGGGTGAAGATCTTGTGATATTTCTTGTTGGATTTCAAAGCTTGAACAACATCTTGATGAACAAAGTACTTGGGTTTCTTCCTCTCTCTAAAATACTCTCACTTCTCTCTAAAATATCAGATTTTTGCCTTCAAAATGAGCCCCAAAGGCTATTTATCAAAATAGGATCGGGTTATAAAAATAAAAAAATGAAGCTCCGGGACAGGATCTGCGGTCGCATATGCGACCGCATAATATATTTACGGCCTGCGAAATGGACCCTGGGAACTGGGCACATTGTGCCCGAGTATGCGGCCATTCTGCAATTCGCATACTAATTCTGCGGTCGCATAATGGACCGCAAAACACTTTTGCGGCCGCATAATGGCCCAAAATTTGCTCAAGTTTCCGCTTCGTTCTACGGTAAATCCGCGGTCCACATAATGTTTCTGCAGTCGCAAAACAGACCGCAAAATATCCTTCTTTTGTCAAAATATTTCCTCAACACTTAAGTGCATTCTTCAACCTAAAAAGTCCGAGCCGCTACAACCTTTGTACTAATTAATCTATCTCGGCACCACAAAACCTTAATTTCCTTAGCAAAAATTTTTCGGGGTCGTTACACATAAGTCAACATCCGGTCAACCTTTTTAACTTAAGTTCTAAACCTTGGAACTAAGTATTCCAAATCATTCCAAAATCTCACCGGACCCAAATCAATTACCCCTGCAAGTCAAATAATAACCGTAAAGTACAATTTGAGAAGTAAATGGGGAGACGGGGTTGTAATACTCGAAACAACCGGTCGGGTCGTTACATTAATGAACTTAAGAGATTGATCTTAATCGACGATTCGTGGTTTTGATATTGTTATTTTTGATTTGAGGCCTCGAATAGGTCCGTGTTATGTGTTGGGACTTGTTGGTATGTTCGGACCGGGTCCCGAGGGGCTCGATCTCGAACTTTGTGTCATGTTCACGAAGAGCAAATTTATTGTTTGGGCACTGTGAATCGCGATCGCGGAAGGCTTTTTGCGATCGCGTAGAGGAAAATTCGGTTGTCACTGACCCGACTGTGAAAGTTTATATCTTGCAATCTATAAGAAATTTGGAGATGATCCAAAAATGAAAGATGATCCAAAGAAGGAAAATAAAATTTTAATATACATGTTGATATACACAAGGAAGAAGAAAAGGTTGTGATATACACATTAATGTTGTGATATACATTTATTGGCTATTTGATATTAATATCTATAACTAGGACTATTTTATGCTAATTATGTGGATACGTTGTCACACCATGCCAAAATATTATGACAACACATAAAGAGAATTGATAATATTTTAGCCTTTTATTACGTTTGGCAAAGGTAACCACAAAAAATTGGTATTTTATAGACAAATCCTAAATAAATGTAGTTTCTTATTTATTCTCTCATCGTATTTTTTCTTCTCTGCCCGTATTTATTCTCCAATTTTCTTCTTCAATTAATCTTTTCTTTTTTTTCCTTCTTTAATCTAGCAAATTTTCTTCTTCAATCTGGATTTGGAAGGGCACATGTTCTTTAATAATAATCGAAAAACTACTTAAATAATGTACTTAAATTTCGCCTATGTGTGCAAATATTGGCGATTTGCGGCCACCAAGAACAATTTTAATAGTGACTTGGCTAGAGTTCCATGGTTGATGTTAGCCGAGGAAGAAGATGGTGAAGGAAATTTATGTCGACAATGATTTTGAAGAAATGTGTATCGGAAGCTAGAGGAAATCGGTGCAATTGATGTTGTTTACTATAATGGTCAATTTTATGCAATTGAGCGTTTGGGTCGCGTAGTGGTTTGCATTGTTGTTGGTCCTGAACCCTCTCAAATTCAATTAGTAGCAAAACTACCATCCTATCTGTATAGGTCGATAAGATACCGGGCGCCCCTAAACTCAATTAGTAGCAAAGTACACTCTCGCATCCATTTTGAAAAGTATGGAGGAAATGAAAAATGAGAACAAAGCGCTTCGGGACCAAATGAGAGAACACCAAAAAAGGGTCGATAAGATACTGGGCGCCCCCAAGCTCTTGCCGAAGAGAGATGCCGGTCGGTTCGTCGAGCAGCCGTACAGTGATGATGCCGCCCCACATGCCATACCGAAGACCTTTAAAGTGCTGCCTTATCTGAAAATATATGATGGCACGACCGACCCCGAAAATCATATGACTCACTACGTCATCGCCGTGAAAGGCAATGACCTCGCCAAGGAACAAGTATCCTCCATTTTGTTAAAAAAATTTGGCGAGACCCTTACGGGAGGAGCATTAACTTGGTATTCACAACTGCCTGCGTATTCTATTGAAATCTTCAAATAAATGGCTGATAAGTTCGTAACGGTCCATGCTGGGGCCAAAAAGGCAGAGGCGAGAGTAAATGACAAATTTGCTATTAAACTGTCTCAAGGAGAAGGATTGAGGGACTTCCTCGCCCGGTTCAACCGGGCAAGAATGACCTTATCGAATGTATCAGAAGGGATGGCGGTTGAAACTTTTCAAAATAGGTTGAGCAGAAACGGTTTGAGGGCAACAAGAAAACTACTGAGTCGGCTTATGAAGTACCCCCAACTACTTGGGATGAGATAAACAATGCACATTGCACCGAAGTCCGAGCAGAAGAGGATGACCTCAATGGGCCGACCCATCAACTGACCTCGGTGCAAGAAGAATCCAGGAAAGATCGAAGAAATAATATCAGAAGAGATCTCGCGGCATCAATGAACCAACCGGGAACGACATCTACCATATGTCAGAACCGCCACTATGTCCTCATCCCGCCACGAAGAGGGCCCACCCTGATTAAAAATATGGACTCACCGGAATGAGAGAGGTATGCCCCATTTGTTATCCGCTCACAAATTTTGTGTGTCACCTACAGAAATAGTCTACGCCTTGGAGAAGCTCAAACCAAAGGTGAAGTGGCCTCAAAAGATGATGTCAGACTCGAATACCAGAAAATCAGACGCCCTCTACGAGTTCCATCAAGAGCAAGGATATAAAACCGAAGATTGCATCACCTTAAGGTAAGAGGTCATAAACATGCTATGATAGGGACACCTCAAAGAGTTGCTAAGCGACCGGGGAAGGACCAACTTTGCTAGAGGACGTGAACAACATCAAGGAATGCCAAAACCACCCTCGCCAACCCGTACCATCCATATGATCATTGGTGGCGGCGATGATGCTTCCATCAATAGTGTAAATTCACCTCAACCCACAAGCTCAAACGGTCGATCACCCACGAACAGTACGATGAACTCGAAGAAAGTATCATCTTCGATAAGTCAGATACCGACGGTTTAGTTTTCCCTCACTATGATGCTCTTGTTATCACTTTACGAATTTTAGATACCGATGTGAGGCGCATTATGGTAGACGATGAGATTGGCATATGCATTATCCACCATCGAGTACTTGCATAAATGAATCTTAATGGATAAGATAGTGTTGCACTGCATCACACTGACAGATTTAACAATGCAGTTGAGCGAACATCTGGCGAAATCACATTCCCTGTCCTAGCTGGTGGCATCACTCTGGAAACCACATTCCATATCATGGACCAAGACACGACGTACAACGCCATAATAGGGCGACCATGAATACACACCATGAGAGCCATCCCCTTAGCTTATACCAAGTCATCAAATTCCCAACTCCAAGGGGAATATTCAGTATACAAGGGGAACAACACACATCACAGGAATGTTACCGCATTGCTCTAGACTGTACAACCACCCAAAAAATAAAGGACAAAGAAAAAGAGGCATAGCAATCAATAGGGTTGAGGTCTATGTATGATGACATCGAGGACGTCATCAGAGACCCCGATACGATCGAAGCTACAGAATTGACCGTAGAGGACCTCGAGAAAGCTTACATCGACTGCAAACTTTAGGGACCGAGTAAGTTTCATCCATTCTTAACTGCTAACGTGGACTTGTTTGCTTTTATCCATATAGATATGTCAGGTATCCCAAAAGAGATCGCCACACATAAATTGAACGTCGATCCATTCCACCCCCCGGTGAGGTAGGTTAGGCGTAAGTTCAACTCGACAATTAATGATGCAGATTGCGAAGAGGTAGAAATATTGTTGGAAAATGACTCTGTCAGGGAGTCGAAATACCCCAATGGGTCGCCAACGTGGTCATGGTGAAAAAGAAGAATGGCAAATGGCAGATGTGCATAGACTTCACTGACCTAAACAAAGCATGCTCCAAGGATTTATTTCCATTATCCCATATCGACCAACTCATCAACGCAACGGCCGGGCATGAACTACTAATCTTCTTGGACGCCTACTCGGGCTATAATCAGATCCTCATGGAGGAAGAGGATCAGGAAAAAACTACTTTCATCACCCATCAGCAGACGTACTGTTATAGAGTCATGCCCTTCAGGCTGAAAAATGCAAAGGCAACTTACCAAAAGTTGGTGACGAGGATGTTCAAATACTAACTCGGTAAAATGATGGAAGTCTATATAGACGAAATGCTAGTCAAATCCAAAAGGAAATAAGATCACATCGACCACTTGAGTGAAACCTTCGGCATACTCAGGCAATACAGAATGAAACTGAACCCTGAAAAATGTGCATTTGGCATGGCCTTAGGAAAATTCTTAGGTTTTCTAGTGTCACAGTGAGGTATCGAGGTCAATCCCGACCAAATCAAGGCCATCGAAGGGATACCAGAACACTTGACCACCAAAAAGAAGGTTCAGAGGTTGATTGGTCGTATCGCTGCCCTTTCAAGTTTCATTTCGCGATCATCTGATAGGTGCCATAAATTCTTTGGTGTACTCAAAAGGATAACAGACTCCAATGGACCCCTGAGTGCTCTCAAGCCCTGAAGGAGTTAAAGGTGTACTTGTCATCGCCACGATTGCTTTCAAAACCAGAACTGGGACAGCACCTCCTCGTCTATCTCGCTGCGTCTGAAGTAGCTATGAGCGTGGTCCTGGTTTGGGAAAATAAAGGTACGCAATTGTAACGACCCGGCCGGTCGTTTCAAGTATTACAATCCCGTCTACCTATTTTTTGCTAAAATTGTGCTTTATAGTTGTTATTTGACTTACCGGGGTAATTGGTTCGGGTCTGGTGTTGAATGATTTGGAACACTTAGTTCCAAGGTTTAGAACTTAAGTTGAAAAGGTTGACCGGATATTGACTTATGTGTAACGACCCCAAAAAAATTTTGCTAAGGAAATTAAGGTTTTGTGGTACCGAAGAATATTAAGTAGTTCAAAAATACGGTCGATTATGCGATCGCGGAATTATTTTACGGTGCACTATGCGACCGTAGAACAGGTCTGCGGGCCACATACCTGGGAAGAATACGCCTAGTTTCGAGGGTCCATTTTTGCGTCCATTTTGCGGGCCGCAGATGCATATGCGACCGCAGATCCTGTCCCGGAGCTTCATTTTTCTGTTTTTATAACCCGACCCTATTTTGATATACAGCCTTTGGGGCTCATTTTGAAGGCAAAAATCTGACATTTTACAGAGAAATGAGAGTGTTCTAGAGAGAGGAAGAAGACCAAGTGCTTTGTTCATCAAGATCTTGTTCAAGCTTTGAAATCCAACAAGAAATATCACAAGATCTTCACCCAAGAGGTAAGGTTCTAACCCTAGTCTTCAATTTCGAGTTTGGGTAAAGATGGGTGATTGGGAGTATGATTCTTGGGTGTGAGAGTATTATTTATACATATACGTACCAATAATATTTGTGGAAAGATTGTTGAGTTTAAATGGGTAAAGATTGGGTTAAAAATTGTAGAAATCTTCAAAGACTTTAATTGAGGATTTGAGGGCCAAGTTGATATCGGACTTTGGTAAAATTTATATGGTTGGACTCGTGGTTGAATGAGCGTTCATATTTTGAAACTTTTTTCGGGTTTCGAGACGTGGTCTCCACCAGCAATTTTTGAGTGGAATTTCAAATTTTATTGGAAAATTAGTATTTTCATATAGAATTAAATCCTATAATTTATGTTGACTATATCGAATGAATTGTGAATAGATTCGAGGCGTTCGGATGCCGATTCACGAGGAAGGGCATATTGGAGTAAAGAATTATACTAAAATTTGTGTTATATCAATTGTTTGGAGGTGACGCACACGCCAGGTGACGGGCGTGTGGGCGTGCACCGTAAAAATTGTGATTTAATTGGTTTCGTGGAGTTGTATAATTAAATAAATATCATTATCCACATATCCTCCATGTGTTAGAAAAATTGAGATGAGACTCATATTTGAAGATCATGTTCAGGCTACGTGCCGATATTTTTGGGACCTACATAGGTTGTGTTGCTGTAGAATTATTTGTTTAAATTATAATTGTGTACTCAGTCACATCCATCATTTGCATATCATATCTTAGTCTCTGTTGTCCTTCATTGATATATCATATCATCATGTCGGGTTGATTTTCATGTCATTGAAAACCTGAGAGACTGGAGATTTTGAGTGATATTTATGGGATTGGGTTGCATGCCGCAGCATATTTTATTTATTTATTTATTCCTGGATCTGGCTTATTATAGCGCTTGGGCTGAAGGAGCCCCTCTAGAGTCTGCACCCCCCCACAGTGAGCGCATTTTATTTATATTAGGTATGGAGTTCCCTAGGCATGGAGTTGCCTTATTTATATATATTAGGGATGGAGTTCTCTAGGCATGGAGTTGCCTTATTTATTTACATTTGGGATGGAGTTCCCTAGGCATGGAGTTTCCTTATTTTACTTATACTTGGGATGGATTTCCCTGGGCTAGACTGGTCTTGTACAGTACTGAGTGACTGATTGTCAGTTGATAAATATATATCTGGGATGGAGTTCCCTGGGCTGGGTTGGCCATATACAGTACTGAGGGATTGAGTATTCTGAGAGTGTGAGTACACGAGTTTTCCATTATGGTACATCACATACATCATATATTTTGGCATGTAGATATAGAGATGTCATATTCCTCATTCATGCAGAATTTATCTATTTTACATGTACTGAGTTTAATTGTTGAACTAGAAAGCATGCCTACATTTCTGTACTGTTATTTATGTACTAGACTGTACCTATTGAGCTCGTCACTACTTTCAGCCCAAAGGTTAGTCTTGTTACTTATTGAGTTGGTTGTACTCATACTACACTCTGTACCTCGTATGCAGATCTAGGTACTTTTAGATACGGCGGTTGCCAGATTTGAGGATTTATCTGTTGGAGACTATCAAAGTAGCTTCTTGGCGTCCGCAAACCTTGACTCTCTTTCCTTTCAGTTATTGTACTATTCTATATTTTCAAACACTGTTCTTATCAGTCAGACTTTGTTACTATTTAATTGCTCATGTACTTAGTGACATCGAGTTTTGGGAGTATTTTATATCAGTATTTGCGAGATTTGTATATTGAATATAAATATTATGTTTTCAAACTTAAGAGAAATTGTGGTTTATTGATATTGTTGGCTTGTCTAGTATTGAGATAGGCACCATCATGACATGCAGATTTTGGGTCGTGACAAGTTGGTATCAGAGCCTAGGTTACATAGGCCTCACGAGTCATGAGCAAGTATAGTAGAGTCTTACGGATTGATATAGAGACGTCTATACTTATCTTCGAGAGGTTGCCAAACCTTTAGGAAAATTTCACTTTCCCGTATTCTGTCGTGAGAATTTGTTGATTCCGGAAACTAAATTTCTGTTATTTTGTTCTCTCACTGATGGTGAGGACACGTACTACCGGATCTAACGGTCAGCCACCAGCGCCACCAGTTAGGGCCGCGAGAGGCTGGGGCCATGGTAGAGGCCAAGGCCGAGGTAGAGGTCGAGGTGTAGCTCGTACAACAGTTGGAGCAGCACCTGTAGCACCACCAGTTGCTCCAGTTTAGGAGCAGGTTCCAGACATAGTTGAGCCGACGGGGCCAGCTAAGGCACCAGCTGTGCCTATTGTGATTCCAGGCCTTCAGGAGGCTTTAGCCCAGATTTTGACTGTTTGCACTTGCCTTGCTCAGGTGGTTTCGGCTTAAGGCTGCACTAGCCACTTCTCAGGCCGAGGGAGGTACTCATACCCCTGTCTCCCGTACTCCAGAGCAGGTAGTGCAGGGACTTCAGATACCGAGGGCACTACTAGTCCAGCCGGTTGCAGATGCTCAGGCCCAGGTGGGTCCTATTATGAATGACGAGTAGTAGAAGATATTAGAGAGGTTTGGGAGACTCCATCCTCCAACTTTTAGTGGAACTAAGTCAGAGGATGCTTAGGATTTCTTGGACAGATGCTAGCGGATGCTTCATACAGCGGGTATTCTAGAGACCAGTGGGGTCTCATTTACTACTTTTCAGCTGACCGGGGAAGCCTTCAGATGGTGGGAGACTTATGAGAGGAGCAGAACAGTTGGTGCAGCATCACTTTCATGGCATGAGTTCTCTGTATTATTTCTGGAGAAGTTTATGGCACAGACCCGCAGAGAGGTATTGCGTAGGCAGTTCGAATATTTATGTCAGGAGGACTTATCCATGACTCAGTATGAGATGCGATTTTTAGAATTGGCTCGTCATGCAGTTTAGTTGGTTCTCACTAAGAGGGAGAAGATCAGGAGGCTCATTAATGGCCTCAACCATCAGTTCCGTTTTGTTATGACTCTGGGGAATGTAGCAGGTGCTAAATTCGACGAGATGGTTGACAGTGCTAGACGACTAAAGATACGTACTAAGGAACGTGAGGAGAGGGAGGCCAAGAAGTCTCGTTGTCTGGGTAATTCCAGCGGTGTTCCTTTTGGAGGACATCCCTATCACAACAGGGGTCGTCCTTATAGGCCTACTCAGATGGCTCGTCCAGCTCATCATTGCGCATCAGCTAGACATGGTTCATACAGTGCTCGATAGAGTCAGAGTTCTATTAGTGCACTTCCAGCTCAGAGTTCATCTCATGCACTATCGGTTCAGGGTTCATATGTACCTAGTTCTTCTGGTACTCAAGGGCCACCTTAGTACTTACCGCCATTGTTCGAGAAGGGTTGTTTCAAGTGTGAAGATTTGGGTCACTTGAAGAGAAATTGTCCCCGCCTTTTGGGAGGTCCAGCTCAGCAGAGGAATCAAGTTGCGACTCTCGCACCAATTAATTCACCACCAGCCCAGCCAGCACGGGGTGGGGTACAGGAAGTTAGAGGTTACCCTAGAAGGGGAGGTCGATCATGTGGTGGTCAGACCCGATTTTATGCTATTCTTGCCAGGCCAGATGCTATTGCGTCAGATGCAGTGATCACATGTATTGTCTCAGTGTGCCACAGGGAAGCTTCTATATTATTTGACCCTGGTTCCACATATTCATATGTTTTATCATATTTTGTTTGTTATCTAGATACGCCCCGTAAGTCCTTAGTTTCACATGTTCGTGTATCCACACCGGTGGGCGATACTATTATTGTGGACCGTATGTATTGGTCGTGTGTGGTAACTATTGGGGGACTGGAGACTAGAGTTGATATCTTATTGCTTAGTATGGTTGATTTTGATGTAATCTTGGGTATGGATTGGTTGTCTCCATGTCATGCTATTCTAGATTGTCACGCTAAGACTGTGATGTTGGCGATGCCGGGATTGCCGAAGGTCGAGTGGAAAGGTTTTCTAAATTATGCTCCTAGTAGGGTAATTTCTTATTTGAAGCCCCAACGGATGGTTGGGAAGGGGTGTTGGTCATATTTGGCCTTTGTGAGAGATGTTGATAGAGACACTCCTACTATTGATTCTATACCAGTAGTGCGGGAATTTTCGGATGTATTTCCTGCAGACCTGCCGGGTATGCCACCCGACATGGATATTGATTTTGGTAACCGGGCACTCAACCCATTTCTATTCCTCCGTATCGTATGACACCAACTGAATTGAAAGAATTGGAAGAGAAACTTCAAAAACTTCTTGATAAGGGATTTATTAGGCCTAGTGTGTCTCCTTGGGGTGCACCGGTTCTGTTTGTGAAAAAAAAAGATGTTACTATGCGGATGTGCATCGACTACAGGCAGTTGAACAAAGTTACAATCAAGAGCAAGCATCCTATGCCTCGTATTGATGATTTATTTGATCAGCTTCAGGGAGCGAGGATGTTTTCCAACAAGTCGATACTGAACATCATGAAGAAGAAACTCGAAGACGCCAAAGGATTGTGGCCGGAAATATCACCAGAAGTACTCTAGGCCTACCGAACAATGCCAAAGACGAGCACAGGAGAGACGCCCTACTCATTGGTCTATGGGACTGATGCAGTAATATCGGTCGAGCCGGGGAGCCCATCCTAAGATACTCCCATGAAAGCAGACCCAGTAACGATGAAAGCATAAGGCAGGAGCTCGACGAGGTCAAAGAACGAAGAGATATGGCCTACGTAAGGATGATCGCCCAAAAGCAACAAGCAAAATGCTATTATAACAAAAAGGCAAAGATCAGGCCACTCAAAGTCGGGGACTATGTGCTTAAAGCTAAAACACAAGCAAGCAAAACCACACGAAAAGTAAACTAGGAACAAATTGGGACGACGCGTACAAAATCACGGCAACAGCGAACAAAGGGTCATTCCAACTAGAAACAATGGAAGGAAAGCCACTACCAAACAACTGGAGCATTGCACATCTCAAATACTTCAACTTTTAAGAGATAAAACGTCCCAAAGTCATACTCTTTTTCCCTCACTTGAGTTTTGTCCCAATTGGATTTTCTCAAGGACGTTTTTAATGAGGCGGCGGAGGGGACACTTCAGGTCGAAGTGCGCATGGGCCGGTTAGTTCATTGCTCGACCTCTCAATACTTCTCCAAATTGACCAATGAAGGGACTGGATAGACTAGGACTGGAACAGGGACTGAAATGCCAGCCAATGTCCGAAAAAATATGTAAATTTCTCCAAGTGTATGAATAAAACACAAATGCATGAAGTTTATTTCGATTTCTCCAGATGTACAACTAAACCAACGTTGCCTTAAAGATCACAACACCGACAAAATGTCGTATCTAGGGGAACACCTAACCGGCCCTTGGCCATAACTGAGTATAGGTTATATTCTATCTCGTTCGAATCAACACCTAAACGGCCCTCAACCATAACTGAGTATAGGTTACATTCGACCTCGTTCAAACCAACACCTAACCGGCCCTCGTCCATAACTGAGTATAGGTTACATTCGGCCTCGTTTGAATCAACACCTAACCGGCCCTCGTACATAACTAAGTATAGGTTATATTCGACCTCGTTCGAATCAATACCTAACCGGCCCTCGGCCATAACTGAGTTTAGATTATATTCGACCTTGTTCGAATCAACACCTAACCGGCCCTCGGCCATAAGTAAGTATAGGTTATATTTGACCTCGTTCGGATCAACACCTAACCGGCCCTCGGCCATAACTAAACATACAATATGTTCGACCTCGTTTGAACTAACATCTACTGGCCTTCGTCCATAATCAAACTTAGGTTTTGTTTCGACCTCGATCGAACTAACACCTTTTGACCTGCGACCATAATTAAATTAAGGATATGTTCAACCCTACTCGAGCTAAGTGATTATGACTAATAAAACCAAGGCAACCAAGTAACAAGATCAAAAGCATACAAGCTCGAACCGAAGAAAAAGAATCAGGTACAAATAACAAAACCGGTATTTCATACTTAGAATATTTTTTACAAAGGATCGATAAGACGTCTACAAAAAATGCACAAGTTTGTGGTAAAATAAAAAGAAGGAAAATAAAAACTACTAATCGCCGCCAGGCCCAGCAGTGTCATCGGCTTGATCACCTAGGGCATCCCTATCTGCCCCATCACCATCGCCCTCAGGATACTCATCCTCATACCAGGCGTCCTCTTCAATCCGATCCACGCCTACATACCCCTCATCGTCACCGGCCTCTGATGTAGCAGGATCGTAGCCACAAGCGACCCGAGCTCCATGTGCCTTAATACGAGCATCTTCGAGTACGGCTTCTGAAATGATTCCCTCCCTCATCAGATCTCTAAATATATCCAGTTGGGCCTCGACATGAATCCACTCCTCGTAAAAATCTCGAGGAACATCAGGGAAATTAGAAGTGCGGGAGGAGGATGGTCGAGCCAATAATTGTGCCTTCTCGGCCTCAAGAGCGTCGACTCGATCACAAATGCCAGAAGCCTCTTTCTCTAATTCTCCATTCCGTTCATCAAGCCGCTCTTCTTTGAGTCTGGCCGTCTCCAAGGCACTCTCTCGCTCGGAACGAAGAACACTGATTACGATCTCCAAAGCCTTCATCTTCCTCATAGCCCCCGACCGAGCTAACTCCTCCTTCTCGAGATCCACTGCCTTCTCGGCAACCTTGCCACTTAAAGCATCCACTTTGAATTCACACTCCCCGAGCTCGGTACGTAACGAGACCAACTGGGCTTGGAGATCGCCGCACTGGGCTTCGACCCCCTACTAACCTCAAGCTTATCTTCTTTATCTCTTAGCGCCCCCTCAAGAACGCTGCATATTTTGATGACCCTCACTAGCTCATCATCTTTTTCCTTTAGTTCGTCTCGGAGAGCCTAGAAATTGCTTCCCTCACCAAACCACCTATAAATCGCGCGGTGCTTGCCACGGTACTCGCAGTAATTTTGCCCCATCTTCATAAAATAGCCTTACGCCTCTTCTCTCTTCGGGAACTTTCAATTTCCAAAATCACAGTCTGAAAGAGAAAGAAAAGGAAAATGGAGAGTAAGAACGAAGCCTAAACGTTGAACTCGACAAACAAAAACGAAAGAAGTCGAGAAGCTTACCCTAAGAGAGAGGCCGGCTATGCTTCTTGATAAAGTAGCGTCATCCATTTTTCAAGGGTTTTACCCTCCACGTCAGAATAGAAGGGACCAAGGGAAGGAACCACGTTCTCCATATTTACCAACAAATCTCGATCCATGGGGATTGCAATGGTCCGCGTGGACCCCTCTAGTCTTACTTCGAGTCGGGTAAAACACTCCCACATCTTCCTCACCTCATCAGTGTCAATATCAGAGCCCGTCTCATAGCCATCCTCGGCAACGCTTTTTCCTTTACTGTCGGCCAACGAAGAAGGACCATCAGCCGGTCGCGAGGCCGATGGCTCATCTTGCCATAAAATATCAGAGACTCTCGCATACGGTGCTTCAACTTCCATTCTGACATCGGGAAGGGACACGCCCTCTACGGCCTCAACCGAATGAGGAATCTCAGACAACGACTCGATGTCATCTTCAAGCACTATTGTCGCCGTCTCACGGATAACGAAATCACCCTTTACTGAATCCATATCCCGGTTGACCCCATCACTAGGCGATACAAAGGGGAAGCCGAAAGCTCTATTATCAATATGTCCGCATGTGGAGAAGAAACCGATGCTGAGGCAGCAGCAGGTTAGACCGACGACAGAGCAAACATGGCCACAATGGAAGAAGGAAGAGAAGTAGACGACCGGACATGCCTAGCCGCGGTCACAATGGGAATAGACGCCGAAGAAGAGGCAGACTTCCTCTTATGAAATGCAGGAGGAGGAGCCTTCGGCCTCTTCGAAGATCCTCGAAGTGAAAAAGAAAGATTGAAGGGTATCACCACCAAGAATAAACTGCAACGAGCAAGCGACTATGATGACAAGTTATCAACAAATTTATACAGATGAACTCACCGGCCGAGGAAGAAGCAGGCCCGAACTTCCTGAGAAAGCCCGGCCATTCGAGAATCCTTACAATGTGAGGCAGAACCCGACCAAGCCAGTTCGAAATGTCCCCGACCAAAGGAGGGGGCATAGTCTTGGATGTACAAAGAAGAAACAAAATGTCAGAGACGGCGACCAAGACTGATCAAGTGCTTTTAGCAACAAAAAAAATAGAATAGATACTTACGAGTGTAATTCCAAGTCTCAGGGAAGCCGTTCGCGTTGGTCACCAGGTCTTCGGTTCTGACGAAAAAGTAATTGAGCCAGAACTGACGATTTGCCTTGTCATCCATCTTCACCACCAGGCATTTACTTCCTCGGTGACGAAGGTGCAACATCGTCCCCTTGTAAAAAATAGGGGCGAAGAGATACATCAGATGGCAGAGCGTAACCTCGACCCCGACCAATTCCGCAAATTTTGTGAGCATCCTAATAAGCTTGTAAATGTACAGAGAGAGTTGGGCCGGGCAAACACCATAGTAGCGGCAAAATTCCTCCGCCAACGGGAGAAGGGGAAGAGTATAGACAACATGGAAATGATATGCATAGAACATGCAATATCCGGGGCGGTGGATTTGTACCATATCACGGCCCGCTGGGACCAGATCGATGTGGGCAGGAATATTGAATTTTTCCCTTAGCTCAGCTAAATCGACCTCTTTCATCGCTGACTCCGAGACCTCGAGCTCGCCTTTAGGTGTCTTTAAAAAGTCGGACCTAACTTTCTCACTACGAGGAATTATTTCCTCCACCGTAGGAAAATTCTCATCTTCAACGGCGACAGAGACGCCTTCAGCGCGATAGGGCATAAGCAGCGCCAAAGAAACATGGTCAGTTCCCACGCCGGAACCAGAGGATACATTAGCCATATTTTTTAGAGAGGATATTCAGGCAAGGAACTATTAGAAGCAACAAGAATTACTAAGACCAATAAAGAGGATACGTAACAATGAAGTAAGGAGAAGAAGACAAAGGGATTCGATATGAAGAATATGCAAAACTCGAACGAATGTCCTCATCTCCCTATTTATAATAATTAAAGCATCAAACCGAGAAATCAGGCCATCATTACCTAGCCCTGGTATCGAAATGACAAGTGCACGAGAAACGACACAAAACATCAAAAAAAATACATAATGTCATGACGTCATTCTGGAATAAAAATGATGTGACCTCGAAAGTCGCGGCCCACGAAAGGTCATGTCGTCATCCCGTCTAAAATGTCACTACTCGACCTACTCGCCTAATTTCGCCAAACAAGATAAACTGAATCTGTTCATCAAGGTCGTCGGGGGCGGCCTTATTAAACGGAGGGACTAACTATATAGGTCGAAATCTGTCTCAGTACTTGGGACTAGGTAACATCTAGAAAAGAGTCAGCCGAGGTCGACCAGGAGATGGCAAAGCTCATGAGCGAGATGCAAAAGATGGTCGATGTCGAGCACTGCAAAAAAGAGTTGTAATGGCTAGTTTATTAGGGTAGGCTATTAAAGAGAATATTTCATTGGATATTCTTTGTACTAGTACTATTAGAGTTTATTGGGTGTATGTCCCACATAAATAGGAAAAAAGATAAGGAATAGGTGCAGGTGATTATCATTTTGATAAGAGCAGACTTGGCAAAATGATATTCTCTCTCTCTTGAAAAGATACAAAGAACACCTTTTTATCAAGATTTTTGTTCATATTATCCTACACTTTTCCATCAGATCCGAGAAGATTTCAAATGTTCTAAGATCTATCTATCACTCACCATTGTCGGGAGGAATAATCACTCAGGTCATTATTTATTGTTGTTTATACTTTATGACTATTTAACTTGTTATTGTCAACCCTTTACGGGATATGTCCCACCTTACACATGTTTTCAAGATTCACATCTAGAACTATTATCTTTAACTAGGTTTAACATGTTGTTACATAAATATAATAGTTTTAGCCGAAAGGTCATACTTTTTGGTCAAACAATATCGATATTTTGACTGGCATTACATTGTAGAATCATTTGGATCATTGTTTATAGTTGTGAGACAAGTTGAAGAGGTACGCCACTTAAGCCTAAATAGGGAGTACATGATTCCGCTGATATGCATCCTAGATCATCATGAGGAGGAGCTACTGAATAATATTGAGGTCGATAGTGAGTCAACTTAGGTGACAACAAATTTTCAAGTTTTCAAGTTGGATTTAGCTACTGGCAAACTGACACAAAAAATGGAATTAGGGGACAGAGCTCTTTTTCGAGCTGCTCAAAATTGAGAGTGCTAGGAGATATATAAGCCAATGCATCTAGTATTCATGCTAGATGTTATTTTTTCGGAATCAGTCCCCCTACTCCCTCAGGTAGGGTTAAGATCTGCGTACACACTATCCTTCCCAAACCCCACTAGTGTGATTTTATTGGGTCGTTGTTGCATCTAGTATTCATGCTCTACTGACTATCCTGATCTATTTATACTGTTTGAAGTTGGTGTTAATTTTGTGCAGTAATTGTTAATTGAATTGATTATTGCTTTAACTATGGCACAAGTTCTGTAATATGGCCAATATTTTTGTTCTAATGGAGTCCATCTCACATAAGTATAAGTATATTTGCAAAGTGTAGACTTTGTTGGCAATATTCTTTGGGACCCAAAAATATTGCATTGTGTGGTGGATATCATTTGCACAAGTTGTATCTTTTCTTTTACAACTAAGAGGCCAAGACATTTTTGCCTATAAAAGAAAATGACATTAGTTCATTTTAAACACACCAACAAGACTTGAGTCTTCATTTCTTATTTTTTTCCTTTTCATCTTTATTAATAATGTTTTGTATGGGAGTTAGGTGTTGGAAAGAACTTGTGTGAACCCTTTCTTTGGAGTGATCTTGTGAGGTTATTCTCTTAGAGTATTTGGGATTAATTAGAGTATTTACTCTAATTTTGTACTCTTTTTTGTACTCTTATTGGTATAGTAAAATTGCTCATCTTCGCTTGTGGACGTAAGTCACTTTGACCGAATATTTGTGTCTTCTTTATCTACTTTAATTGTCGTTATTAGGGGTGGCAAACGGGCGGGTCGGGTCGGATATGGTTCAGGTCGAAAAGGGGTAATGAAAAAACGGATAATTTATCCGACCCGACTCATATTTAATACGGATAAAAAATAGATTAACCGGCAGATAATATAGTTTCATATTATCCATTACTTCTTGCATATGATCACTGTTGGGAGAATTCTTAGTCTCCCTAACTTGAGGAACCCCCAATTTGAGGCTTTATAAATATAAAAATTAGACCCATTGGTTACCCATTTTCTAAATTGATAATATGATTCTTATCCATATTTGACCCGTTTTTAAAAAGTTCATTATTCAACTCATTTTTTAATGGATAATATAGGTGGTTAATTGTTTTCTTTTAACCATTTTGCCACCCCTATTCGTTATTATCAACTTGCATTGTCTTTGTTATTGTCATTATAATATTGTTTGGCTAAATTTCGCACTACCCGGTTTCCTCCTTTTCTTTTCAATATTGCTCCTGTCTGACGCTAGCAAATGAAACCAATAAATTTCTGATGATAGCTCTACTTGCAAGTTATTATTTGATAAAAGCTGTGCCGGAAACAAGTACTACCAATATCAGCACAGTATAAAGGGAAAAAGTTGCTCTGTTCAACTTGCTATATTTCTTTATCTTTTGATTATCGAAATATTCATGAACATGCTCGGGATAAACGTATTTGAGAATCTGGACTAAACGAGGTATGTGATGTGCATTAGATTTCGATAAAAGGGGTATTACTGGCATAATGTGAATCTCGCATTCATTGATGTTATCCTGCCTTGTTTTATCTGTGAAAAATGTAAGAAATGAAGAATGAACTACAAAATTTTCTCTGTGTATTTCATCTATGTGCAAGCATTATGTCACAACTCGCATTTTGGAGTTGTGATTTCGGCCAAGAACTGATGAGAAAATGTCCTTCTGATGATCTGACGTAGAGCAGTCTACTCGGGCAACTTGAGCTTTTTAATTTTAAGCATATATAAGGGGGGTATAGGTGATGAAAGCTCCGACCTGCCTCCCCCATACGTGCTGCCACCGAGCCGTATAGAACGAGCTGCCTTGGGGGCAACCTCAAGGGCCTGCCTAGATGACTCAAAGGAGTGTCAAAGGTATCCACACGAGTTTGGAAACTCGTATGGATGGCGCAACGCCTTCGGGCCTGCGTTAGGCATCAAAGTGGTGCTGGAGGCTCGATGTGTGGAACGGCCTAGCCCCGCGGGCTGCCGAATGTTGGAACGAGACCTCCGTGTCGATTGGATACTTGACGCACCTGTCATAGGGGTATCATGTGTCGACTTGTGAGCATGACTTTGGTTCAACCATGCAAGCAAGGGTCTGTTGGCCTAAAGGTGCAGGTGTGGGCGACACTGCACTACTTCGGAATGGAAGCGTGCTGCAAGAGGGCTATGTATGGGCATGGCACGAAAGACACACATGACAATGGCCATGGGCTAAAGGTTGCCTTACTCGGGTGAGGCACGAGCTAGTCGCGGATGCACTATGCCAGTGTCAAGCTTGAGAATTGGGCTGTGCACGCGGGAGCGATGCTCAGTCTTGGGCTAAGGACAAGGCATGTCCTAAGCCAATCCCCCAGGGCGCGCATGGATAGTGATCCTAAGATAAAGCGCCACGACATGTCTAGGGCCAAGGGCCTAGGCATCTTAGGGGCGGCACAAGTTGGGGCGAGCCTACAGGCGAGTCCCACCAACATGCACAGGATCGTGCTTGGGAAATCCTGGGAAAAGAAGAAGGCTGGCCCGCGGCGAGGGGAGCCGCGGGCGCCGCACGGGCGAGCAGGTGCCGCTACCCAACGTAAGGATTTGGGCCTGTGACACTTGGTATCAGAGCTGATTAAGGCCATATTATGCCATGGCACAACGTCAAGGCAAAGGGTGGATATGGCGAGTGCATTTTAGATGTCAGTGCCGAGATCACGTCAAAGCAGAGATTGATGTTCAGATGCCACCAGAGATCGAGAACCCGATACTGATGGTCGACGAAAGGGATGAGTGATTCCATTGTCTTTCGAAGTCTAGGTCGCTACTGAATGAGGTGATATGCCGATGAGTCGGATGGCTAAGAGAATGCCATGTTTGTCAGGTCGTGCAACCATATTGTGAAAGAGTGGGAGCCTTGGACTATAAATTTGGGGCATGATCATAGCGGAGATCTTGCCAAGGATGCGTGCGATGCATCATGTTGAGTGTCTTTCCTTCGGGAGAAGACTTTGGGTTGCCTGAGGGCATTGCCAAGGTGAGGAAACGGATTCGAGGGTCTTCGAAATGGGGCGAGTTTCCAAGTTAAAAGGTGTCATCATTCTGGAAAGAGGTATGTCGAATGATCGGGGACCGTGAGTGTCCAAGTGCGAGGCACACCGAATCGGGAAGTCGTGCTAGCAGGGCCAAGAGGGTGCTTGTCTATAGGGCGAGTATTGAACTATTACCGGGAGCATTGGCTACTTGCTGAGGAAGTGACAACTGAAAAACAAAGAGCTTTGTTCGGAAATGCGGCGATGCTATGACTTTGGGAATGTAGTACTCACCAAAGGTCGTCCCAAGTGCTGGCCGAATACCAAGTGGGACGATAGAGCTAAGATGTATCCTCCACATTGAGTGTGGGAGGATCCCGCCTATGCAAGAGGCATATGGGCGAAGTCGTAGGTCTAGAAGCGAACACATCTTCAAGGTAGTGAGGGCAAGGAAAGCTACGGGAGCGGAATGCTACGGGATCTATGCCACGAGGTGTCTTAATGCTACGGGAGCGAAAGGCTACGGGAGCCATGCCAAGGGCATCTAAAGGCTACGGGAGCAAAAGGCTACGGGAGAGACGTCAAAAGAGCACATTGATGTGCTAACCTGTGAAGGAAAGCTTTAGACGGACATGAAGGTCGTGAGGGTCATGGTGTGATTGACTAGTATAGGTCAATCACAAAGTTAGACACCAGAGGGTGCAAGTGCGGAGGCATTTTTCAAGTGAACACCGAATGGAGGTGAAGTGCAGAGGCACGCTTGGAAGATACTTGGGGGAGAAGTGCATGGGGCACGACTCCTTTTGAGAAAGGACTTCGAGGAAGTCCAACCCACAGGACAAAGGGAGCTTGAATGGGCATACCTGAGGGGGCAGACTCCGGGATGTCTTAAGCCATGATGTGTCATCGGAGACGATGACATTATGAGTGTGGGAGGATGTCACAACTCGCATTTTGGAGTTGTGATTTCAGCCAAGAACTGGTGAGAAAAGGTCCTTCTGATGGTCTGACATAGAGCAGTCTACTCGGGCAATTTGGGCTTTTTAATTTTAAGCATATATAAGGGGGGTATAGATGATGAAAGCTCCGACCTGCCTCCCCCATACGTGCTTCCACCGAGCCGTATAGAACGAGCTGCCTTGGGGGCAACTTCAAGGGCCTGCCTAGATGACTCAAAGGAGTGTCAAAGGTATCTACACGAGTTTGGGAACTCGTATGGATGGCGCAACGCCTTCGGGCCTCCGTTGGGCATCAAAGTGGTGCTGGAGGCTCGATGTGTGGAAAGGCCAGCCCCGCGGGCTGCCGAATGTTGGAACGAGACCTCCGTGCCGATTGGATACTTGACGCACCTGTCATAGGGGCATTATGTGTTGACTTGTGAGCATGACTTTGGTTTAACCATGCAAGCAAGGGTTTGTTGGCCTAAAGGTGCAGGTGTGGGTGACACTGCACTACTTCAGAATGGAAGCGTGCTGCAAGAGGGCTATGTATGGGCATGGCACGAAAGACGCGCATGACAATGGCCATAGGCTAAAGGTTGCTTTACTCGGGCGAGGCACGAGCTAGTCGCGGATGCACTAGGCGAGTGTCAAGCTTGAGGATTGGGTTGTGCACGCGGGAGCGATGCTTAGTCTTGGGCTAATGACAAGGCATGTCCTAAACCAATCCCCCAGGGCGCGCATGGATAGTGATCCTAAGATGAAGTGTCACGACATGTCTAGGGCCAAGGGCCTAGGCATCTTACGGGCGGCACAAGTTGGGGCGAGCCTACGGGCGAGTCCCACCAACAGGCACATGATCGTGCTTGGAAAATCCTGGGAAAGGAAGAAGGCTGGCCCGCGGCGAGGGGAGCCGTAGGCGCCGCACGAGCGAGCAGGTGCCGCTACCCAACATAAGGATTTGGGCCCGTGACAATTAGCTCTATTCATTATTAATATCTTATTTGGTATATTTTTTAAATCTGTGTATTAGTTATACATCATACTTGGTATTATCATATGCATAAGTATTGTATAGAAAGCCATGGCATTAGTAATACCAAGGCTATTAATGCATGCATTAGTATGGTTAAGGACAAAATTATCCGTAAAGTCCCTTAAAGCTAGAGAATATGGAGGGCATTTTTGTAAACAACTATTTTTCTTAAAATTTATGCAATGCATTATAATTTTAATACACCACACCAAACAGTAGATACGAAATAATATCTGCATAACTAATGCTTGAATTACTAAAACATGCATTACTAATCCATACATTACTAATACATCTTATTCCGCACTATTCTTATACACCCTACCAAACGACCCCTACATGTATATATACACTTACATCTGAAGAATAAAGAATGGCAGGAAAGAGAAACTTTGTACACTTGTCCTATTCTAATTTGCCTACTAATAACAAATTTATTCTTCTACTCAACTAACTATATTCCCTCACATGTTATTCACGTGAGGGAAGTTTCTAGTATTAAGATTATCAAATGGCCTATATTTAATCTACCATGAACTGATTTGCTTGATCCAAAGGTTTTGGGTGTTCCAAACAATTCCACTGAATATAACCTATGTGATATAGGTTATATCGAAAACACTTTGGTCTGAGAACAGAACATATGAGTCTTTCTTCTTCTCCATTTCCTCTTCTTCTATCTGTAGGCAAAGCTCCATGAAATTCATAATTAAGATGGGGTTTTTCTTCCCAACAAAAAAATGCACATACGCCTTCAAATGCTATTTTCTGTTGTGAACAAAATACATGTGGTTTAGCCAAGTATATGCCTTTGTTCAAACTAGGTTACTTTGTTTTCTCGATTAGTTTGAGGTTTTCTTATTTGGAGTTCATGAACTCATGTTCTAGAAGTTTTTCTTATCTACTGATTGTATATCCCTTGGATTATGAAGAAGTGAGAAGGGAAAAGTTATTAGCTTATTCTCCATTCAACATTATTTTGACTTGAGGAATCTGTCATTCTTATTAGCCTTTCTGGTATGTTACCTGTTTTGTGATATTTGAATATGTTTGCACCTGCATTGGAATGAAATAGCCATTAATGCTACATACCCCTGAAGAGTTTATGCATGTCCTAGTGTTTTCGATGCAAATGAGAGGTAGGAGTGTACATATATCGGGTTGGTTCGGATTTTTCAATTATCAAACCAAACTAATGGTGTCAGGTTTTTAAATTTATAAACCAAGCAAAACCAACAAATTCGGATTTTTCAATCTCAGATTTTCGGATTTTTTTCCGGTAAAGTTTTCATAGCATATAATATGTAACTTGTGCTCCAAATATTTCTTAAGTCCTTATAAAATACAACTATATAATGTGTTTTCCAAGAAACTAATACAATAATATGAGATAAGTCATAGCATTATACTAAAATATTCAATAATAAAGATAAAATAATAAAATTACATAAAACAAATATTGCTAATTAATAAGCCATAATAAAAATTAACATAATCTAAAAATACAGTATAGGTCATGCCAAAATAAGTATAGTTAATAAGTATTAATATTAATTACATAACTAAGCACTACAGAAAAAGATAAATTAAGTTATGCATTTTCATTATAAACTAATGTAAAACTAAAATAATTATCCAACACTATCGGTATTCCTAGTATTGAATTGAATTTCTTTTGTTAGCATTAGTATTGATTTGAACTTTATTTGAGTTACTACATTTATGGGCTATAAAATTTATTTATCATTCAAGAATGTTAAGTCTAAACTTGAAATAATAGTTAAAACCAAACCAAACAAATTATGGTTAGGTTTTATTTTCCAATGCCAAACCAAATCAAACAAAACCACATAGAGTTTTTTTTCCGGTTTGACTCGGATTATCGATTTGGTGCGGTTTATCAGTTTTCTTTGTACATCCCTAACGAGAGGCATCTGAGGAACATGTTTATGTATAGAATCAAGATAAGAGCTTAAGGTAACAGATTTTCAGTAGCTTTTCTTCTTTTACTTGTTTGAAAATGGGCCTCTCATTCTTCTAGCATCCAGTTTCTAGGTTCTGTTCCATAGTTAAAAGTTTCTATGTTATATGTGTTCATTCAACCAAACTCCTAACTTGAGATAATCACTGTAGGTCACCGATATAGTTTCTTTTCTGGTAATTTTGTAGAACTTGCATCCTCTTATTTTGTTGTCATTAAAATGTCAACAAATGAATGTATATATCTAGTGATAGATATACTCCAGAAACAATTATGAAGATAGGACATGAGGAGAATAAACAGAAGAGTTTATTGCGCTTGCTGGAATTTAAGTAGAATCTTTTACGGCAATAATAATCATAATCATAACAATATTAACCTTCTAAAGAGACCTGTGTTTTCTCATAATCAGTCACCTTATTCGTGACTCATGAGCCTGAATGTTGGTGGATGCCTTTTGATTGATACCACTACAAGGTACAGATTAATCTAACTTTACATGTTAGGTACATCTGGTTATAATCTCCCATACCTCAAAAGAAGTGTTGACCCAAAAACTACTCTCTTCCTCTCTTAGTAATAATTCTTGAGGATGTTTGTATTTTAAGTGCCAAGGTTCTGAGTGCAGATTTTTCTCCCAACAGTGGCTCTCTGTTCGCTGGGAGATAATAGGCACAGGTTAATTCCCTCAATCAGATCTTCCCTTGACTTCGGCTAATGCAGCAATATTATACTAGTTTCATTCCCCCGTTTTATCCTATGTTTAAAAACTTTGGAGTCTAGCTAATCCAATTCATATAATTATGTCTTTTAGCGGAGCAAAAGGAAATGCATCTCAGGTACACTAAATTAGTAGGTATGCGCGCGAGGATTAACATTGCAGTATACACGCGGCTGCATTTTTTAGCCGATTCCACAAGGATTATACAATGTTCCAATTCGTCTTCTTTTCTTTTCTTTTTTAATGTTGGGGAGGGGTGGACTCATGTCACAACCAAAAATCCAACTAGACCTAACCACACCCGCTAAGTAAGTCAAATAACAATAATCCGATTCAATTAATATTTAACCGACTCTGATACACTCCCCAATGACTGATAGTACAAATCATGAGCTCCTAAGATTAGAATTTACAAAAATTAGTGTGAAATAAAATTATGCCATTTGTCTGAAATATACATGAACGTATTTAAAAATTCTAAAGCTACCTAGAACAAGAGGCAACTGCGACTGAATCGCAGGTACATCTTCAGATCCAACTCTCATCGTATGCAGCAACATCAACATCAGAAATCTGCACGCAAGGTGTATAAGTATAGTATGAGTTAGGCCTAGCAAGTGGGCCGGTCCAGGCCCAGGACCGCGGGCCAGACGGGCCAAACGGCTAAACGGGCCAGGACCGTTTGGTCCGGTTTTAGCAGGCCTGGTCCGGTCTCGTGGGCCGGTCCTATGATTGAGCCCTTCAGGCCCGGGACCGTTTGGCCCGCCAAGGCCCGGGACCGACCCGGTCCCCTTAGCGGGCCCAACGGCTATTTTTTTTAAAATTTTTTTTTAAAAAAAAAAAAAAACGTTGGACTGTCAAAAATAGGCGTTGGGCTGTCAAATACATCTTAAGATATACTATATATACATAGTATACTAGATATACTAGATATATATAGTAGATATACATGTATATATAGTATATCTTAAGATGTATATATAGTATATAAATTGAATATAGCTTATATATAGTAAGATGTATATATATTATAGTATAGTATAGTATACATATAAGCTTATATTTATACTATACTATAGTCTATACTATATATACATCTCATAAGATATATAAACTATATTCAATATACTATATATACATCTTAAGATATACTATATATACTATACTATATATACATCTTAAGATATACTATATATACTATACTACATATACATCTTAAGATATACTATATATACATAGTATACTAGATATACTAGATATATATAGTAGATATACATGTATATATAGTATATCTTAAACTATACATATAGTATAGTATACATATATATATATAAGCTTATATATATAAGCTTATATTTATACTATACTATAGTCTATACTATATATACATCTCATAAGATATATAAACTATATTCGATATACTATATATACATCTTAAGATATACTATATATACATCATAAGATATACTATATATACTATACTATATATACATATTAAGATATACTATATATACTATACTACATATACATCTTAAGATATACTATATATACATAGTATACTAGATATACTAGATATATATAGTAGATATACATGTATATATAGTATATCTTAAGCTATACATATAGTATATAAATCGAATATAGCTTATATATAGTAAGATGTATATATATTATAGTATAGTTTAGTATACATATAAGCTTATATATATATATCTTAAGATGTATATATAGTATATAAATCGAATATAGCTTATATATCTTAAGATGTATACATAGTATAGTATAGTATATATATATATATATATATATATTATATATATATATATGTATATCGAATATATCGAATATATCGAATATAGCTTATATATCTTAAGTTGTATATATAGTATATACTATACTATACTATAATATATATACATCTTACTATATATATTATATATATCTTAAGATGTATATTATCGAATATGACTTATATACTATGTATATATAGTATAGTGTGTGTATATATAAGATGTATATATAGTATAGTGTGTGTGTATATATATATATATATATATATATCTTAAGATGTATATATAGTATATCTTAAGATGTATACTATAGAATATGACTTATATACTATGTATATATAGTATACTGTATATATATATATATATATATATATATATATATATATATATATATCTTAAGATGTATATATAGTATATAAATCGAATATAGCTTATATATCTTAAGATGTATACATAGTATAGTATAGTATATATATATATAAGCTTATATATATATGTATATCGAATATATCAAATATAGCTTATATATCTTAAGTTGTATATATAGTATATACTATACTATACTATAATATATATACATCTTACTATATATATTATATATATCTTAAGATGTATATTATCGAATATGACTTATATACTATGTATATATAGTATAGTGTGTGTATATATAAGATGTATATATAGTATAGTGTGTGTGTGTATATATATATATATATATATATATATATATATCTTAAGATGTATATATAGTATATCTTAAGATGTATACTATAGAATATGACTTATATACTATGTATATATAGTATACTGTGTGTATATATATATATATATATATATATATATATATATATATATATATATATATCTTAAGATGTATATATAGTATATAAATCGAATATAGCTTATATATCTTAAGATGTATACATAGTATAGTATAGTATATATATATATATAAGCTTATATATATATGTATATCGAATATATCGAATATAGCTTATATATCTTAAGTTGTATATATAGTATATACTATACTATACTATAATATATATACATCTTACTATATATATATTATATATATCTTAAGATGTATATTATCGAATATGACTTATATACTATATATATATAGTATAGTGTGTGTATATATAAGATGTATATATAGTATAGTGTGTATATATATAAGATATATATATATATATATATATATATATATATATATATCTTAAGATGTATATATAGTATATAAATCGAATATAGCTTATATATCTTAAGATGTATACACAGTATAGTATAGTATATATATATATAAGCTTATATATATATGTATATCGAATATATCGAATATATCTTAAGTTGTATATATAGTATATACTATACTATACTATAATATATATACATCTTACTATATATATTATATATATCTTAAGATGTATATATAGTATATCTTAAGATGTATACTATAGAATATGACTTATATACTATGTATATATAGTATAGTGTGTGTGTATATATATATATATATATATATATATATATATATATATATATGTATATCGAATATATCGAATATATCGAATATAGCTTATATATCTTAAGTTGTATATATAGTATATACTATACTATACTATAATATATATACATCTTACTATATATATTATATATATCTTAAGATGTATATTATCGAATATGACTTATATACTATGTATATATAGTATAGTGTGTGTATATATAAGATGTATATATAGTATAGTGTGTGCGTATATATATATATATATATCTTAAGATGTATATATAGTATATAAATCGAATATAGCTTATATATCTTAAGATGTATACATAGTATAGTATAGTATATATATATGTATATCGAATATATAGAATATAGCTTATATATCTTAAGTTGTATATATAGTATATACTATACTATACTATAATATATATACATCTTACTATATATATTATATATATCTTAGGATGTATATTATCGAATATGACTTATATACTATGAATATATAGTATAGTGTGTGTATATATAAGATGTATATATAGTATAGTGTGTGTGTGTGTGTGTATATATATATATATATATATCTTAAGATGTATATATAGTATATAAATTGAATATAGCTTATATATCTTAAGATGTATATATAGTATATATATATATATAAGCTTATATATATGTATATATACTATAGTATATCGAATATACTATGTATATATAATATAGTATGTATATAACTATATAACTATATATATATATCTTAAAATATATATATACACTATAATATATATACATAGTTTATAAGTCATATTCGATAGTATACATCTTAAGATATACTATATATACATCTTACTATATATATATATAGCTTATATATCTTAAGATGTATATATATCTTAAGATGTATATATATATTAAGATCTACTATACTATACTATATATAAATATAGTATATCTTAAGATGTATATATAGTATATTTTAAGATGTATACTATGTATATATAATATAGTATATATATATTTTAAGATGTTTACTATGTATATAAATCGAATATAGCTTATATATCTTTATTACTATTTTTTTCTCTAACTTCTATAAAAAAAAATTTAAAAATAGAAAGTTTCTGTTGGGCTCGTTTAGGCCCATTTGGGCCGGAACCGGACCGGGACCGGCCCACTAAATCCGGGGCCGTTAGTTCGTGGTCCCGGCCGGTTCCAGCAATAAGCCCGCGAGGCCCAGGACCGTTTAGGACCGGACCGTTTAGGACCGGACCGTATAGGACCGGCCCACTTAGGACCGGCCCACTTAGGACCGGGTCCGCGAAGCCCACTTATGACCCCTAGTATGAGTACAACCGACCCCATGTACTCAATAAATAACAAACCTAACTTTAGGTTGAAAGTAGTGACGAGCTTGTACCAAAGTCAGAGTCCACACCAATAACTAATAACATCTCATAACAATACTATTTAAAGCAGCACAAGTAATAACTTAATAATAAAATGCTCAGCTCGTATACAGTTCTAGAAAACAAACATTTTCTTTTCAAGTATAACAGTAAAACTCAAATCTTTTGCCGAAAGTCACCGAAATATGAGTAACTCTAAGATCTGAGATTTTTTTCTCAAAAACTTTAACGACAGATAAGAAATTTCATTATCAGATGGCACGAGGAAAAATACTTCTCTATGCCTACATATCAAGTATGCATGTCTAATGCAATGCAGTACAGTAGAACTCTTATATTCATACTCTCAAAGTACTCAATCACTCAGCACTGTGCGGGGCGGATCCAGCCCAGGGAAGATCCATCCCTTAATATAAAATACAACTAACAGTTAGTCACTCAGTACTGTATAGGGTCAATCTAGCCTAGGAAATTCATCACATTATAAATAAATAAGGCAACTCCATGCCCTAGGAAGTCCATCCCAAATATAATATCATTTGCGCTTACTGTGGAAGGTGCAAACTCCAGATGGGCTCCTTCAGCCCAAGCGCTATAATAAGTCATTTAGACCTGATGTGACGTGCAACCCTGATCCATATAATAATAAAGCTTATAAGGCTTGTTGCGGCATGCAGGCCCGATCCATAATCAATGTGTGTGTGTGTGTGTATATATATATATAGGGCATGTTGCGGCGTGCAGCTCGATCCCATAAATATTCTCACATGTGGATGAATATGACTAAGTATGAAATTAAAATTTTAAAAAATAATTCAACAGCAATACGACCTCCGTGGGTCTCAATAATACCGACATATAGCCTCAGCATAATTTTTAACTTGATTCTCAGCTCAATTTCTTTAACACATGAAAGTACATGGACAATGCCAAGATTATTTGACTACATAATTCCATGAAATCAATTACGTCTCAGTTTCTATGGTGCACGCCCGTCACCTAGCATGTGCGTCACCCCCAAACAAATCATATAATACGTATTTTCAGAGTTTATATTCTCAGCTCCAAGTTTAGAAATGTTACTTACCTCAAACCGTGCAATTCTCTATTCCAATATGCCACTGCCTCGTGAATCGGCCTCTGAATGCCTCGAATCTACTCACAATTAATTCGATACGGTCAACATAAATTATAGGAATCAATTCCATATGAAAATACTAAATTTCCTAATTAAATCCGAAAATCCACCCAAAAATCGATAGAGGGGCTTACATCTCGGAACCCAACAAAAGTTACAAAATATGAGCGCCCATTCAACCACGAGTCCAACCATATCAAATTTGCCAAATTCCGACATCAACTCGACCCTCAAATCCTTAATTTAACCTTACGGGTTTTTACAATTTTTTCAACTTAAAACACTAATTAATTGCTAAAAATAAAAATAGAATCGAGTAATTTGACTAAAATTGAGTTAAGAACTCTTACCCCCAATGTTTTCCTTGAAAATCTCCCGGAAATCGCTTCTTCCCGAGCTCCAAATCGTCAAAAATGAAAAATGAGATGAAGTCTCATTTTCAGAACTTAAATTTTGCTGCCCAGTCATTTACCCTATGCGATCGCGAAGCACAAAATTTTTTAGAGCATTTTTACTCTATGCGATCGCGGCCATTTCCCCGCGATCGCAAAGCACAAACTTCAATTACACTTCCCAAATTCTTCTCAGACAGTATATAGTATATTGGTCATAACATTTTGTACAAAACTCCAAATGACAAATGGTTTAATTTTCTGAAAACTAAACATCAAGGGCTACAACTTTAATTTTTGGATCATCTCCAAATTCCATATATATTGCAAGATATAAGCTTCCAAAGTCAGGTCAGTGCATCCGAGATTTTATTTTATACGATCGCATGAAGGCTTCTGCGATCGCGATGCACGGTTCCATTTTTCCTATTTTTCTCTTTGCTATCACGGCGAGGTCCACGCTATTGCACTGTACACCCATGTAGCCAAAAATCAACAACTAGAAATGGCCTAGAAATTATCCGAAACCACCCGAGCCCTAGAAACTCCGTCCGAACATACCAACAAGTTCGATAACATAACACGGACCTACGCGAGGCCTCAAATCACACATAACAACATAAAAATCATGAATTGCGTATCGATTCAAGCCTAATGAACTTTGAATTTTTCAACTTCCAAATCTCGTGCTGAAACTTATCAAATCAATCCAGAATGACTTCAAATTTTGCGTACAAGTCATCAATAACATAACGAAACTGTTTCGATTTTTGAAATCGGATTTCGACCCCGATATAAAAAAAATTAATTTCCGGTCAAACTTCCAAACCTTCAATTTCTTACTTTCGCCATTTCAAGCCAAATTTAAGTACAGACTTCAAAATAAATATCTAGACACACTCCTAAGTCCGAAATCACCATACAGAGCTATTGGAACCATCAAAACACCATTCCAGAGTCGATTGCACAAAAGTCAAACTCCGGTCAACCCTTTTCATATAAGCTTCCTGCATGAAATTCATTCTTCTAAACTAATCCTGTAACACATGAAAGTCAAAATCGACGATTCACACACATTATAATACATCATATGAAGCTATTCAAGATTTCAAATAGTTGGAAGGAGCGTAAATGTTCAAAACGATAAGTCGGGTCGTTACATTCTCCCCCACTTAAACATACGTTCATCCTCGAACATGCTGAGAGTGGTTTCTAAGCCTTCAAATCATTATTCCACCTTACCACGCACATTCCCGAGGGTGATCCCATGCCACCCTATTCCATATAGGCCTAACAACACAACATAATTGAAGATCATTACTTAAATCTTAGTCCGTAAACCTTGGAATTCAATTCCCAACATTCAGAATTTCTTTTCAAGACCTGAATCTCACATCTATACACTGTATAAGTCTGAACAAACTGTATCAAGCCATGCCATAACCCAAGATGTAATCACATGATATACCACACAACTCGCATACTCGTACTAATAATTTCTAATAACCATAGATGCTTAAAGACGAACTCGATACCGGTGATAAACCTCATATCAAATAAAATCTCATTCAAAAACCTCCGTATACTACCGATAATGAAAGAAACACTCAAAAATTCATAACCACTCATCAGATCAACTAGTTATGGAGCTCTCTCGCCCTAACCAGAACCATAATCACTTTCTAAACTGACTTTCGATATTATTCTCCCAAATTTACCGTAATTAAATCATGATAGTATCCATTCTAGGTCCAGTGACCTTATATCACCGAATACAACTATTCTAGCTATTATGGCACAGAACATTATTTAAAATCAACTCATCAAATTCTGTGAGAAGAATATTTGTGTGTGTATGTGCATAATTTTCTCAAATTGCCCCGATCAGGCAATATCATATCATGTAGACGAAGGAAAAAATTAATCAGATAAACGATCAAGGAAACGCAAATTCCAGACGTTGCACGGACAACTCACATGCTAACAATAGAACCCGCACGGATAACTCACGTGCCAATAATATCAATATATGGATCTGCACGGACAACTCATGTGCTATAGTATCATTATCTATACCTGCACGGACAACTCACATTCCAATAACATAAATGTCTGGATCCGCACGGATAACTCATGTGCTAATAATATAAATTGCCTGGCATGGTCACATGCCTCCAGTCCAAGCATATCATACAGGAGCAATCAAACAAGTACACATGTATATGATAATTTAAATAAGACTCTTATGCTCCTAGACTGGTATAAATAACACGGCATAGAGTAGGCATGTGCAAAGTGTGCTATCACAATTCAAATCAGCAAGTTAACGCAGAAATAGTAACAACCAAGTTTATTGAGGGAATTAGCCTCTTTGTAACCTCAAGTATAGCCCAGATAGTTCTCAACAAAGGTACGAATACAAGAAACGTTATAACTTTAAGCTTAACAGTCAACTCTAGGCATATCATAGCCTAAGCATTTTTTCGAGTATGAATACTTGTCCTGATGCCCGCACATGGGCTCAAACCTCACATATATACGCACTCATAGCACGTAGCTAACACAAATAATTAACGCATCTAGTGCCTCCACTGAGTTTAAATAAAATACTCACCTCATATAGCCTGCAAACCCTGAAAGAATATGCTCTTGAGAACTCCCAGTCTCCAAATTCATAGAACGCATGAATGATCGTAACTGGTCCCAACTCCAGCACTAGAATGACTAACACATATTTCACGCACGATCATTCCACGAGGAATACTTCCATAATTCTTCCGTGCCACATAGCAATAATTAGAATCTCAACAGTCTATCAACCAAGTGAGTGCAACAATACCTATGAACATTCATAAGTCAAAACACAACGCGCCTTCTTAAATACGCGCCCTTCTCAGAGATTACCGAGCATTTATAACATTCATCTAAATATCTAAAACTGACCATTCTGTCCAAAATTCATGACTTTCCCTTCAAGACTGAACTGCCACCTTGTACATATAAATCTTAATCCCGTACAACACACCACATCTATCATGCCATCATGTGACAAGCACAAGAATCTCATTTTCAACTCTGTGTCACCAGCAATTTACATACCCGGTTAGTTAGAAACCTTCCTCTTGCTCCCATACAGGAGAAAATCACAGTATACAATATGTTCCTCACACCGATAGAAAATATCCAGTTCAAACCATGGTATAAACCCTCAAGAACACTTTGAAATCAATTTGTACATAACCAAGCTATCAGAATTGAATTCTTCTAACTCGACCAAGACACACATGCCACCAAACCCAAGAATATTACCACCAAACCATCTGTAAAGTCTCACCACATCGTAATTACCCAAAAGAACTGAGCATACCATTACTATACTGGTCTATCCTACTACCAAGTTGTCCTATTTTCTCAGAGTTTCTTCTGAATTACCCTCAAGTTGACACTTCTCCATGTCAGAACACTATGATCCTTACTCAAATCTCACTACAAGACGTCCTAACATAAAACGACACCGCCCTAAGGCCCATAAGCCATTGTATTCTTCTTAAGCACCCCCCATAAGTACCACAACTGAAATGCCCACTCTGAAAATACCTTATGTGAATTTAAAATTGTTCTTTTGCCTTTCTTATATTGGAATGTAGAATCCATAGCCATACAGAATTACCGCAAGTCCCAGCACCTTCAAATGCAAATCTCAGATTTTACCCATACACAAGTTTGGAAAAATTCTCAATTACTATATATAAATTTCGAACCCATTAGAAACTTCTCGAGAGACACCTACTTTGCCCAAATCTAAATTGCACCGCCTAAACGGGCCGAAAGATACATGCCCCATTAGCACAACAACACTCAAAGAAGTAACCCTACTTTAACACCACCGGTTGAATTCATACTCCATGTGCACTACATTCTTCATAAATAACAACTCACTCATCCCTATGATTTTCATATACTCATAAAGTGCAATATAACCCGTGTCAAGGAATTTCCTTACTCGAGTCATCTTTGATCTCAACCTCTGCAAGTCCTAACTAAACCACAATTATGCCTGAGACCCAAACTAAAATTTAACATATAACTATGAAATTGAATTGTCAATAGCAGGCTTCCCCACTTGGCTCAAAGCAGTAGAACAAAACACTCGTTAACTCGCAATACCCATATTTTATTACTGTCATAATAGCATAGTCAGTTCAACGAAAGTTCTTGTCAAGATCATGCAACACCAACCATAAAATACCTCAATCATCCGCTAAGCTCGCATTTATTCTCTTGACAGTCAAGTCAACTTTCTCAACCAGATTTAAATTCAAATCTCAACACATACACCCCCTGGTAGAAAACAAACTCTCCACTTAACATTATAAGGGACATATCTATATAGATTACTGTGCAAGAGGTAACCCACTAGCTTAGCCTCAAATTGGCATCTTGGTATATCTTTTCGCAGCCACAATCACTACGCGATTACTTAATCTTCCCGAGTCTAAACTCATTAACAAGACATGAGAATTTAATTTGTTCCACAATTTAACAACGTGAAAGATCCTTCAACACACTCATAACTTGAGACTATATATCAAATCAAGATGAAAATCAAGCACCCAATGGCCCTTTTGACATCTCAAGAAACTCTTCTCGTCATATTCAAACCATCTGAAAGCATCCCGCAGTCGCATCATATTCATCATTCAGTCATTCCACCACTCATCGAGTCACAAATTTCACTCATAGGGACACCACCGTACATATGAGTCCAAATGGACAAGTTCACACAACTGAAGCTATCGAGCCTAAGCTACGGTCTAAACCTGGCCTCAAGTCCTTTAGACTGGCCCATCACCAAAACACAAAATACACATCTTGAACCTCGTTCATGGAGTCACAAATCGACGATGCATAACTGATACTGAGAACTCACATGCGTGTACGAGTGAGTGGAATGAATTTAAAGAGGTATACTTCAAGACGAATCAGTGTCACACGATAAAGAAAGAAAGATGTGAAGTTTATCTTAAAATGTCATGTAGCCTCTCGAAGATAAGTAAGGACATCATCATACCGATCCGCAAGACTCTACTAGACACTTGCTCATGAATTGTAGAACATATGAACGTAGAGCTCTAATACCAACTTGTCACGGCCCAAAATCTAACTAGATGTGATGGCACCTAACCTCACCCGCTAGGTAAGCCAAATAACAACAATCCGATTCAATTAATATTTAACTGACTCTAATACACTCCCTAAGAACTGGTAGTACTAATCATAAGCTCCTAAGATTAGAATTTACAAAAACTGGTGTGAAATAAAAATACTTCATCTGTTTGAAATATACATGTCTAATGCAATGCAACACAGTAGAACTCTTGTATTCACACTCTCAGAGTACTCAATCAATCAGTATTGTGCAGGGTGGATCCAACCCAGGGAAGATCCATCCCTCAATATAAAATGCAACTAACAGTCAGTCACTTAGTACTGTATAGGGTCAATCCAGCCTAAGGGAATTCATCACAATAATGAATAATTAAGGCAACTCCATGCCCTCAAAAGTCCATCCCAAATATAAATAAATAAATAAGGCAACTCCATGCCCTGGGAAGTCTATCCCAAATATAATATCATATGCGCTCACTGTGGGGGATGCAGACTCGGGAGGGGCTCCTTCAGCCCAAGCGCTATAATACGCAATTTAGGCCTGCTACGGCGTGCAACCCCGATCCATATAATAATAAAGCCTATAAGGCATGCTGCGGCGTGCAACCCTGATCCATAATCTATCTATATATATATCCTCACATGTGGATGAATATGACTGAGTAATTAAAATTTAAATAAATAATTCAACAGCAATACGACCTCTGTGGGTCTCAATAATACCGACATATAGCCTCAGCAAGATTTTTAACATGATTCTCAGCTCTCTTTAACACGCGAAAGTACATGGACAATGCCAAGATTATTTGACTACACAATTCCACGGAATCAATTACGTCACAGTTTCTATGGTGCACGTCCACACACCTGTCACCTAGCATGTGCGTCACCCCCAAATAAATCATATAATACGTATTTTCGAGGTTTATACCCTCAACTCCAAGTTTAGAAATGTTACTTCAAATCGTGCAATTCTCTATTCCAATATGCCCCTGCCAAGCGAATCGTCCTTTGAACGCCTCAAATCTACTCACAATTAATTCGATACAGTCAACACAAATTATAGGAATTAATTCCATATGAAAATACTAAATTTCCTAATTAAATTCGAAAATCCACCCAAAAATCGATAGAGAGGCCCACGTCTCGGAACCCGACAAAAGTTACAAAATATGAACGCCCATTCAACCTCGAGTCCAACCATACCAGATTTACCAAATTCTGACATCAAGGGTTTTTATAATTTTTTCAACTTAAAACACCAATTAAATGCTAAAATAACAATAGAATCGGGTAATTTGACCAAAATTGAGTTAGGAACTCCTACCCCAATATTTTTCTTGAAAATCTCCCGAAAATCGCTTCTCCCCGAGCTCCAAATCGTCAAAAATTCATAACTTAAGTTTTGATGCCTAGTCATTTACCCTATGCGATCGCGGTAAATTCTTCGCGATCGTGAAGCACAAAAAATTCCATAGCATTTTTACTCTATGCGATCGCGGCCATTTCCCCACGATCGCGAAGCACAAACTTCTATTACACTTCCCAAATTCTTCTTAGACAGCATGTGGTCTATTGGTCACAATATTTTGTACAAAACTCCGAATGACAAATAGTTTATTTTCTGAAAACTAGACATCAAGGGTTACAATTTTATTTTTGGATCATCTCCAAATTCCTTATAGATTGCGAGATATATGTTTCCAAAGTCGGGTCAGTACAACATAGATTTTATTCTATGCGATCGCGTGAAGGCTTCCGTGATCGCGATGCACGGCTCTATTTTTCTTATTTTTCTCTTCGCTATCGCGGCCAGATCCACCCTATCACACTCTACACCCCTGTAACTAAAAACCAACAACTAGAAATGGCCTAGAAATTATCCGAAACCACCCCGAAACTCACCCGAGCCCTCGGAACTCCGTCCGAACATACCAACAAGTCCGATAACATAATACGGACCTATGCGAGGCCTCAAATCACACATAACAACATAAAAATCACGAATCGCGTATCGATTCAAGCCTAATGAACATTTAATTTTTTAATTTCCAAATCTAGTGCCGAAACATATCAAATCAATCCAGAATGACTTCAAATTTTGCGTACAAGTCATAAATAACATAACGAAGACGTTTTAATTTTCTGAATCGGATTTCGACCCCGATATCAAAAAAGTTAATTCCCGGTCAAACTTTCAAACCTTCAATTTCTTACTTTCACCATTTCAAGCCAAATTTAACTACGGACTTCAAAATAAATATCTAGACACACTCCTAAGTCCGAAATCACCATATGGAGCTATTGAAACTGTCAAAACTCCATTCCAGAGTCGTTTGCACAAAAGTCAAACTCCGATCGACCCTTTTCGTTTAAGCTTCCTACATGAAATTCATTCTTACGAACTAATCTTGAAACACCTGAAAGTCAAAATCGACGATTCACACACGTCATAATACATCATATGAAGCTATTCAAGACTTTAAATAGTTGGAAGGAACGAAAATACTCAAAACGACAAGTCGAGTCGTTAAAACTTACTGAGGAAAAAAAGTTACATCACAAAAAGATTCAAATAGAAGAGGTGTATAGGCCACAAATTAAGGTCTAATTAATCATAGTTAAGTTATTTTTGGAAAAAGGCACATGTCATTTATCTATTAACTTGACACATATATCTCAAACTTTTTACACTGCAAACAAGAAAAAGGGGAAGGACGAAGAAGAGAAAATTAAGAAGACCTGAATCCTGCACAACTTGAATGTACAATAATGTCGTAACTTACGACTACAACTCTTGATTAGTGTTCGAGTTCAAGTTAAAATGTATGCATTTAAGCCAGTGCATATTCAATTAGCAGCTAGAGAATATCGATACTGTAAAAGCTTTTGAAGCTAGGAGTATGATTATAATATTTGCAATTTTATAAAATAAAAAGGACGTTTGTTGGGCAGGGATAAGCATAGAAAAATAAGATTGGAATCTGCAAAAGTTATGCTTCATCTCGCCGTGGTTCAACGAACATGTTTGCCACAAAACTAATTTCACTGAAAAGGTAGGAGAAAGTGGCAAAAATAATGGGCTGGCAAAAGTAGGGGTAACTTTATAAGAGTCAAAACAGAAGTTCTCTTTTTACTTAATTTACTGTTATTATTTACATACAACTATACCTTTTGGATTATTTTTTTCAATTCTCTAATTGGTAAACATTCATATTTACCATAAGCAACTTGCACTTTCACTTTGGCCTTGTGGTTTAGCATTAGCAGTGTCAATAATTTTAACAATATTGTAACTATTCTCCTACTCTTTGAACAATTTCTGGGTTAAAAATTAAATTGAAAATGTTTCTACTTCTGGAAAATGCTTTAGCATGCCGAACTGAATTATCTGTCATAAGCAGTAGACAGAGGCAAATTGATAAATCCATTGATTCTCTTATCTTTCTGTTATTACGGAGTTCAATGATTCTTTTCTTATTCTTTATTCCAAATGCTAGTTAGTCACTGCTGTTTTTCAATCTTTACCAAAACCCAATAAAGTATGAGAGCATATTCTTATAATCCCATATACAGTCCACAAACAACCTTTTTCTGTGTTGCCTATGTACCATTTAGTATATCTAACTCTCTTTTCAGAAATTGAAATATCTTTTCTACATCCAGCTATATACACCTTTACTTAACATCCAATCATGTTTCAGTAAAATGTTAAATCCTTTTTTAATTTACTTTACCAGGACATCATACTAGTTGTGTTGACTTCAAATGGTTGACGACAAAAACAACACTACGGAGTGATGTACCTTGTGCTCCTTGGCTTGTGCAACATTCTAATTTATATACGCATATTTTTGGTACAGAAACTTATCGTGTACTTGGGAAATGGTCAATGAGCAGTTCTTTGATTCCCTGTCAAAGTATGTGTCCTTGTGCTGCAAATTCTATGGAATAATTGCATAGAAATGTTACATCTATATGGTAGTGTCTTGTTAGGGTCAAAACATATAAAAAGGTAGCTAGTACCATGTGCATTCTGATGATTTTCTATATTTGAGAAAGAGCAGTTCCACTTGTTGGAGGGTTGGGTTTTTTTCATTTTTGTTTAATTATTTGTTTTTTTAATTTAAAATTTGGATTCACATTATGTAAACCTACTAAGAGGATATAAAAGTGCTCTCTATGAACAAATTCTCTATATTTAGAGCTCAAACTGAAATTTTCTGATTAAGCGTAAAGAATCTCAATTATCCTAGCGGAGAGCTTAATATTAATTCATGACATATTTTGATTACAAAGTTTACAAAATAAAATAAAATAAAATTTTGGAACACCTGAGTTTAAATATACAATAACATTTATGTGAGTATAATACTTCTTAAACTTATGGTCTTAAACATCCATAAAAATTTAGCTTGTGGACACTTTTTCTAAAGAGCTTGAGATTTGATTCAACACTACAATACAATATTCTATTCCATGTCATATAAATATTAAAACGGGCGGAATGACTATATAACTATATATGTTGAGAGAGAGGGTTTGAGGGTGGGGGTGGGGGAATTGAACGTAATGGATATTTCTTGATATATGCTTAGAAAGGCAGCAACAAAGAGCAATCATAATGTCGTCTTTCAGCAGCAGCAGCAGCTTGCTCTTTCCTCTGACTCATGGCCACCATCATTGCTGCTGCCCTTTCTTTATCATTCACCAACCTCATTTGCACGTCAACCGCCTCTTATCTTCATCAATATCCAGTACTGAAGAAGAAGAACAAGAAGATGATGGAGATGGTGATGAACAAGAGTTTGCTAGTAATTGGAAAACCCTAAGTAAAGGAGATCAGATCTCATGAGTAAAGGAGAGTGTAGTCCATCTTTCGTCTCTCTCTCTTCTTTACGGGGAATCAAGCATCATGGTCCGATTGATAACATATGTGTGTTTCTTCTCTACTCTATCAACTTCTAGTAGTTTATTCCTTTTTCGTTTGCTTTCCACTATTTTCTCCTTTTTTTTGGCTTTGCAGTTTACCGTAAGCTTTTATATATTGTATAATTCTTCAGGATCTCGATTGCTGTTTCCGTAAAGCTATATATTAATCAATGAAAAACCTTTTCTGACTTAAAATTTTAAGGGTTGATCCAATGAAATTGTTGTATTTAAGACTCAAATTATATATCCATATATAGAAAAATCTTTTATAAATATATAACCTGCTAACTTATTAGGGTTTCAATGTTACTTTTAACACGCCAAAATTAAAGCCCCCGCGTCTTTTTTCTTTTTTCTCCCTTTACATTACGTTTCGATCTGCTTGAGAGACTTGAGAAACTATGATATCTAGTAAAAGACGTGCACATATGCACAAACAGCACTGATATCTCAAACTAGCTACCATTCATTACATGTTTTCATGTCTTACATGTAAACAAGAAAAAAGCTTAACATCTGCTACTGTTTGTACTTTATATGTGGCGTTAGCACAACTTTATGTTAACACTGTTAATTCACTGTTTATATTCTCTGATGTTTCTGAAAATTCATGACTTCTCTTTTTCATGGACAGGGAGAGAGAGAATACTTGTTTCTTTTGCTTGAATATTCAGTAGTATAACTATAACTTTCTCTTGTTATTCTTCTCTTTTGCTCTTCTTTTCTTTCTTTCCACAATTTAATAATTTAAATTTTAATTCGTCATGATAAGCTTCTCTTCTGTTCCTGTACCCTTTCCTCTTCTTTCCGTTATATCTTCACACACCTCAAAATATATAGTATATTATTTCATCTGCCAGCTATATATATAATGGATCGATAAGTTTCCTTTGTGTTTCTGTGTACTCTTTTACTGATTTCCCTTGCCATAATTTAGTTCATCGGCAACCATCAAGATGAAAAAAAAAAAAAAACCCTTTTCTATTTCCTTATAGAAAGCTGCATAGCACAGTGTTCTCATTTAATCGTATTTATTACTCGTTAGAGGATTCAACTTGTTCAGTGTTATCACAGTACCAACATCCCTTCACAAACTTTCTAGACGAGGAAAGAAATACATTTCATCTCACAAGCTAGGCTACCAGGTACCTAAACATAAGCAGATATTGAACTACGATTAATGTAACTTAAAATGGTCACTAGCGAAGTCTATTTAAAATTGTCCAAAAGTAACAATTAACGTTTGTGATGTTTTCAAGAAAAGATATGTTAGATGGACTAGAAATATTTAGGGAAAACAAAGTTTTGAACTCGTTGGTATGGCGTTACAAACACACCCACTATGGGTGCGTTAGCAATTATAAACCCCCCAAAAAAAAACCTCTTCGATATGATCATGCTTTTCTATCTCTAATCGGGCTGCATTATGTAACCGCAATCAATATATTTTGCTAATTTTAGCTGATTTTGTTTAGAAATAATTACAGTCTCTAGCCAAACTCTAAAATATGCAATCTTTCGACGTTAGTATAGCCCACTCCAGAAAAAGTACACTAATTTTTCAACATCACTAAGCTTCTCTTTCTCTGCGAATAGGACATACCGGATTGCATTAGAGAACTATAACAAAATGTCTCGTAAATCCAAGAATAGATCAATGTTATCTCAAGTTGAGAGGATATATTTTGATTTAGCAACCACAGGAAGAAAAATAATACATGAACATTCTTGTTATTTTCCTTTGACAGGAACTAAGGAACTAAATAATCAATCTTCGTTTTCAAATAAACAAAAAAAGAAAGTGTTGAATCTCTTATGCGATGGATGCAAAGTGCTTCAAAATCGTCTCTTATTAAAATCAATAAACAAAAATTAGGCGGTAGGGGTGATATGGACGGGGTTGGTTCGATTTTTATCAAAACCAAACCAAGCCAACTATATCGATTTGGACTGGTTCGATTATGTCGGGTTTTCGAGTTTTTTTGTCACGACCCAAACCGATGGGCCGCGACAGGCACCCGGTACCTTACTCAACCGAGTACCAACATAGCGTATCTTTCTTATTATATCATCATAGGTAAGTGGGCCAAAAGGGACGTCATGCGATAACCAGAGTAAACATGAGGGAATATCCAACATAGAACGACCCAACCTGATACAGAAACTCATACCTGTGATATACGGTCCTATAAGACTAATGTGATCCTTTATATACTAAAATATAGGCCGAAAAGACCATACAAATATCTGTATACATGACATATGTCTACAAGCCTATAAGAGTACATAGTTATCATAAAGGTCGGGACAGGGACCCGCCATACCAAACAATACAAGTCCAAATCATACTGACCAAACAAGCAACTCCGAAAAAAATGGAGCGCACCAACATCTTCCGCTGAGTTGATAGCCTACTTGGAGGACTCTCGACCTGTCTATCGGGACTTGCGGACATGAAACGCAGCGTCCCCAGGCAAAAGGGACGTCAGTACAAATAATGTACCGAGTATGTAAGGAATGAAAATTAGTAAATAACAGACATGAGAGAAACATGGAGTAAAAGACTCGACATGTAAGTCTAAATAACTCTGTGAATCATTAATATTTATAATGTCACACATATGTGTATAAATGTCATACCATGCTTAGGTATATGCGTTCATCATCAAGCCTCTAAGGGCATCCCATCATATCATCTCGGCCACTGTGGGCAAATCATCAACGTATACCAGCTGATCAGGTAGTGGTGCATTTATAACACCGTAACCTCTTTTTATATCCCACATATATATATATATATATATATATATATATATATATATATATATATATATATATATATATATATATATATATATATAACGCCATTTAATCATGGGTCAATGTGCATGTATAAATGAATGTAATGCATGAGAAGTACGTCATTAAAATCTCTCGGAACGTCATAAGACCATTATGCCTCTGATTAATATCATGAAATAAACTTTATCAACTTACGTATTTTCTGAGACCCATGAACAGACGATAGAATAATAAGACATATGGGCAAATACTAGAGTCATTTATGGAATTTGTGCATTTTCTCGTTTCGTTTGGATCGTATGGATCATGCCAAAAAGAAAGAATGGATAGCCTTAACATATCTGAGCCAATTCTCTTGACAATCCCTCTAACATACGTCAATTGTAACAACACGTAACGATGGATCGAAGTAGGAAAAAATGCGTATGATATTCTTGAGAAAGATTGTACCGTACTCCCTTAGAATCACGACTTCACGCTGCTATAGTTCATATGAATTGTTGAGCTCTATTTTTTTACTTAGAAAATCTTAGCATCATACTTTAATAAGATTAGAAGATCTCTTTAAAGTTGTGAGCTCCATCCGTACTTGGTATCTAGATACAAGCATCATTCTTTGATTTTTGAGAATTATAGGGGTGGGCCCCACTTTGCAAGATGTCTAAGCCACTAAACTCACTAATTTTTTCCACCTTGAAATGTGACTTAAGAGTCACAAATTGGGCTGCCACGTTAAGGCTTTATCCAAAAGCCTTAATTAATCACCCACCAATTCTTAATTAATTAGTTAATCTTTCATTAATTAATAATTAATCAATTACCCACATAATTAAGAATTATTCTAAATTACTTAAAATATTACTCACTTTTAACATATCTTATACACCTCACTATCATGGTCATGTGGTACCTTGTATGGCACAAGTCCATAAATACTGGGTATTATAGCTTAGACCGTATTTTATCCCAAAATATCAAACTTTGACAAAACTCATTTTCTTCGATTTGCTTACCCTCTCACTTTCACGAATTTACTCATCACTTGTTTGAAATTACATAATACTTATAACCTCAAAATAATCTCATTCTCGAGCTTACATTGATTAACTTACGACGAAACTTTAACGTACGAAAATGCGGGATGTAACATCTCATTTTCGAGCTTTCATCAATTTACTTATGGCGTTCTTTCACGTATGAAAACATGGGATGTAACATCATTCCCTGCTTTGGAACATTCGTCCCCGAATGTTGACTGATGCACTTATCGTTATCATAACTTATAGCTCTTGCGAATACTTAATACTCTCCTTGCCATCTAGGCAACTGTTCTGTGAATAAATCCAAAGGCCAGGGAATCCCTCCCTCCCCCCTTTAGGCCTCTTTCTCACACCATGACTCGTGGTCGGAATTCTTCCAATCTCGTAACTGTTGCTACCTTCTATTATGCAGTCTGTACGATTTTGCCCTTGTAAGTGCGCCTATGTGACTCTTCTCTCTTTTTTCCTCCAGGTTTTAGCCATTCTCTAGGCCTCACTTTGTGAACATATACAAAATTATGACAAGTTATCCCTCTGGGCGTCATTAGCTTTACTACATCTAAGTAGGTCATATCATACCATAACTCTTACTTTGATTTATCGTTACTGAGGTCTGCTACCAAACTTCAGGTTACTCTCGTTGCTTATCCCATATGTATAAATCTAAGTCTTTTAATGCTTCCTCATTACTGTTCATCTTAAGAATGACAACCTGATCTCATCTCATACTGCTGAAATTTTATCTATCTATTGTTGATTCACCTTAATGTTGATCTATAATTTACCACTAGTAATTTGACTCTTATGTAACACTGCCGTTAAGGCTCACGTCTCATCGGGAAACATTTGAAGTGATTAGACTGATCCACCTAGGGCGATACTATACTTTCATAACCATATTTCATAGCATCCCAATGTGATTTTCCTCACGTGGGTATTTTAATCCTGAGGACTTATCCATTCTCGTCACCTTCTTACTCGCCCTTTCTTATCCTTACTCCTGCCTTCCTAAAACCTTGTCGCTTTGCCATACTTTAGCTTGTGATGTACACATATCCATTTATATTACTCACAACCTTCCTTCAACTTGCTTGTATCATAGATTTTCTTGTGTTATTTTGGAACATCAAGCGAGACATCACACCGTCTCTAACTCTTCTTCACTCTCTTAACTAGACCTCTCAGTACCTAGAAACCATAGGCTGGAAAATATGCCACTGACGATGCCACTATTACTCCTGGATACTGAATCCTAGTGCTTCTAGCCTTCTATCCATAGTATGGACTATTCGCGACCTTCTGCATTTGAGTATCTCGTACGTTATTCACATTTACCTTACTTACTTTAAAATCTCGTATCATATCTTCTATATCCTTCATGACCTCCCTTCCACATAGGTATAATTCACATCCACGACTTGAAGCTCTATTATAATACTTGCACCTCTGGTGCATACACAATCTGGTTGGAGCTTCATACTGACTTCTTATGAGGCTGGTACTCTTCTAACTAGATTTATTGTAGAGCCATTATAGAATATGGTTGTTGTACTATCTCTTTTGCACCTCTAATATTAAGAGTGAATCTGCTATGTTCTCAATCATGATTTCTATAATTTTCTGGGTCCAATAATTAGACTCCTGATTTACTTAGTTGATGTAACTCTTTAGTTTCCTCTTCCTTTTGATCAGCCTTTATGTAGGCTTAAGCTATCTTCCGATCTACGGCTCCTGGTATTAGTTATTACTTTAGCCTTTCATGGACATTGTGGAATATCCATGATACAATCTTCTAACAATTTAATCCTTTGTCTATGACCTGGACTCAATTCTTTCTTTTAACTTATATCGGAGTCTTCTATGGCTATATGAATGTCAACATTTATGCTACATGGATAATACTCTGAAATATTAAGTGCGTTCATAACGTAACTAACTTTGGATCATTGATCGAATAATTCCTTTCGTTCCTTCTCAACTTTCTTTAAATGTAAGCAATTACTTTTCTTGGTCGTTTTGCCATTTATTGTATGAATACTTGGCTTATCTTAGTTCCCACACATATTGGAATTCTATACAACCCATATGATCTTGAATATCACCTTTGATTTTACTTTCCGTTCATTAGCCACGGTAGGTGCTACTCTCTTATGGAGTGCATACAATGTTGTAGTGAGACTGTTTTTACATGACCATTTCTCCTTCAAGTTACTATGTTTAGGTTGAGGCCTTCTTTCTTATTTTCTCAGCTAGTCTTTTGTTGTAGTACTTAGGGAAGACTATCTGACTCTTGTAAAGCTGCGAGCTTATCTCATCGTATACTTGACATAATTTTTGATGTTCTTCCTCGCCTATAATGATCCATAGTTACTTACCTCCATGCCCTTGTACTTGTAGGGTTGCTTCCAAGCTGATATTTTGACGGTCTTCCCAATGGCACTCTCTTTTATTTTCTGTAACACTCATACGGTACCTTTAACTACCCCAACTCCTATCTTAATATATCTCAAGTATTACAATGTCATATCTGCGAGACTGGATTCTCCATATTGGGATTCACTATGTTTATCTTGCACGATCTGCTGATTTGTCTGTATCATGTTGTCTAGCCATAACTAGGCTCTTCCTGAATCAACTACTAATTACTCGTTGGCCCATTCTCATATCAATATTCTGCGTAATCTTTCTTGGGTTATTTCCTTTGTCTTAACTTACGTCTCTCACTGGCTCCTTATTTATCAATAACATCTCGGGAAGAAACCCTTACTTCATCTCCTTGACGTCGTGCTTGCATAATTTTCAGGAATCGTAGCATATCTATAGGATTTAGGTAAGTGCAAGCTCATCATTTTTATCGCATTCTTCCTTTACCATTCCATAATTACTAGAACCACTTAATTCTGACTTAATGCCACATGACTCCATATTCCCCTCTTTAGGGGAGTACTAAGGTTTAGTGTTACGACGATCTACCTATAGACGTTTTACCTCTTCATCTTTGGCGTCTATTCATATCATCGATGACCCTTTACTCGTCTTGCGGTAATCCTTCTGTACCAAGGATAACAAAATTCCTTACTCATAAGGGTGACATTTAGTGTAACTGGCACATACAGTCCCTTAAGCTTAACTTTGCTCACATTGCTTGCTTTACGGAAGTGTCTTCCTGAATGACCTTTAAAGGTTATTCTTTTGTCGTCCATTCTATTATCGCTCGAACTCAATCTAAAATTCTCATGATACCTTATTCATGTTTAGTTTACCTTGTTCACCAGCCCATACTGATTTGTATTACTCTGGGGTCTAACTTTTCCTTCTGGTAATCACATTAGAGTCACAAACTTATTTCTCGAAATGAGGATATGACTTTATGGCCTATACTCTTTTGTGGTCTAAAGGCATGTCACCTCTCATCTTTTCCTTCCCTTGACTATAGACTCTGTAATAGTGTCATTTTTTTTATCTACCGTTGTCATCCATGTATCACATCTTACTCATAATGCTTCATTAACTCTCTGCTTATTTTCTTGCTACTATACTTTATTCTGAAAACTTCAACAAGACATTCTTTTGCTTTTAGCTCCCCTTGCTCCATCCACTGGATCTTCGAGTTGCCTAACATTCTCTCTCTACTAGGGACGGGAGCCACATTAAGATAATATTTATCCCTTCCAGGCTTCCAGTGCCTATCTTTGTAATACTCATATCTAGTTGTACTATTTTAGAGTGCACCATCTAGGCGTCTCACAAGGAGATCTATTAGCATATTTGTAATATCCTTTGAAAAAGTCAACTAACGCAAACAATCCATCCACCATTTTGGGTTACTCTAACCCAGCCGGATCCTGATATCCCGTCCTTCTCTTAAACCATATCTGTTAGCTCCTATAGGGCATATATGAGATGGGTGTGGCCGATTGTACATACATCTATTATTGTTAAAGATAGCTCAAAATGCTTATATCTCTCTTCCTGAATTGTAGATAATGATCATCTACACTAACTGGATACCTCGTACCCTTTTTCACCTTGCTTCTTTTACATGTTGAAACTTATATCTACCTCCTGAATCTCTCATTGTTTTTCACCATATGGGTAGATATTTTTACCTTAAGGCTCCTAATCAAGAAGCTTACACACATGTTTTGCTGAAGACCTCACATTTATTCATCATAAGCACGATGCAAAATCGAGTTCCTCTGACTCAACTCTTCCACAACTACATGCAATCTCTTACCAAATGTCTTTCTAGATGTAGAGATCGTTGTATTATGAATAAGATAAAGTTTAGGAAATTGAGTTCTTACAACTGAGCTCTACCACATGATCTAGAGTAAGAAGAAAGCGTAAGTGCTAAATGTCATGTAGCCTCCTACTTCTAAGTGTGGTGCATAAAACAGCCACAAACAAGACTCTACTAGACATTGCTTGTAGACTCCCTAGGACAGAACTCCTCTGATATCACTTTTGTCATGACCCAAACCGATGGGCTGCGACGGGCACCCGGTACCTTACTCAACTGAGTACCAACGTAACTTATCTTTCTTATTAGATCATCATAGGTAAGTGGGCTAGAAGGGGCGTCATGAGATAACCAGAGTAAAGATAAGGGAATACCCGACATAGAATGACCCAACCTGATATAGAAACTCATACCTGTGACATACGAGCCTATAAGGCCAATGTGATCCTTTATATACTTAAAACATAGGCCGACAAGGCCATACAAGTATCTGTATACATGACATCTGTCTACAAGACTCTAAGAGTACATAATTATTATAAAGATAGGGATAGGTCCCCGCCATACCAAACAATACACGTCCAAATCATACTGACCAAACAAGCAACTCCGGAGTAAATGGAGCGTACCAACATCTTTCGCTGAGCTGATAGCCTAATTGGAGGACTCTCAGCCTGTCTATCAGAACCTGCGGGCATGAAACACAGTGTCCCCAAGCAAAAGGAACGTTAGTACAAATAATGTACCGAGTATGTAAGGAATGAAAATCAGTAAATAATAGACACGAGAAAGACATAGAGTAAAAGACTCGACATGAAAATCCAAATAACTCTGTGAATTATTAATATTTATAATGTCATGCATATGTGTATAAATGTCATACCATGCTTAGGTATATGCGTTCATAACATCATCAAGCCTCTGAGGGCATCCCATCATATCATCTCGGCCACTGTGGGCAAATCATCAACGTATACCAGCTGATCAAGTGGTGGTGTATTGTAATGATCCGACCTGTCATTTTGAGTATTACAACCTTGTTTTCTCATTTACTATTCAATTTATGATTTATAATTGTTTTATGACTTACCGGGTTAATTGGTTCGGGTCCGGTGAGGTTTTGGAATGAATTGGAACACTTAGTTCCAATGTTTAAAGCTTAAGTTAAAATAGTGGCCGGATAGCGACTTATATGTAAATGATCTCGGAATGGAATTTTGATGATTCCAATAGCTACGTATAGTGATTTTGGACTTAGGAGCGTGTTCAAAAAATTATTTGAAAGTCCGTAGTGGAATTTGGCTTGAAATGGCAAAAATTAAATTTTTCGAAAAGTTTGACCAGGGAGTTGACTTTTTGGTATTGGGGTCGGAATCCAGTTCTGAAAATTTTCATAGCACTTTTATATCATTTATGACTTGTGTGCAAAATTTGAAGTCATTCCGGATTGATTTGATATGTTTCGCCACAAGATATAAAATTTGAAAGTTCAAAGTTCATAGATTTTGATTTGAGGTGTGATTCGACGTTTTGATGTTGTTTGATGTGACTGCGAAAAAGTGCGGACCGCTCAATTTTGTGTGTGGCCGCACTGCAGGGGTTCTGCAGGTTCGATGGTCCGAATTCAGAGGCTTATATCTTTTAATCCATAATGAATTTGGAGATGATTCAAAATCGAAAGTTGTATCCCTTTGAATCTAGTTTCCAGAAAGGTGTAGCACGAATCATTTGGACATTTGTACAGAAATTTATGAGCATTTTACTGAAGCCCGATAAGTTGTCACAGTGAAGTGCGTCCGCACTCAAAATTGTGCAGCCGCAGAACTTGAAAATGTGCGGCAACACTTGAAAATGTGCGGACCGCACATTGGGAGATCAGACGTGGTACTATATAACCGAGGGTTAGGGTATTATTTCACATTTGAACTTTGGGAGCTCGGTTTGTGGTGATATTTCGTGGGATTTTCAAAAGATTAATCGGGGTAAGTGATTCTAATTCGGATTTGGTTAACATACATGAATATATCATTGTTTTCATCATTCAATTAGTAGTTTGAGATGGAAATTTGGGAAAAATTGTAGAAATTTCATCTATTTTTAGAAATCATGATTTAAGCTGAACATTTTATCTGTGAGTTACTTTTTGTATTACTTGCTTTATGTTGTTATGAACTACTGTTGGCTATGAGAGTTGAACAATGACCTTGGTACAAGCTCGTCACTACTTTCAACCTAAGGTTAGGTTTGTTACTTATTGAGTACATGGGGTCGGTTATACTCATACTACACTGCTGCACCTTGCGTGCAGATGTTGGCAGCTGATGTTGCTGTGTTCGTTGGGAGCTGGATACGAAGATGTACCTGTGTTCCGGTTGTAGCTGCCTCTTGTTCATGGTAGCCTTAGATTCATAAAATTTTGTTTATGTACTTTTCAAACAGATGATGTATTTACTTCATACCAGTTTTGTAAACTTTGTTCTTAGAAGCTCATGATTTGTACTACCAGTCCTTGGGGAATGTATAAGATTTAGATATTTTCTTTTACTTAATTGTCTTGTTAAATCACATTGGAATTGGATAGTGGATAGTTGGCTTACCTAACGGGTTGGGTTAGGTTCCATCACGACTAGTTGAATTTGGGTCGTGACAAAGTGGTATTAGAGCTCTAGGTTCATAGGTTCTACAAGTCATGAGCAAGTGTGTAGTAGAGTCTTACAGATTGATATGATGACGTCCATACTTATCTTCGAGAGGCTATATGATATTTAGGGAAATTTCTCATCTTTCTTTCCTTATCGTGCGGAATTAATTCAGCTTGATATATAACTCTTTGAATTCCTTCCACGCATTCGTATGCGCACATGAGCGCTCGGTATCAGTTGTATATCGCCGGCTTATGATTTTATGAACGAGGTTCAAGATATGTATTCTGTGTTCTGGTGATGGGCCAGTCTGGAGGACTTGAGACCAGGGTTAGACCGCAACTTAAGATCTGTAGCTTCAGTTGTAACTTGTACACTTGGACTTATATGTCTGGTAATGTCCATACGAGTGGAATTTGTGGCTCGATGAGCGGTGGAATGGCTTTGTGATGAGTATGATGTAACTGCGGGATGTGTTAAGAGGAATTGAATATGACGAGAAGTGTTTCCTTGAAATGTAAAGGAAGGCCATTGGGTTGCTTGATTTTCATTTTGATGTGACGTACAGTCTCGAGTGTGAATGTTTTGAAGGATCTATCACGTTGTTAAATTTTGGGACAAATTAAATTCTCATGTCTAGTTAATGAGTTTGGACTCAGAAAGATTAAGTGATTTCATAGTAATTGTAAATGCGAAAGGGTATAACAAGATACCAATTTGAGGCTAAGAAGGTGGATTATCCCCTGCGGAGTAATCTATGTAGGTGTGTTCTAATAACAAGATACCAATTTGAGATTTGAATTTGAATCTGGCTGAGAAAGTTGACTTGAGTGTCAAGAGAATGAATGCGAGCTTAGCGGTTGATTTGGGGTATTTTTATGGTTGGCGTTGAATGAGCTTGAGAAGAATTTTCATTGAATTGAATGTAGTATCATGGCAGTAATACGGTATAGGTATTGTGAGTTATCGTGTGTTTTAATCTATGGCTTTGAGCCAAGAGGGGGAGCCTGCTATTGACAATTTAATTCATGGTTATATGTTAAATTTTAGTTTTGGGTCTGAGGCATACTTGTGGATTAGGTATGGCTTGCAGAGGTTGAGATCGAGAATGACTCGAGTACTGGAATTCCTAAATGGGGGTTATATTGCGCTTTATGAGTATAAGAAAATCATGGGATGAGTGAGTTGTTATTCGTGAATAATGTAGTGCGCACGGAGTATGAATTTTATCTGCGGTGTTAAGGTAGGATTACCTCTTTGAGTGGTGTTGTGCTAATGGGGCACGTGTCTTCCAGCCTATTTGGGCGGTGCAATTTAGATTTAAGCAAAGTGGGTGACTCTCGAGAAGGTGATAGTGGATTCAAAAATTTATAAGTGGCAATTGAAAAATTTTCGGATTCGTATATCGCTAGAATCAGTTATTTATATTGGATGGTGTCGAGACTTGCGGTAATTCTGTATGACTATGGATTCTAAATTTTGAGTATAAGAAAAGGGAAGAGGAACAATTTTAAATTCACATAAGGTATTTTCAGAGTGGGTATTTCGGTAGTGGTATTTATATGGGTAATTATGATGTGGTGAGACTCTACAGATGTTTTGATGGCAATATTCTTGGGTTTTGGTGACTTACGTGGTTTGGTAGAGTTAGAGGAATTTAGTTCTAATAGCTTGGCTATGTGCATATGAATTTCAAAGTGGTCTTGATGGTTTCTACCATGGTTTGAACCGGATATTTTCTACTGGTGTGGGAAACGTGTCGTGTTGTGATTTTCTCCTGGAAGGAAGGAAGAGGAGGGTTTACAACTAACTGGGTATGTATTTTGCTTGTGACTCAGAGCGTTAATGAGGTTCTCATGTTTTCATTGGATGGCCTAATAGAGGTTGTGCGTAGAGTGAGATTGGGATTTGCATGTGCAAGTATACGATTCAATTTCAAAAAATGAAGGTTATGATTTTATGGAGAACATTCGATTTCAGATATTGACAGTAATGGTATTACCTGAGAATAGTGTACATTCAGAAGGGCACACAGTGTTTTGACTTACGGATGTTTCATTGGTATTGCGGTATTCGTCTGGTTGATTGACTACTGATATTCATATTTTTGCTATGTGGCACGGGAGATATAGAAGTATTCCTCGTGGGATGATCGTACATGAAAGATGTGTTAGTCATTCTAGTGATGGAGTTGGGATCAGTTATGGTGATTCATATGCTCGATGAATTTGGAGACTGGGAGTTCTTAGAAGTATATTGTTTCGGGTTGTGGCCTGTTTGAGGTGAGTATTTTATTTAAACTCAGTGGAGGCACTAGTTGCGTTAATTATTTTTGATAGTTATAAGTATGCATATATGTGAGGTTTGATCCAATGTGCGGGCATCGGGGCAAGTATTTATACTCGAAAGAATGCTTAGGCTATGATATGCCTAGAGTTGATTGTTAAGCGTAAAGTTATAACATTTCTCGTGTTCTTACCTTTGTTGAGAACTATCTGGGCTACATTTGAGGTTACAAAGAGGCTAATTCCCTGAATAAATGGGGTAATTACTATTTCTGTGTTAAATTGCTGATTTGAAGTGTGATAGCAGACTTTGCACATTCTTACACTATGGCATGTTATTTATACTAGTCCAGGAGCATGAGAATCTTATTTCATTATCATATACAAGTGTACTTGTTTAATTGCTCATGTACGATATGCTGGGACTAGAGGCCTGTGACTATGTGTAGCGACACGGCCGATCGTTCTGAGTGTATTAGCCCTGATCCCCTATTTTCTTCTTTCCCCGTGTTTATTTCTGCTTATGTGACTTGCCGGGAAGTTTTGTTTTTGGTTTTGGAGTGTTTTGGGACACTTAGTCCCTAAAACGAAGGCTTAAGTCTTAGGATTTTGACCGTAGTCAGAACTGGGTGAAGATGACTCCAGAATGGAGTTTCGCCGGTTTCGTTAGCTCCGTTTGGTTATTTTGGACGTAGAAGTGTGGCTAGAATGTGATTTGGAGGTCCGTAGTAGAATTAGACTTGAATTGGCAAAAGTTGGAATTTTGGCGAATTTGGTCGGCAGTGGAAATTTTGATATCTGGGTCGGATTTGATTTCTGGGAATTGCAGTAGGTTCGTGGTATCATTTAGGACATGTGTGCAAAATTTGAGGTCAATCAGATGTGGTTTGATAGGTTTCGGCGTCGTTTGTGGAATTTGGAAGTTTAGAAGTTCTTTAGGCTTGAATCCGGGTGTAATCTGTGTTTTGATGTTGTTTTGGGTGATTTGAAGGTTTGACTAAGTTCACATTGGGTTATATGACTAGTTGGTATGTTTGGTTAAGGTCCCAGGGGCCTCCGGTTAATTTTGGGAGGTTAACAGACTTGATTTTGAGTTGATGAAGCAGTTGAAGTGTTGCTGCTACTAGTGTAACCGCACATGCGGGGGGTGGGGGGCATTGCAGGTGAGAGCCCGAAGAAGCGGGGAAGGAACCGCAGAAGCAGCCAAGGACGAGTTGAGCAGAGGTTGTAGGTGCGAAGATGTTCCTGCACATGCGATGGCCGTAGAAGCGGGCAGGTGGGCGCAAGAGCGAGATCGAGCCGCATGTGCGATGAGTTTCCCGCACCTGTGATAGGCACAGATGCGGTCCTTGGATCGTAGAAGCGGAGGCAGCACGTAAGTGACTTCTGCAGGAGCGGGAATGTTTCCGCAGAAGTGGCCCCGCAAGTGCGGATAAATGGCTGCGGGTGCGAAAAATCTAGGCAGAAGGTTTAAAAGCAAGGGTTCGCGATTTTAGTCTTATTTCAACATTTTGGACTCGGACTTAGACGATTTTGGAGAAGCTTTTAGAGGTTATTATTGAGGTAAGTTTCTTGTACTCGTTTTGGATCATGAAACTTGTTTCCCCACTGATTTCCCCGCCTAATTAGTGAGATTTTGAAGTGTAATTTGGGGGTTTAGGGCTTGAGAATTGGAGAGTAGGTTTTGGGGGATTTGGATGACCAAATGGTGTCGGATTTTGATAAATTTGGTATGGTTAGACTCGTGAGTGAATGAGCTTTTGGGTTTTGTGATTTTTGCTAGATTTTGAGGCGTGGGCCCGGGGGCCGAGTTGAGCATATTTCGGATTTTTGCTTACAATTTTGTGTTTTTCTTGTGGAATTGATTCTTTTAGCCTATATTAATTATATCGTACTGCTTGTGGCTAGATTCGGGGCGTTTGGAGATTGATTCAAGGGGAAATGGCATTGTGGAATAGGATTTTGCGCGGTTTGAGGTAAATAATAGTTTTAAATATGGTCCTGAGGGTATGAAACCCCGGATTATCGGATTATGTGAGTATTTTGGAGGTGACACACATGCTAGGTGATGGGCGTGTGGGCGTGAACCGTAGGAATTGGGACTTGGTCTATTCTCTGAAACTGTAAAGTTGACTAACTTGTTGCTAGTTATATGCTCTCCTGTGTTATAGAAATTTGACTGCAAATCATGTTAGAAATTGTGCTTATACTATGTGATGGTACTGTTGAGACCCATAGAGGTTGCGTACTTGTTAAATTACTTGCTAATTATTGTCTTGTACTCAGTCATGGTTTTACTTGCGTATCATATCTCAACATCTTCTTGATTCTTGTTGATACACTATGCTATCTTTGTTTGGGCCGATCTTTGTGATTTCCGATAGCCCGAGAGACTAGAGAGGTTGATGACTGAGTGAGGCCGAGGGCCTGTCTGTGAGGTATTGATACTACGGCACGTGAGTTATCCTTGCGGATCCACATATTAATACTATAGCACGTGTGTTGTCCGTGCAACTGATTAGACTTAAACTACCGGATGTGAAAGCATGTTTATTCTTTGATGGAATTATTGAAAATGAACTGTAATTATATAGATCGTCACTACCTTCTCAGTTCCTTATTTATTTATGTTATTTGCTGAGTTGGTTATACTCATGCTACACACTGCACTTCATGTACAGATCTAGGTGTGTTTGATCATGGAGGTCACTGAGTTCGTGCGTGATCGAGTACCGGAGACTACGAGGTAGCTGCCGGCGTCCGCAGACCTTGTCTCTCCTTCTATGTTTTCTTTCTTTTCTATATTGATACTTAGACACTGTTTTTATTAGATTGGATATCTAGATGCTCATGACTTGGTGACACCCCGATGTTTGGGGCTATCTTTCCGCATTTTATTTTGAATTCAACTTCGATTTTTGTAAAAATTTCTAGTATGAAAAAGCTTTGAATTATCCTTTTTATGAAATATTGAAGTATTTTGAAAGGTCGGCTTGCCTAGTACCATCGATAGGCGCCATCACGACAGGTTAGAGTTTTGGATCGTGACAAGTTGATATCATAGCTTAGGTTACATAGGTCTCACGAGTCATGAGCAGGTTTAATAGAGTCTTGCGGATCGGTACGGAGACGTGTGTACTTATCTTCGAGAGGTTGCCGAACCCTTAGGAAATGTCATATTCTTGAATCTTGTCGTGCGAATCTTTTGATTCTGGTAACTAAATTTCTGTTATTTTAATTCTCTCACAGATGGTGAGGACACGTGCTACGGGGCAGGATGGATAGCCACCGGTACCACCAGTCAGGGCCGTGAGAGGCCGAGGTCGCGATAGGGAAAGAGGTGTAGCTCGCACCACAGCTAAGGTAGCACCTGCAGATCCACCAGTTGCCCCAGTTCAGGAGCAGGCTCCAGTTGTGGATGAGCCTGTGGGACCAGCTCAGGAACCACCCGTGCCCATTGTGATTCCAGGCCTTCAGGAGGCCTTAGCTCAGATTCTGACTGTGTGTACCGGTCTTGCTCAGCTGGTCTTTGTTCCGGCCACAGCAACCACTTCTCAGGACAGGGAAGGTGCTTAGACTCCCACCTCCCGTACACCAGAGCAGGTGGTACAGGGACTCCAGACACTTAGGGCACCAACAACCCAGCCGGTTTCAGCTTCTTAGGACTATGTAGTTCTTGTCATGCCTAATGATGAGCAGCGTATATTGGAGAGGTTTGGGAGAGTCCAGCCTCTATCTTTTAGTGGTACCGAGGGAGAGGATGCACATGGCTTCTTGGACAGGTGTCAGAGGATACTCCGTACAACAGGTATTCTATAGACCAATGGGGTCTCGTTCACTACTTTTCAGTTCTCTGGGGCTGCTTTCAGTTGGTAGGAGGCTTACGAGAGGCGTAGGCTGGTCGGCGCAACACCCCTTACATGACAGCAGTTCTCCGGTCTATTCCTGGAGAAGTTCGTGTCACAGTCCCGCAAAGAGCAGTTGCGCAGGCAATTTGAGCAGCTTCGTCAGGGTGATATGTCCGTGACGCAGTATGAGATGAGATTTTCAAAGTTGTCCCGTCATGCTATCTGGTTGGTTCCCACAGACAGGGAGAGGATCAGGAGATTCATAGATGGCCTCACTTTTCAGCTTTGATTACTTATGACTAGCGAGAGATTGTCTGGTGCTACTTTTGATGAGGTTGTCGGCATTTCTTGTCAGATTGAGATGGTTCGCAGCCAGGAGCGGCTCTAGAGGGAGGCCAAGAGGCCTCGGGTTCAGGGTGGATTTAGCGGTGTACCTTCTAGGGGTCAGTTCCACCACGATAGAGGTCGTCCTTTCAGGCATGCTCAGACGGCTTGCCCAATTCACCGTGGTACATCATCTGGCCATGGTTCACACAACCATTAGCAGGGCCGGCCAGTCTTCATTAAGTGCCCTACCAGTGCAGAGTTCTCACCCTGCCTCGTCAGCTTAGGTGTCTACGGGTAGTTCTTTAGGGCATCAGGAGCAGCAGTTCCGTCAGAGGAGGGATGTTTCAAGTGCGGAGATTTTGGTAATTCTAAGAGAGATTGCCCTAGGTTATTGGGTAGGACTTCACAGCAGAGTTCTCAGCCGATGGAACCAGCACCAGCAGTTTCACCACCCGCCCAGCCAGCTAGGGGTGGAGTTCAGTTAGTTAGGGGTCACCCTAGAGGGGGAGGCCGATCAGGGGGCGGCCAGGCTTATTTTTATGCTCTTCCTGCCAAACCAGATACCATTGCTTCAGATGCTGTGATTACAGGTATTGTCTCAATTTGCCACAGGGATGCCTCTGTATTATTTGACCCTGGTTCCACTTATTCATATGTGTCTTCGTATTTCGCTCATTTTCTGGATATGCCCCGTGAGTCTCTAATTTCATTTGTTCATGTATCTACTCTGGTAGGCGATACTATTATTGTAGATTGTGTATATCGGTTATGTGTGGTGAGTATTGGGGGTCTGGGGACTAGAGTAGATCTTTTGCTACTTAGTATGGTCGATTTTGATGTGATATTGGGTATGGATTGGTTGTCTCCATGTCATGCTATTTTAGATTGTCACGCTGAGACCATGACGTTAGCGATGTAGGGGTTGCTGAGAGTTGAATGGAGTGGTTCTATAGACTATGTTCCCAGTAGAGTGATTTCATACTTGAAGGCTCAGCGGATGGTTAAGAAGGGTTGTCTATTCAATTTGGCTTTTGTGAGGGATGTTAGTGCAGAGGTCCCTGCTATTGATTCTGTTCCTATGGTGTGTGATTTCCCGGATGTGTTTCCTACAGACCTGTCGGGCATGCCGCCTGACAGGGATATTGACTTCGGTATTGATTTGGTGCTGGGAACTCAGCCCATTTCTTTTTCACCGTATCGTATGGCACCGGCGGAGTTGAAGGAACAACTTTAGGAACTCCTTGATAAGGGGTTTATTCGGCCTAGCGTGTCACCTTGGGGTGCACCGGTTCTATTTGTAAAAAAGAAGGATGGTACTATGAGGATGTGCATTGATTATAGGCAGTTGAACAAGGTCACAGTCAAGAACAAGTATCATTTGCCACGTATTGATGATCTATTTAACCAGCTTCAGGGAGAGCGGGTGTTCTCCAATATTGATTTGAGATCAGGGTATCACCAACTAAAGATTCGGAATTTGGATATTCTTAAGAACTTTCAGGACACGATATGGCCATTATGAGTTCCTTGTGATGTCTTTTGGGCTGACCAACGCCCCAACAACGTTCATGCATCTGCTGAACAATGTGTTTCAGCCTTATCTTGACTCATTCGTTATTTTTTTCATTGATGATATCCTGGTGTACTCTCAAATCCAGGAGGAGCATGCCCAGTATCTGAGGATTGTGTTACAGTGGTTGAGGGAGGAGAAGCTTTATGCATAGTTCTCCAAGTGTGAGTTTTGGCTTAGTTCAGTGGCGTTCTTGGGACACGTGGTGTCTAGTGAGGGTATTCAGGTAGATCCAAAGAAGGTAGAGGCGGTTCAGAGTTGGCCCAAAACGTCCTCAGCCACGGAGATTCGGAGTTTTCTCGGTTTGGCTGGTTATTACTACCGTTTTGTGGAGGTATTCTCATCTATTGCATCGCCCTTGACTAAATTGACCCAAAAGGGTGCTCCATTCAGGTGGTCAGATGAGTGCGAGGAGAGCTTTCAAAAGCTCAAGACTGCTTTGACCACGGCTCCAGTTCTAGTTCTGCCATCAGCTTCTGGTTCTTACATAGTGTATTGTGATGCCTCGCGGATCAGTATTGGGTGTGTTCTTATGTAGGAGGGTAGCATTATTGCTTATGCTTCGCGCCTGTTGAATACCCATGAAAAGAACTATCATTCCATGATCTTGAGTTAGCAGCTATTGTTCACGCTGTGAAGATTTGGCGACACTATTTGTACGGGGTCCATTGTGAGATTTACACTGATCATCGGAGTTTGAAGCATATGTTTAAATAGAAGGATCTTAACTTGCGTCAGTGAATATGATATCATTATTTTGTACCATATCGGGAAGGCCAATGTGGTAGCCGATGGCTTGAGTCGCCGGGAGGAGAGTTTGGGGAGCTTGGAGTATCTTCTAGCAGTAGAGAGGTCGTTAGCATTGGATGTTCAGGCCTTAGCTAGCCAGTTTTTTAGATTGGATGTTTCTTAGCCGAGTCGAGTATTGGCTTGTGTGGTATCTCAGTCTTCTCTTTATGATGGTATCAGGGAGCGTCAGTATGATGACCCTCATCTGCTTGTCCTTAAGGACATGGTCTAGCATGGTGATGCTAGGGAGTTTACTATCAGGGTTGACGGTGCATTAAGGATGTAGGGCAGGCTATGTGTGCCCAATGTAGATGATTTGCATGAGTTGATTCTCTATGAGGCTCACGGTTCACGGTATTCTATTCACCCGGGTGCCGCGAAGATGTATCAGGACTTGAGACAACATTACTGGTGGAGGAGAATGAAAAAGGACATAGTGGAGTATGTATCTCGGTGCCTAAATTGCCAACAGGTGAAGTTTGAGCATCAACGACCAGAGTGGAAAAGGGAGCGGATCACTATGGATTTCGTTGTTGGGCTTCTACGGACTCAATGGAAGTTTGATACAGTTTGGGTGATTGTGGATAGGCTGACCAAGTCAGCTCATTTCATTCCTGTGATGACTACTTATTCTTCCAAGCAACTGGCTCGAGTGTATATCCGCGAGATTGTCAGGCTCCATGGCGTACCGGTATATATCATTTCTGACCGGGGTGCACAGTTTACATCACACTTCTGGAGGGCCGTGCAGCATGAGTTGGGGACTTGAGTGGAGTTGAGCACAACATTTCACCCTCAGACAGACGGACAGTCTGAGTGCACTATTCAGATATTAGAGAATATGCTCCGTACGTGTGTGATAGAGTTTGGATGTTCGTGGGATCAAATTTTTTTCTCTAGCGGAGTTTGCTTACAACAACAGTTACCAGTCGAGCATCCAGATGGCACCATATGAGGCTCTGTATGGTAGGCGGTGTAGGTCTCTGATGGTTTAGTTCGAGTCAGGCGAGGCTATATTATTGGGTACAAACTTGGTTCAGGATGCTCTGCAAAAGGTTAAGGTGATTCAGGATAGACTACGCACAGCCCAATCTAGACAGAAGAGTTATGCAGATCGGAAGGTTTGCGATGTTGCATTCATGGTTGGGGAGCGGGTCTTGCTTCGGGTTTCACCTGTGAAGGCGTTGCGAGGTTCAGGAAGAAGGGCAAGTTGAGCCCAAGGTTCATTGGTCCCTTTGAGGTGTTGCAGCGGGTTGGGGAGGTTGCTTATGAGCTTGTTTTACCTCCCAGTCTAGCAGGAGTTCACCTAGTATTCCATTTTCTATGCTCCAGAAGTATCACGGCGATCCGTCTGACGTGTTGGATTTCAGTTCAGTCCAGTTGGACAAGGATTTATCTTATATTGAGGAGCTGGTGGCGATCTTGGATAGGCAGGTTCGAAAGCTGAGGTCAAAGAATATTGCTTCTATGAAGGTTCAGTAGAGGGCCGGTCGAGGAAGCGACTTGGGAGATCGAGCATGATATGCGCAACCCTTATCCTCATCTTTTCACCACTTCAGGTATGTCTCTATACTCGTTCGAGGACGAATGATTATTTTAAGAGGTGGAGGATGTAACGACTCGGCCGTTCGTTTTGAGTGTATTAGCCCTGATCTCTTATTTTCTGCTTTCCCGTATCTATTTCTGCTTATGTGACTTGCCGGAAAGTTTTGTTTTTGGGGTTTAGAGTGTTTTGGGACACTTAGTCCCTAAAACAGAAGCTTAAGTCCTAGGATTTTGACCGTAGTCGGAACTATGTGAAGATGACTCCGGAATGGAGTTCTGTCGATTCTTTTAGCTCCGTTGGGTGATTTTGGACTTAGGAGCGTGTCCAGAATATGATTTGGAGGTCCGTAGTAGAATTATGCGTGAATTGGCGAAAGTTGGAATTTTGGCGAATTTGGTCGGCAGTGGAAATTTTGATATCGGGGTCGGATTTGATTTCCGGGAATTGGAGTAGGTTCGTGGTATCATTTAGGACCTGTGTGCAAAATTTGAGGTCAATCGGATGTGGTTTGATAGGTTTCGGCGTCGTTTGTGGAATTTGGAAGTTTAAAAGTTCTTTATCCTTGAATCCGGGTGTAATCTGTGTTTTCATGTTGTTTTAGGTGATTTGAAGGTTTGACTAAGTTTGTATTGGGTTATATGACTAGTTGGTATGTTTGGTTGAGGTCTCGGGGGCCTCGGGTTAATTTCGGAGGTTAACGGACTTGATTTTGAGTTGATGAAGTAGCTGAAGTACTGCTGCTACTGGTGTAACCGCACCTACGGAGTGGGCACCGCAGGTGAGAGCCCACAAAAGCGGGGAAGGAATCGGAGAAGCGGCCAAGGATGAGTTGAGTAGAGGTCGCAGGTGCGAAGATGTTCCCGCACATGCGATGGCCGCAGAAGCGGGCAGGTGAGTGCAGGAGCGAGATCGAGCCGTAGGTGCGATGAGTTTCCCGCACCTGCGATAGTCCCAAATACGGTCCTTGGATTGCAGAAACGGAGGCAGAGGGTAAGTGACTTCCGTAGGAGCGGGAATTTTTCCGTAGAAGCGGCCCCGCAGGTGCGGATAAATGGCCGCATGTGCGAAAAGTTTGGGCAGACGGTTTAAACACAAGGGTTCGCGATTTTAGTCTTATTTCAACATTTTGGACTCGGACTTAGACAATTTTGGAGAAGATTTTCTAGGTGATTATTGAGGAAAGTTTCTTGTACTCGTTTTAGATCATAAAACTTGTTTCCCCACTAATTTCCCCGCCTAATTAGTGAGATTTTGAAGTGAAATTTGGGGGTTTACGGCTTGAGAATTGGAGAGTGGGTTTTTGGGGATTTGGATGATCAAATGGTGTCGGATTTTGATAAATTTGGTATGGTTAGACTCGTGAGTGAATGGGCTTTCGGGTTTTTTTGACTTTTGCCATATTTCGAGGCATGGGCCCGGGGGCCGGGTTGAGCCTATTTCGGATTTTGGCTTACAATTTCTTGTTTTTCTTGTGGAATTGATTCTTCTAGCCTATATTAATTATATCATACTGCTATTGGCTAGATTCGGGGCATTTGAAAATTAATTCGAGGGGCAAAGGCATTGTGGAATAGGATTTTGCGTAGTTTGAGGTAAATAACAGTATTAAATCTGGTCTTGAGGGTATAAAACCCTAGATTATCGGATTATGTGAGTATTTTGGAGGTGACGCACATGCTAGGTGACAGGCGTGTGGGTGTGAACCATAGGAATTGGGACTTGGTCCATTCTGTGAAACTGTAAAGTTGAATAACTTCTTGCTAGCTATATGCTCTCATGTGTTATAGAAATTTGACTGCAAATCATGTTAGAAATCGTGCTTAGGCTATGTGATGGTATTGTTGGGACCCGCAGAGGTCGCGTACTTGGTAATTGTTGTCTTGTACTCAGTTATGGTTTTACTTAAGTATCATATCTCAGCCTCTTCTTGATTCTTGTTGATACACTATGTTATATTTGTTTGGGCCGATCTTTGTGATTTCTGTGAGCCCGAGAGACTAGAGAGGTTGATGACTGAGTGAGGCCGAGTGCCTGTCTGTGAGGTATTGATACTACGGCACGTGAGTTGTCCGTGCAGTAAGTGAGTTGTCCGTGCGAATCCACATATTGATACTATAGCACGTGTGTTGTCCGTGCAGCATGTGAGTTGTCCGTGCGGATATAGTGCTTGGGCTGAAAGGAGCCCCTCTGGAGTCTGCACACCCTTAGTGAGTGCAGGTACCTATTGAGTGTGAGTACTGAGGGCTAAAAGCCGAGTGATTTGAGCTGTTGTGACGAGTTGAGTGACTGTTACCCTGAGAGGTTGTACTTGTTTTTTTCTTTGTTGATGCACTTAGTTGCTATCTGTCATTGTTGTGAAATTCCAGAAAGATTCTATATCTGGATTATCTTAACTTTAACTGTATAAAACTGATTGGACTTAAACTGCCGGATGTGAAAGCATGTTTATTCTTTGATGGAATTATTGAAAAAGAATTGTAATTGTATAGCTCGTCACTACCTTCTCAGTTCCTTATTTATTTCTGTTACTTGCTGAGTTGGTTGTACTCATGCTACACCCTGCACTTCATGTGTAGATCCAGGTGTGTGTGATCACCGAGGTCGTTGAGTTGGTGCGCGATCGAGTACCGGAGACTACGAGGTAGCTGCCGGCGTCTGCAGACCTTGTCTCTCCTTCTATATTTTCTTTCTTTTCTGTATTGATACATAGACACTGTTTTTATTAAACTGGATATCTAGATGCTCATGACTTGGTGACACACCGATGTTTGGGGCTATCTTTCTGCATTTTATTTTGAATTCAACTTCGGTTTTTGTAAACACTTCTGGTATGAAAAAGCTTTGAATTATCCTTTTTATGAAATATTGAAGTATTTTGAAAGGTCGGCTTGCCTAGTATCATCGATAGACGCCATCATGATAGGTTAGAGTTTTGGGTTGTGACACCATGCCAGGCGATTCATATTATTGGCACGTGAGTTGTCCGTGCCGTGTGTGGGAATTTTATTTCTATGATAATTTATCTGATTCATTAATTTCCTTCCTCTACAATTGTGCACATGCGCCTACAGTTATCCTCTTCACGTAATTTGAGGAGTTGGTTGTAACATTGTGGTTGTGGTGGTGCTTGTTGAACTTGCAATACGGTTCTCTTCCTTGAGACATCTCCCATATTTGGGTACACTAATTGCGTAGTTGTGACTGGAGTTATATTGATGTGGCGTGTCTGTGGGATAGTTTTATTTAATAATATAAGATCATTGGACCAAGAATGGGTACTATCATGTTTGATTACAGTATATTCGAAAGGATAATATTGAAAGTCGGCTTAGCAAGTGATTATGGTTCTGGTTGGGGTGAGAGAGCTCCATGACTTGTTGATCTGATAAGGGGTCATGAGATTCCGCGTGTTTCTTTCATTATCAGCAATATCCGATCGGTCGTTTTGAGTATTACAACCTCGTTTCCCCATTTACTGCTCAATTTATGTTTTATAGTTGTTTTATGACTTACCGGGTTAATTAGTTCGGGTCCAGTGAGGTTTTGGAATGAATTGTAACACTTAGTTCCAAGGTTTAAAGCTTAAGTTAAATTAGTGATCGGATGTCGACTTATCACGCCATTCATGACTACTCACACATATTGGCATATGAGCATAGTGATGCATATGTTTTACACTGGTTATATGGAAAGAAAATGAGACATCTTAATTATCATTGAAATGATTTTGGGAAAATTACTGTTTTCAAACTTATTCATATTTTTTGCAACTTCGGTAACCGATTTGGGTTTTCACTGATGTACTTGAAAGGCAGAACTATTTTCAGAAATTATGATTTAAGCTGAACATTTTATCTCTGAGTTACTTTTTGTATTACTTGCTTTATGTTGTTATGAACTGCTGTTGGTTATGGAATTTGAACAATGACCTTGGTACAAGCTCGTCACTACTTTCAACCTAAGGTTAGGTTTGTTACTTATTGAGTACATGGGGTCGGTTGTACTCATACTACACTTCTAGACCTTGCGTGCAGATGTTGGTTACTGATGCTGATGTGTTCGTTGGGAGCTGGATCCGAAGATGTACCTGCGTTCCGGTTGTAGTTGCCTCTTGTTCATGGTAGCCTTAGATTCATAAAACTCTGTTTATGTACTTTTCAAATAGATGGTGTATTTACTTCATACCAGCTTTGTAAACTCTGTTCTTAGAAGCTCATGATTTGTACTACCAGTCCTTGGGGAATGTATAAGATTTAGATATTTTCTTTTACTTAATTGTCTTGTTAAATCACATTAGAATTGGATAGTGGATAGTTGGCTTATCTAACGGGTTGGGTTAGGTGCCATCACAACTAGTTGGATTTTGGGTCGTGATATGCGTATATAACGATGCAACCTTTTTTCATATCCCATATACATAATATATATATATATATATATATATATATATATATATATATATATATATATATATATATATATATATTATATGCGTATAACGCCATCTAGTCATGGGTCAATGTGCATTTATAAATGAATGCAATGCATGAGAAGTACGTCAATAAAATCTCTAGGAACGTCATAAGATCATTATGCCTCTGATTAATATCATGAAATAAACTTTATCAATTTACGTATTTTCTTAGACCAATGAACAAACGATAGAATAATAAGACATATGGGAAATCAAGAACATAGGAACCTCTAGTATTTCTATGAATAGAGTTATTTATGGAAGTTGTGCATTTGCTCGTTTTGTTTGTATCGTATGGATCATGCCAAAAAGAAAGAAGGGATAGCCTTAACATACCTGAGCCGAATCTCTTGACAATCCCTCTAACACACGTCTATTACGACAACACGTAATTGCGGATCGAAGTAGGGGAAAATGCGTATGATATTCTTGAGAAAGATTGTACCGTACTCCCTTAGAATTGCGACTTCACGCTGCTATAATTCATACAAATTGTTGAGCTCCATTTTTTTACTTAGCAAATCGTAGCATCATACTTTAATAAGATTAGAAGATCTCTTTAAAGTTTTGAGCTCCATCCGTACTTGGTATATAGATACAAGCATCATTCTTTGATTTTTGAGAAGTCTTATTATAGGGGTGGGCCCCACTTTGCAAGATGACTAAGCCACTAAACTCACCAACCAATTCTTAATTAACTAGTTAATCTTTCATTAACCAATTATCCACATAATTAAGAATTATCTCAAATTACTTAAAATACTACTCACTTTTAACATACCTTATACTCCTCACTATCATGGTCATGTGGTACCTTGTATGGCACAAGTCCATAAATACGGGGTATTGTGGCTTATACCGTATTTTATCTCAAAATGTCAAACTTCGACGAAACTCATTTTTTCGATTTGCTTACCCTCTCACCTTCATGAATTTACTCATCACTTGTTTGAAATAGCATAATACTTAAAACCTCAAAATAATCTCATTCCCGAGCTTACGTCGATTAACTTACGACAAAATTTTAACGTACGAAAGTGCGGGATGTAACATCTCATTTTCGAGCTTTCATCAATTTACTTATGGCATTCTTTCACGTATGAAAATATGGGATGTAACATTTTTGTTACATGAATATTATTTCAATCTTACTTTGTTTAATTTTTTATAAGTAAATATGTTTAGTAAAACTTAAAAAATAATTGACAAATATATGATCTATTAAAATATTAATCTTATGGGAGAACTTTCTTAGTAACACATGATAGCTATATTTTTAGTCATCCAATAATAATTTTTCGTTGATGTACACTTTCAAGGTTAACCGGATTTAATAATTAAACAAAAAAAAATGATACCTTAATAATGATATGTTCTATTTAATTCTAAATTATCAAAATACCACTTCAAATTCAAAAAATATATAAGAATTTAATAGATCTTGACACATGAATATGAAAGAACAAAAAGATTGACGCATTTCAATAACACTTGTTAAAAAAATGATCATACGACCCATTATTTAAAGTTAATAAAAATGGAGCACTTTATATTCTATTAAATATTACATCCCATAAAAGAATCCCAAATATTTCTAGACATTTTAAAAAAAAAACTATATAAAGTCTTAAAATTATATATTAAAATTATGTATTTATAATGTGTCGGTTTGGTTCGGATTTTTTTACTCAAAATCAAAACAAAACTAATCGGATCTTATAAATCTGTTTGATTTGACTTTTTAATTTGGTGTAGTTTTTTGGTTCGATTTGAATATACCTATGACGCAATAAAGAATATACAAGAATATCTCATTCTCACATGACTAGCATTTTCTTAATCTATATTATTATAAGAGTATGAATACAATGTCAGTTTACAAAAATAACCTTATAATAATAACTCATAATAAAATAATATAATCGGAATTCTAGATATTAGCCTTATAATCCTATTAGTTTTAGGACATAATACTACACGTTAGGAATCCTACGTGATTACCTTTAGGAATCTTATTAGTATAATTACTTTCAAGCTGTCTAATTCATATAAATTGAATAAGTAAATATCTTTAGTCATGTAATCCTATTACTTTTAGAATATACTTCTTAAAAATTCCTATTACCAATTTAATTTTAAAACGTATTATATTGTCCTATTACTAATTTAATTTGAGAATGTATTAATTGTCCAAATCCATTTAGAAAAATGAGAGCATATATTATTATAAAAGCATAAATACAATATTAATATATCAAAATAGCCCAAAATATTAAACGGAAGAACTCATAGGGAAATGACATAACTACAATGACCTATTTTTTGGACTACAATACCTTCTATGCTAATTTTTAATATTTAAGATTTTAAAATTAATAATTTTTTTTTATTAAACTCTTATTAAAGATATATTTTTATATTATATTTATACTATTTTCCTACTCAAATAATTTATTTTTTATCAATTTTTCGTCTAATATTGAAAAACAACTAATTATTAAACAACAACTAAGAAAATATTTAAGAATATAAATGTGTGACAAAGAGAAAAAAATGGTTGGTAAGAGTCAATCCACTAATGATTCTACAAACATAGAGATTTAACAGTGAAATGTCATATCAATCTTTTTCTCTTTGAAAATAAAATTGGATAAAATTATAATTAAGATTAATATTCAAAAAAATAGATGAACTAATATTAAGATCTGAATCAGCATAGAATAAATTATTTTTTATGTTAAAATCAAATAATTAAATATTTTAATTAATTATTTAGCAAGAGAATCCAATTCAATTATTTTTTAAATTCATCATATGAGTAAAATTCTTATTCAAGTTAAAAATAATCTTAGGATACGTAAATTTATTCCATAAAAAGAGCGTTAGAACATAAAGTAAAAGGTTAGTATATTATTATTATCAAAGCTAGATCCTAAACAAGAACAAGTTTTCAAGACTATATTATACAGAGTCGACTCTGGTATAACAAAATTATTCTTTGTAGATGCCTCCGGTAGAATCGAAATAATATTTCTATGTCATGCATTACTTGCAAATATCATATCAAGAGGCATGGCACTGTTAGCAATAATAGCAAGTGGTGTACCAACAACGATTTTATTGTGAGATCACCTACTTTAGATTTGATATACCTCTTCAAACAACTTAAATAACCATCACAAATATATCAAAGCAGAGCAATGGTGCTAAATTTATAAGGAAAACAAAATTGATAATATGGGATGAAGCACTTATGGCTAAGTGTAAAACGATCGAAATAATTGCCCGGGGTTCTAGAGATATATTGGATATTAATGATCCGTTTGGTGAAACATTAATGGTTTGGGAGGTGATTTCTATCAAATACTACCAGTAGTTCCAAAACTGACAAAAGCAGAGACTGTAAAAGCTAGCTTGCCAAAGTTATACTTCTGGCCTCAAACGAAAAAGATTCAACTGACAAGAAATATAAAGTAAGAACAGATCGAGTATTCAATGTCTTCTTGCTTCGTGTCAGAAACGAAGAAGAGCATCCAATAAAAGATGATTTGGTTCTTCATGAGCACTTGGTTATCAATCCCAATGGTAATAGTAGCGCATTTAATAAGAGAAATATTTTTATCATTAGATTAAAACACAATTTGTACAAATCGCATGATAGAATTAAAAAGATATCTTAGCTAGTAGAAATAAATATGTTGATCAACTAAATAAAAGGTTGATTGCAAAATTTTATCGTAAAAACAAAATGTTCCAGTTTTTGACTCAGCAGAAAATGATAGCAATAATTACTACCAAGAAGAATACTTAAATTGATGAAAATTCTACCATACATGTTTGTTGTCAAGTTTCTTATTTATTACGTATGTTAGTGTTACCGTATATATAATAGACTAAGTTAAAATTGATCTTCCATTGTATATATGTTAATTTTGAAGAAAAATATGCATACCATGCTACTGAAAAACTTAGATATGCCGAATAGTTTATGTAATAGCACACAAATGATATATAGAAGTTTTGACAATAATGTCATACATGCAAAAATTATGATACTGGTTAATGTGCTTCTAAGTATATTCTTATCGCTGAATTAAACTTTTGTCTTCCGAAAATAAAGAATATCCTTTTAAATTTGTGTGAAAATAATTTTTAGTATGTTTATGTTTTGCAAATATAATAAATAAAGCATAAGGACAAACATACTAACTATTGGATTATATTTACCGCAATATATTTTCTTGCACGAACAACTGTATGTTTCACTTTCAAGAGGTATATCAAGATCGACAACAAGAGTTCTGGTTAAGGAAGAGCAACCAACGCATTAGGAGGAAATATACACAAAATAATATTGTCCACAAAGAAGGGTTTGTTAAGATACCACCACATTAAATACTTTTAAATTATAATATATAATTACCTAACTAACATGACAAAATTGATCATTTGTGTAAGTTTTGATGATGTCCTTTTATTTTAAATTCATGTATTATGCTAATGTAATAGTAATATTTTTGGCATTGTGATGACCCAAAAGGTCATCTTATGTTTTAGAACACGAATCTGCACTATTAAGCCTTAAAAATCTTATTTTTTACCCTCCTCAATTTGCGTGCGCAGTCCGAGCATGTTTTCGGAAAGTTTTTATGTTGAAAATAAGAATTTATGCCTTAAAAGTTGATTTTAGTTGACTTCGGTCAACATTATTGGTAAACGTGCCCGTATTCGTGTTTTGACAGTCACGGTGGGTTCGTATCGAATTATGGGACTTGGGCGTATGCCCGGAATCGAATTCGGAGGTCCCTAGCTCAAGTTATGAATTTTTGATAAAAATTAAAAGTGTGAAAATTAATTGTTTTTAAGAATAGATTGATGTTTGGCATTGTTAGTGCCGGGTCCGTATTCTGGTTCCGGAGCCTGGTACAGGTTTATTATGATATTTAAGACTTGTCTGTGAAATTTGGTGAGAAACAGAATTGATTTGACATGAATCGGACGTCCAGTTGAGAAGATATGAACTTTAAAGTGTTTTTGAGAATTTCATTTGATTTGGTGCTAAATTTAGAGTTCTAGGTGTTATTTTGGTGATTTGATCGTGCGAGCAAGTTCGTATAATATTTTTAGACTTGTGTGCATATTTGGTTTGGAGCCCCGAGGGCTCGGGTGAGTTTCGGATAGGCCACAGGATGTTTTGGACTTTGAAAGTCTGGTATTTTGCTGCAGCAGGTGTTCTGGCATGTCCTTCTTCGCGTTCGCGAAGGTACTCTCGCGAACGCGAAGAGTAAACTGGGCAGCTGAAGTTTTCTTCTTCGCGAACGCGAAGCGATGGGGGCGTTACCCTTCGCGAACGCGACCAACTCCTCGCGAACGCGTAGTGTTAGGCACACCTGGGAGAGGGTTGGTCGTTCCTTCATCGCGAACGCGAGCAATGCCTCGGGAACGCGAAGGCCAGGGGGGAGTAGCCATCGCGAACGTGAAGGCTTGGCAGCCAGTACCCTTCGCGAACGCGACAATAGCCTCGCGAACGCGATGCACACTGTCGCCCAGTGCATAAAACATAATCAAACAAGAGTTTAAGCCATTTCTTCAACATTTTTCAAGAACCAAACGGGTAGAGGCAATTTTCAGGAGTCATTTTCTTCCCCAAAGTGTTGGTAAGTGATTCTAAACCATTTTCTTTCAATTACCCATTACATTTCTTGAATTATCAACCTAAAATCTAGAGTTTTCATGGTAGAATTAGGGGTTTGGGTAGAAACTAGGAATTTCGGAAATTTGGGGATTTAGACCTCAATTTGAAGTCGAATTCCAAAACCAATTATATATTTGGGCTCGGGGGTGAATGGGTAAATGGATTTTGGTCCGAACCTCGGGTTTTGACCAAGCGGGTCCGGGGTCGATTTTTCGACTTTTTGGAGGAAAATTTGGAAAATTTAATATGCAATATAATTGATTCCTTTAGCAGTATTTGATATTATTGAGTCATTTTTGAATAGATACGAGTGGTTTGGAGGTGAATTCCAGAGGAAACATTGTGATTGAGAATTAAGTGGCCTTCGGAGCGAGGTAAGTGTTGTTTTTAACCCTGACTTGAGGGAATTAGGAACCTTAGATTACTTGCTAAGTGAAACTCATGTGAGCGGCGTATATGTGAGGTGACGAGTACTTATGCGCCGCCAATTTACCTGTTTTCCATGTTTCTCTGTTTTTCTTATATTGTCTCATTCCTATGCCTAATTGCTATGTGTTATACTAGTGTTGTTCATTTTATCGTTCTTATCATGTTTACAGATTTTCTGGTGATAATTGAGTTTTTATTTCAAAGTTGAGATTGATATTATGGAACCAAATGTTGAAGTAAGGTTTGTACTTGTTATTCTATCTCCCTGTTGCTATTTATGCATTGCATTATGGTAAGGGAGAGTGTTAATGCACGAAGGGTGATGCCGTGCCATATTGTGAGTGTTAATGCACGAAGGGTGATGTCGTGCCATATTGTGAGTGTTAATACACAAAGGGTGATGTCGTACCATGATATGAGAGTTAATGCACGAAGGGTGATGTCGTGCCATATTGAGTGTTAATGCACGAAGGGTAATGTCATGCCATGATATGAGAGTTAATGCACGAAGGATGATGTCGTGTCGTTTCTATTACTTCTATGGTGAGATTGAGAGTAAAAGCATGAAGGGTGATGCCGTGCATTTTTCCTTACTGTATTCACTATTCCTATTGATTCGTAGTATATTGACTGCTCCGGTGATCATTTTGTTGTTCTTTATGTTGTATTCCCCTTAGTATGTTCCCCTCCCGACATTTTCTGTTTGGTTCTTCATTTCTGTTATGTGTATATACACTGTTAAATTATACAGGTTTATTTGTAGGTGCCTTGCCTTAGCCTCGTCACTACTTCATCGAGGTTAGGCTCGACACTTACCAGTACATGGGGTCAGTTATACTGATACTTCACTCTACACTTTCTGTGCAGATTTTGATACCGGCTCGGGTTGATCGTGATTTTGCTATTGGTCCGCTGTCCGTAGACTCAAGGTAGATCTGTCGGCGTTCACAGCCCTTGAAGTCCCCGTCTATCTTTTCTGCTCTACTATTTCTTTCATTCAGACAGTTGTATTTCTTTTAGACTATTACTTGTAGCAAATTCTAGAATGCTCGTGAATTGTGACTCCAGATCTGGGTGGTAGTAATTAATACAGTTTTATGATATTCCGCACTTATTATATTTCATCTTAGTTAATTATTGTTAATTACTGAATGGAAATAATGAATTGGTTTAGTGATTCTCTAACGTTGGCTTGCCTAGCAAGTGAAATGTTAGGCGCCATCACGGTCCCGTCGGTGGGAAATTTTGGGTCGTGACAGTTGGTATCAGAGCACTAGGTTGCCTAGGTCTCATGATTCACGAGCAAGCTTAGTAGAGTCTAGAGGATCGGTACGGAGACGTATGTGCTTATCTTCCAGAGGCTATGAAGTTTAGGAACAAGTTTCACTTCTATTCCTCTTTGTCGTGCAATTTTTGCTTTCTCAATACTGATTGAACTCTTCTTCTCTTATTCTCTCGCAGATGGTGAGAACACGTACCGCTTCCTCTACTGAGCATCAGCCAGAGCCTCCAGTGGCAGCTCCTACACGGGGCAGAGGCCAAGGCAGGGGTAGGGCTCAGCCTAGAGCCCGAGCAGCAGTCCCAGCAGTGGAGCCTCAGATAGATCTTGATGAGGAGGTTCCAGCCCAGACTGTTCCTACCGGACCAGCTCATATTCCGGAGGGGTTCATTGCCAACCCGGTACTTCAGGACGCTTTGGTCCATTTGGTGGCCCTTATGGAGAGTGTAGCCCAGACTAGCGCATTTCCCATGGCACCAGCAGTCTCTCAGGCTGGAGGAGGAGCCCAGACTCCCACCACTCCCGCTCTGGAGCAGATAGCTCCCCAGTATCAGGCTCCAACAGCTCAGCCAGTCGGATTAGTTCAGCCGCTTATTGCGGCACAGGTCAGAGATGGGCCAGCTATGTCTTCTGAGGTTTTATGGAGATTGGACAGGTTTACCAAGCTCTTTCCTGTTCACTTCAGTGGTGCTCCTTCAGAGGACCCCCAGGAATATCTTGACAGCTGTCACGAGGTTCTATGAAACATGGGTATAGTGGAGACCAATGGGGTCGATTTTGCTGCATTTTAGATGACTGGTTCCGCCAAGAAGTGGTGGAGAGATTACTTGTTGACCAGACTAGCTGGGTCGCCTGCTCTTACTTGGGACCAGTTCTCTCAGCTCTTCATAGAGAAGTTTCTGCCTATCACATTGAGAGAGGAGCATCGCCGTCAGTTTGAGCGTCTCCAGCAAGGCATTATGACTGTTACTCAGTATGAGACCCGTTTTGTGGATTTGGCCCGTCATGCTATTCTTCTGATTCCCACCGAGAGAGAGAGGGTAAGGAGGTTTATTGGTGGACTTGCTCAGCCTATCAGATTGCAGATGGCTAAAGAGACTCGGAGTGAGATTTTTTTTCAGGCGGCTGCTAATATCGCCAGACGAGTCAAAATGGTTCTTACTCAGGGAGGTCAGGGGTCTGACAAGAGACCTCGTCATTCCGGTGAGTTCAGCAGTTCCTCATCTAGAGGAAGGAGCACTTTTGGTAGAGGCCATCTTCCCAAGCCATTTCATTCAATGCTCCAGGCATCCCACGGTGCCTCAGGTGGTCGTGGACCTCGGATGCATAATTCCGACCAGCTAGCCTACAATGCACCACCAGCTCCTATTAGTGCACCTCCACTCCAGAGTTATCAGGGTGGTTATTCAGGTCGACAGGGTCAGTTTCAGGGTCAGCAGTCACAACAGCCGAGGTTATGTTATACTTGTGGTGATCCGAGGCACATTGCTAGATTTTGCCCTCGAGCAACGGGAAGCTCACAGCATCAGAGTTCTCGTGCCTTGGTTCCGGCACCAGTTGCTGTGCCACCTGCTCAGCCATCCAGAAGCAGGGGTCAGGCAGCCAGAGGTAAAGGCCAGACTGTTAGAGGTGGAGGTTAGGCCGTTAGAGGTGGAGACCAGCCAGTTAGAGGTTGTCCCAGGGACATAGTTCAGGGTGGTGGGGCCTAGCCCCGGTGTTATGATTTCCCAACCAGGTCGAGGCTGAGTCATCTGACGCTGTTATCACAGATACTGTTTCAGTTTGCAGTAGAGATGCTTCAGTTCTATTTGATCTGGAATCTACTTACTCATATGTGTCATCCTAATTTGCTTCCTATTTGGTTGTGCCCCGTGATTCTTTGAGTGCTCCCGTGTATGTGTCCACGCTAGTGGGAGATGCTATTGTTGTAGATGGTGTTTATCATTCTCGTGTGGTCACCATTGGGAGTCTTGAGACTCGTGTAGATCTTCTACTTCTCGACGTGGTTGATTTTGATGTCATACTGGGTATGGATTGCCTATCACCTTATCATGCTATATTAGATTGTCACGCCAAGATGATGACCTTAGCCTTACAGGGGTTGCCTTGATTAGAGTGGAGAGGGAATCTTAGCCATTCTATCAGCAGGGTTATCTCTTATGTGAAGGCTCTGCATATGGTCGAGAAGGGGTGTCTAGCTTATTTGGCTTATGTCTGCGATTCTAGTGCAGAGGTTCCTTCCATGGATTCAGTGCCGGTTGTTCGTGAGTTTCCAGAGGAGTTTCCTGCAGACCTGTCGGGGATGCCACCCGATAGGGATATTGATTTCTGCATTGATTTGGCTCCGGGCACTCAGCTTATTTCCATTCTGCCATATCGCATGGCCCCGCCAAAATTGAAAGAATTGAAGGAGCAATTGCAAGATTTGCTTGATAAGGGCTTCATTAGACCTAGTGTCTCGCCCTGTGGTGCACCTGTGTTGTTTGTGAAGAAGAAAGATGGATCGATGAGGATGTGTAGAGATTATCGGCAGTTAAACAAAGTCACCAACAAGAACAAATATCCATTGCCGAGGATTGATGATTTATTTGATCAACTTCAGGGTGCCAAGGTGTTTTCAAAGATTGATTTGAGATCTGGCTACCATCAGTTGAGGATTAGGGCATCCAATATTCCTAAGACAGCTTTTTGGACTCGGTATGGGCATAAGACAGCTTTTCGGACTCGATATTCCCACGGTCGAGAGGAGCATGAGCAACACCTTTGGATCGTTCTTCAGACTCTGAAAGATAGCCAGTTATATGCTAAGTTCTCAAAATGTGAGTTTTGGTTGAGTTCAATTGCTTTCTTGGGTCACGTTGTATCAATAGAGGGTATTCAGATGGATCCTAAGAATATTGAGGCAGTTCAAAACTGGCCTAGACCCACATCAGCTATAGAGATCCGTAGTTTCCTGGGTTTAGCAGGCTATTACCGTCGATTTGTGGAGGGGTATTCATCCATAGTAGCCCCATTGACCAGATTGAACCAGAAGGGTGCCCCGTTCAGGTGGTCAGACGAGTGTGAAGCGATCTTTCAGAAGCTCAAGACAGCTTTGACTACGGCACCAGTATTGGTGTTACCCACATGTTCAGGATCTTATACAATATATTATGATGCATCTCGTATTCGTCTGGGTGCGGTGTTGATGCAGGATGGCAAGGTTATTGCATATGCTTCGCGGTAGCTGAAAGTTCACGAGAAGAATTACCCTGTTCATGATCTAGAGGTGGCAGCCATTGTTCACGCGCTGCATATTTGGAGGCACTATCTTTACGGCGTGCCATGTGAGGTATTCACTGATCATCAGAGCTTGCAGTATTTGTTCAAGCAGAAGGAACTAAATTTGAGGCAGAGGAGGTGGCTGGAGCTATTAAAAAACTACGATATCACTATATAGTGAGTATGGGCAGCCTTGCTTATATTCCAGTTGGTGAGAGACCACTAGCATTGGAGGTTCAGGCCCTGGCCAACCAGTTTGTGAGGTTAGATATTTATGAGCCCAGCCGTGTTCTAGCTTGTACAGTTACTCGGTCTTCTTTGTTTGAGCGCATCAGAGATCGGCAGGATGACGATCCTCATTTACTTGTGCTTAAAGACACAGTGCGGCACAGTGGTGCCAAACAGGTTACTATTGGAGATGACAGAGTTTTTAGGATGTAGGGTCGTATTTGTGTGCCTAATGTGGACTTCGTGAGTTGATCCTTGAGGAGTCCCACAATTCCCGGTATTCTATTCATCCCGGCGTCACCAAGATGTATCAGGACTTGAGGCAGCATTATTGGTGGAGGCAAATGAAGAAGGACATAGTTGCATATGTAGCTCAGTGCCTAAATTGCCAGCAGGTAAAGTGTGAGCATCAGAGACCTGGTGGTTTACTTCAGAGGTTAGAAATTCCTAAGTGGAAGTGGGAGCGTATCACTATGGATTTTGTTGTTGGACTCCCACGGACTCAGAGGAAGTTTGATGCAGTTTGGGTCATTATGGACAGGTTGACCAAGTCAGCGCACTTCATTCCTGTGGCAGTTACCTATTCCTCGGAGCGGTTGGCAGAGATTTACATCCGGGAGATCGTCCATCTTCATGGCATGCCCGTGTCTATTATATCTGACCGAGGTACGCAATTCACCTCGCACTTCTAGAGGGCAGTACAGCGTGAGTTGGGTACACGGGTTGACTTGAGCACAGCATTCCATCCTCAGACGGACGGGTAGCCCGAGCGCATTATTTAGATCTTGGAGGATATGATTCGCGCTTGTGTCATAAACTTTGGAGGTTCTTGGGATCAGTTCTTGCCCCTTGCAGAGTTCGCCTACAACAACAGCTACCAGTCAAGCATTCAGATGGCTCCCTATGAGGCATTATATGGTAGGCGGTATCGGTCTCCAGTATGGTGGTTCGAGCCGGGAGAGGCTCGGTTGTTGGGCACAAACTTAGTATAGGATTCCTTGGATAAGGTCAAGATTATTCAGGATCGACTTCACACAGCTCAGTCCAGGCAGAAGAGTTATGCCGACCGTAGAGTTCGTGATGTTGCATTCATGGTCGGAGAGAGAGTGTTACTTCGGGTATCACCCATGAAGGGTGTAATAAGGTTCAGAAAGAAGGGAAAGTTGAGCCCTAGGTTTATTGGAGAGAGTGAGAGAGGTAGCTTACAGGCTTGCGTTGCCACTTAGTTTAGCAGCTGTTCACCCGGTATTCCATGTGTCCATGCTTCGAAAGTATCACGGTTATCCGTCCCATGTGTTAGATTTCAGCTCTGTCCGGTTGGACAAGGATTTGACTTACGAGGAGGAGCTGGTGGAAATTCTAGCCCGGCAAGTTCGCCAGTTAAGATCAAAGAGTTACCCTTTAGTTCGAGTGCAGTGGAGGCAGCACTATTGGTGGAGGCGAATGAAGAAAGATATAGTTGGGTTTGTAGCTCGGTGTTTAAATTGTCAACAGGTAAAGTACGAGCATCAAAGACCGGGAGGATTACTTCAGAGACTTGAAATTTCGGAATGGAAATGGGAGCGTATTACCATGGACTTCGTAGTTGGGTTTCCACGGACATTGAGGAAGTTTGATGCGATTTGGGTGATTGTAGATTGGTTGACCAAATCCGCGCATTTTATTCCATTTGGTACTAATTATCCTTCGGAGCGGTTGGCTGAGATTTATATCCGCGAGATTGTTTGCTTTCACGGTGTACCGGTGTCCATCATTTCAGATCGGGACACGCAGTTTACATCACAGTTTTGGAGGGCAGTGCAACGAGAATTGGGCACACAGGTTCAATTGAGTACAGCATTTCACCCTCATACGGACGGACAGTCTGAGCGCACTATTCAGATATTGGAGGATATGCTACACGCTTGTGTCATTGATTTTGATGCCAGAGGATAAGCGCTGTCTCTTTTCTTGCATGAGACTAAGCATTGTCTCCCCTCCTTGCATAGGGCTAGGCACCACCCTCACCTTGTATAAGGCTAAGCATTGCTTTTCCTTGCCAGAGACTAAGCATTGTCTCCTTCCCTTGCATGAGACTAGGCATTGTCTCCTTTCCTTACATTAGACCAAGCATTGTCTCCACTATTTGCATAGGGCTAAACACTGCCCTCACCATTGCATAAGGCTTAACTTTTCCTTTCTTTGCATGAGACTAAGCATTGTCTCCACTCCTTGCACAGGGTTGTGCACTGCCCTCACCTTGCATTAGGCTAAGCGCTGCCTTATTTGCTAGAGGCTAAGCGCGGTCTCCTTCTCCTGCATGAGACTAAGCATTGTCTCTACTCCTTGCATTGGTCTAGGCACCGCACTCACCTTTTATAAGGCTAAGCATTGCCTTTCCTTGCCAGACTCTAAGCATTGTCTCCTTTCCTTGCATGAGACTAGGCATTGTCTCATTTCCTTACATTAGACTAATCATTGTTTCCACTCTTTGCATAGGGCTAAACACTGCCTTCACCATTGCATAAGGCTAAATATTTCCTTTCTTTGCATGAGACTAAGCATTGTCTCCACTCCTTGCATAGGGCTATGCAGTGCCCTTACCTTGCATAAGGCTACGCACTACCTTCTTTGCCAGAGGCTAAGCACGGTCACATTTCCCTGCATGAGACTCAGCATTGTCTCCACTCCGTACATAGGACTAGGCACCACCCTCACCTTGTATAAGGCTAAACATTGCCTTTCCTTGCCAGAGACTAAGCATTGTCTCCTTTCCTTGCATTAGACTAGACATTGTCTCCCTTCCTTGCATGAGACTAAGCATTGTCTCCACTCTTTGCATAGGGCTCAACACTGCCCTCACCATTGCATAAGGCTAAACGTTGCCTTTCTTTGCATGAGACTAAGCATTGTCTCCATTCCTTCCATAGGGCTAGGCACTGCCCTCACCTTGCATAAGGCTAAGCACTGCCTTCTTTGCTAGAGGATAAGCGCAGTCTCCTTTTCCTGCTTGAGAGTAAGCATTGTCTCCACTCTTTGCATAGGGCTAGGTACCGCCCTCACCTTGTATAAGGCTAAGCATTGCTTTTCCTTGCCAGAGACCAAGCATTGTCTCCTTTCCTTGCATGAGACTAGGCATTGTCTCCTTTCCTTACATTAGACCAAGCATTGTCTCCACTATTTGCATAGGGCTAAACACTGCCCTCACCATTGCATAAGGCTTAACTTTTCCTTTCTTTGCATGAGACTAAGCATTGTCTCCACTCCTTGCATAGGGCTATGCACAGCCCTCACCTTGCATAAGGCTAATCAGTGCCTTCTTTGCCAGAGGCTACGCGCGGTCTCCTTTCCCTGCATGAGAGTAAGCATTGTCTCCACTCCTTGCATAGGTCTAAGAACCGCCCTTACCTTGTATAAGGCTAAGCATTGCCTTTCCTTGCCAGAGACTAAGCATTGTCTCCTTTCCTTGCATGAGACTAGACATTGTCTCCTTTCCTTGCATGAGACTAAGCATTGTCTCCACACTTTGCATAGGGCTAAACACTGCCCTCACCATTGCATAAGGCTAAACGTTGACTTTCTTTGCATGAGACTAAGCATTGTCTCCATTCTTTGCATAGGGCTAGGCACTGCCCTCACCTTGCATAAGGCTAAGCACTGCCTTCTTTGCCAGAGGCTAACCGCGGTCTCCTTTCCCTGCATCAGACTAAGCATTGTCTCCACTCCTTGCATAGGGCTCGGCACCGCCCTCACCTTGTATAAGGCTAAGCATTGCCTTTCCGTACTAGAGGCTAAGCATTGTCTCCTTTCCTTGCATGAGACTAGACATTGTCTCCTTTACTTGTATGAGACTAAGCATTGTCTCCACTCTTTGCATAGGGCTAAACATTGCCCTCAGTATTGAATAAGGCTAAACGTTGCCTTTCTTTGCATGAGACTAAGCATTGTCTCCATTCCTTGCATAGGGCTAGGCACTGCCCTCACCTTGCATAAGGCTAAGCACTACCTTCTTTGCCAGAGATTAAGCGTTGTCTCTTTTCTTGCATGAGACTAAGCATTGTCTCCACTCCTTGCATAGGGCTAGGCACCACCCTCACCTTTTATAAGGCTAAGCATTGCTTTTCCTTGACAGAGACTTAGCATTGTCTCCTTTCCTTGCATGAGACTAGGCATTGTCTCCTTTCCTTACATTAGACCAAGCATTGTCTCCACTCTTTGCATAAGGCTAAACACTGCCCTCACCATTGCATAAGGCTAAACTTTTCCTTTCTTTGCATGAGACTAAGCATTGTCTCCACTCCTTGCATAGGGCTGTGCATTGCCCTTACCTTGCATAAGGCTAAGCGCTGCCTTATTTGCCAGAGGCTAAGTGCGGTCTCCTTCTCCTGCATGAGACTAAGCATTGTCTCCACTCCTTGCATTGGTCTAGGCACCGCACTCACCTTTTATAAAGCTAAGCATTGCCTTTCCTTGCCAGACTCTAAGCATTGTCTCCTTTCCTTGCATAAGACTAGGCATTGTCTCCTTTCCTTACATTAGACTAATCATTGTTTCCACTCTTTGCATAGGGCTAAACACTGCCTTTACCATTGCATAAGGCTAAACATTTCCTTTCTTTGCATGAGACTAAGCATTGTATCCACTCCTTGCATAGGGCTATGCACTGCCCTCACCTTGCATAAGGCTACGCACTACCTTCTTTGCCAGAGGCTAAGCGTGGTCACCTTTCCCTGCATGAGACTAAGCATTTTCTCCACTCCTTACATATGACTAGGCACCACCCTCACCTTGTATAACGCTGAACATTGCCTTTCCTTGCCAGAGACTAAGCATTGTCTCCTTTCCTTGCATTAGACTAGACATTGTTTCCTTTCCTTGCATGAGACTAAGCATTGTCTCCACTCTTTGCATAGGGCTTAACACTGCCCTCACCATTGCATAAGGCTAAATTTTGCCTTTCTTTGCATGAGAGTAAGCATTGTCTCCATTCCTTGCAAAGGGCTAGGCACTGCCCTCACCTTGCATAAGGTTAAGCACTGCCTTCTTTGCCAGAGGATAAGCGCAGTCTCCTTTTCCTGCATGAGACTAAGCATTGTCTCCACTCTCTGCATAGAGCTAGGTACCGCCCTCACCTTGTATAAGGCTAAGCATTGCTTTTCCTTGCCAGAGACCAAGCATTGTCTCCTTTCCTTGCATGAGACAAGGCATTGTCTCCTTTCCTTACATTAGACCAAGCATTGTCTCAACTTTTTGCATAGGGTTAAACACTGCACTCACCATTGCATAAGGCTAAACGTTGCCTTTCTTTGTATGAGACTAAGCATTGTCTCCACTCATTGCATAAGGCTATGCACTGCCCTCACCTTGCATAAGGCTAATCAGTGCCTTCTTTGCTAGAGGCTAAGCGCGATCTCCTTTTCCTGCATGAGACTAAGCATTGTCTCCACTCCTTGCATTGGGCTAGACACCGCCCTCACCTTGTATAACACTAAGCATTGCCTTTCCTTGCCAGACTCTAAGCATTGTCTCCTTTCCTTGCATGAGACTAGGCATTGTCTCCTTTCCATACATTAGACTAAGCATTGTTTCCAATCTTTGCATAGGGCGAAACACTGCCCTCACCATTGCATAAGGCTAAACGTTGCCTTTATTTGCATGAGACTAATCATTGTCTCCATTCCTTGCATAGGGCTAGGCACTGCCCTCACCTTGCATAAGGCTAAGCACTACCTTCTTTGCCAGAGGCTAAGCGCGGTCTCTTTTTCCTGCATGAGACTAAGCATTGTCGCCACTCCCTGCATTGGGCTAGGCACCGCCCTCACCTTGTATAACGCTAAGCATTGCCTTTCCATGCCAGACTCTAAGCATTGTCTCCTTTCCTTGCATAAGACTAGACATTGTCTCCTTTCCTTGCATGAGACTAAGCATTGTCTCCACTCTTTGCATAGGGCTAAACACTGCCCTCAGTATTGAATAAGGCTAAACGTTGCCTTTCTTTGCATTAGACTAAGCATTATCTCCATTCCTTGCATAGGGCTAGGCACTGCCCTCACCTTGCATAAGGCTAAGCACTGCCTTCTTTACCAAAAAATAAGCGCTGTCTCTTTTCTTGCATGAGACTAAGCATTGTCTCCACTCCTTGCATAGGGCTAGGCACCACCCTCACCTTGTATAAGGCTAAGCGTTGCTTTTCCTTGCCAGAGACTAAGCATTGTCTCCTTTCCTTGCATGAGACTAGGCATTGTCTCCTTTCCTTACATTAGACCAAGCATTGTCTCCACTCTTTGCATAAGGCTAAACACTGCCCTCACCATTGTACAAGGCTAAACTTTTCCTTTCTTTGCATGAGACTAAGCATTGTCTCCACTCCTTGCATAGGGCTGTGCACTGCCCTCACCTTGCATAAGGCTAAGCGCTGCCTTATTTGCCAGAGGCTAAGCGCGGTCTCCTTCTCCTGCATGAGACTAAGCATTGTCTCCACTCCTTGCATTGGTCTAGGCACCGCACTCACCTTTTATAAGGCTAAGCATTGCCTTTCCTTGCCAGACTCTAAGCATTGTCTCCTTTCCTTGCATGAGACTAGGCATTGTCTCCTTTCCTTACATTAGACTAATCATTGTTTCCACTCTTTGCATAGGGCTAAACACTGCCTTCACCATTGCATAAGGCTAAGCATTTCCTTTCTTTGCATGAGACTAAGCATTGTCTCCACTCCTTGCATAGGGCTATGCACTGCCCTCACCTTGCATAAGGCTACGCACTACCTTCTTTGCCAGAGGCTAAGCGCGGTCACCTTTCCCTGCATGAGACTAAGCATTGTCTCCACTCCTTACATAGGACTAGGAACCACCCTCACCTTGTATAAGGATAAACATTGCCTTTCCTTGCCAGAGACTAAGCATTGTCTCCTTTCCTTGCATTAGACTAGACATTGTCTCCTTTCCTTGCATGAGACTAAGCATTGTCTCCACTCTTTGCATAGGGCTCAACACTGCCCTCACCATTGCATAAGGCTAAACGTTGCCTTTCTTTGCATGAGACTAAGCATTGTCTCCATTCCTTGCATAGGGCTAGGCACTGCCCTCACCTTGCATAAGGCTAAGCACTGCCTTCTTTGCCAGAGGATAAGCGCAGTCTCCTTTTCCTGCATGAGACTAAGCATTGTCTCCACTCTTTGCATAGGGCTAGGTACCGTCCTCACCTTGTATAAGGCTAAGCATTGATTTTCCTTGCCAGAGACCAAGCATTGTCTCCTTTCCTTGCATGAGACAAGGCATTGTCTCCTTTCCTTACATTAGACCAAGCATTGTCTCAACTTTTTGCATAGGGTTAAACACTGCCCTCACCATTGCATAAGGCTAAACGTTGCCTTTCTTTGTATGAGACTAAGCATTGTCTCCACTCATTGCATAGGGCTATGCACTGCCCTCACCTTGCATAAGGCTAATCAGTGCCTTCTTTTCCAGAGGCTAAGCGCGATCTCCTTTTCCTGCATGAGACTAAGCATTGTCTCCACTCCTTGCATTGGGCTAGGCACCGCCCTCACCTTGTATAACGCTAAGCATTGCCTTTCCTTGCCAGACTCTAAGCATTGTCTCCTTTCCTTGCATGAGACTAGGCATTGTCTCCTTTCCTTACATTAGACTAAGCATTGTTTCCACTCTTTGCATAGGGCTACACACTGCCCTCACCATTGCATAAGGCTAAACATTGCCTTTCTTTGCATGAGACTAAGCATTGTCTCCACTCCTTGCATAGGGCTATGCACTGCCCTCACCTTGCATAAGGTTAAGCACTGCCTTCTTTGCCAGAGGATAAGCGCAGTCTCCTTTTCCTGCATGAGACTAAGCATTGTCTCCACTCTTTGCATAGAGCTAGGTACCGCCCTCACCTTGTATAAGGCTAAGCATTGCTTTTCCTTGCCAGAGACCAAGCATTGTCTCCTTTCCTTGCATGAGACAAGGCATTGTCTCCTTTCCTTACATTAGACCAAGCATTGTCTCAACTTTTTGCATAGGGTTAAACACTGCACTCACCATTGCATAAGGCTAAACGTTGCCTTTCTTTGTATGAGACTAAGCATTGTCTCCACTCATTGCATAAGGCTATGCACTGCCCTCACCTTGCATAAGGCTAATCAGTGCCTTCTTTGCTAGAGGCTAAGCGCGATCTCCTTTTCCTGCATGAGACTAAGCATTGTCTCCACTCCTTGCATTGGGCTAGACACCGCCCTCACCTTGTATAACACTAAGCATTGCCTTTCCTTGCCAGACTCTAAGCATTGTCTCCTTTTCTTGCATGAGACTAGGCATTGTCTCCTTTCCATACATTAGACTAAGCATTGTTTCCAATCTTTGCATAGGGCGAAACACTGCCCTCACCATTGCATAAGGCTAAACGTTGCCTTTATTTGCATGAGACTAATCATTGTCTCCATTCCTTGCATAGGGCTAGGCACTGCCCTCACCTTGCATAAGGCTAAGCACTGATTTCTTTGCCAGAGGCTAAGCGCGGTCTCCTTTTCCTGCATGAGACTAAGCATTGTCTCCACTCCTTGCATTTGGCTAGGCGCCGCCCTCGTCTTTTATAAAGCAAAGCATTCCTTTCCTTGACAGAGACTAAGCATTGTCTCTTTTTCTTGCATGAGACTAGGCATTGTGTCCTTTCCTAGCATGAGACTAAGCATTGTCTACACTCTTTGCATAGGGTTAAACACTTCCCTAACCATTGCATAAGGCTAAACATTGCCTTTCTTTGCATGAGACTAAGCATTGTCTCCATTCCTTGCATAGGGCTAGGCACTGCCCTCACATTGCATAAGGCTAAGCACTGCCTTCTTTGCCAGAGGCTAAGCGCGGTCTCCTTTTCTTGCATGAGACTAAGCATTGTCTCCACTCCTTGCATTGGGCTAGGCACCGCCCTCGCCTTGTATAAAGCAAAGCATTCCTTTCCTTGCCAGAGACTAAGCATTGTCTCTTTTTCTTGCATGAGACTAGGCATTGTCTCATTTCCTTGCATGAGACTAAGCATTGTCTACACTCTTTTCATAGGGCTAAACACTTCCCTCACCATTGCATAAAGCAAAGCATATTAATAATGTTTAATTTTAAGATAATCACCCTTCAAATAATGCACAGAATAAAAGAAACCAAGTTTCAGCTAAACAGGTATAACAATTAGCAAAAAAAGGTCAAAAACCTTTAAGGTATATATCTCAGATCAATGATGAAAAATATAACAAGATAAAATAATTTAATAAATGCGCAACAATGATCTACACAATTTAAAAATATAATCTTTCACAATTTACACACTCGTCACCTCGTGTACACAACTTTTAACACATTTCAATAATCTCATTAATATCAATTCTAGGGGAAATTTCCCCCACAGAAGGTTAGACAAGTCACTTACCTCGACTTGCTCCAATTGGACCAAGTATTATGCTTTTTCCTCGATTTTCTAACTCGGATCGACTCGTATCTAGTCATAATTAATTCGATACAATCAACAAAAATTATAGAAATCAATTTCATAAGAAAATACTATATTTTTCAATAAAATCCGAAATTAGCTCAAAAATCGCCCGTGGGGCCCATGTCTTGGAATCCGACGAAACACACAAAATCCAATAACCCATTTTATTACGAGTCCAACCATACCGGTTTCACTCAAATCCGACTCCGCATCGATACCGAAATCTCAAAAATTCTTTTCTTTGAGATTTCTAAAATATTCCCAAATTTCTATCTCAAAACACTAATTAAATAATGAAAACAATTATATATTCATGTATATTGACCAAATCCGAGTTAGAATCACTTGCCCCCTTATTTTTCCTTGAAAATATATCAAAATCGCCTCTCCTCAAGCTCCAATTCGTAAAAATGGCAAATGGGACGAAGTCCCCTATTTTTATAACTTACAGATCTGTCAGGGTGCCCAATTTGCCAGGGAGCCCGATTTGTGAGGGAGCTCGATTTGCCAGGGAGCCCGATTTGTCAGGGAGCCCGATTTGTCAGGGAGTTCGATTTGTCAGGGAGTTCGATTTGTCAAGGAGTCCGATTTTGAGAGGGAATCTGATTTTGACAAGGAGTCCGATTTTGACAGGAAGTCCGATTGTGACAGGGAGTCCGATTTTGACAGGGAGCCCGATTTTGATAGGCAGCCCGATTCTGACAGGCCGTTTGCTCAAAATGTTGACCAAAGTCAACTCAGTTGAGTTTTAAAGCTTAATTCTTCTCATGCACCTTTAACTGTCTGGAAGTGTAGGAAATCACCCTGCCATCTTACATCAACACTGCGTCGAGACCAATACGCGATGCATCACAATACACAGTATAAGCCCCTAAACCTTTAGGTAATACCAATACTGGGGCTGTAGTCAAAGCTCTCTTGAGCTTTTGGAAGCTCTCATCACATTCTTCAGTCCACCTGAAAGGAGCACCCTTCTGAGTCAATTTGGTCATAGATGCAGCAATAGAAGAGAAACCCTTTACAAATCGGTGATAATACCCTGCCAAACCAAGGAAACTCTGGATTTCCGTAGCTGAGGACGGTCTGGACTAACTCTGCACTGCTTCAATTTTCTTCATATCTACCTTGATCCCCTCGCACGAAACTAAATGACCCAAAAATCCCACTGAATCAAGCCAGAATTCACACTTTGAAAATTTTGCATATCACTTCTTTTCTCACAAAGTCTGAAGCACAGTCCTCAGGTGTTGTTCATGATCTTCATGACTCTGGGAATACACCAAAATGTCATCAATAAACACAATGATGAAAGAATCAAGATAGGCCTGAAATACACTATTCATTAAGTCCATAAATGTTGCTGGGCCGTTGGTCAGCCTAAAAGACATTACAAGGAACTCGTAATGACCGTACCGAGTCCTAAAAGTAGTCTTCGGAATATCTGGCTCCCGAATCTTCAACTGATGATAGCTTGAACGTAAGTCAATCTTAGAGAACGCTCTGTCACCCTGAATACGCATCACACCCCTTCTCAACCATTCGTTCAGCTTTAAGAAATGAAACAACCCTGCTATGAACATGATCTGAGGTACCTCTCCACTCTAGCAGCGGTAGACCTGGCATAGCCAACGTCCCCGTCTTGGCGTAACAATCCAGAATAGCATTATAGGGTGACAACCAGTCCATGCCCAAAATAATGTCAAAATCCACCATACTTAGCAATAATAAATCAGCTCTGGTCTCAAAACCGTTGATACTAATTAAACACGACCGATACACATGGTCCACAATAATAAATTCACCCACAAGTGTAGATACATAAACAGAAGAACTCAAGGAATCACGTGATACGCCCAAATACGGGGCAAAATAAGATGACACATAAGAATAACTAGAGCCTGGATCAAATAAGACTGATGCATCTCTATGACAGACCGGAATAATACTTGTGATAACAGAATCAGATGCAATTGCCTCTGTCCTAGCAGGAAGGGCATAATATCTGGCCTGGCCTCCCCCTCTAGGGCGACCTCTACCTGCCCGACCTCTACCACTGGCTGACTGTGCAGGTGGAGTGGTAACTAGTGCTATTCATGGCCTGAGAAGCCTAAGGGCCCTGTGGAATAAGTGGGGCATGAGAAATCTGTGGAGGTGCACCGCTCTTAAATCTGGGACAATCTCTCATAATATGATGAGTGTCACCACACTCAAAACAAGCCCTCGAAGGACGTGGCAGCTGGGACTGGCTCTGGCCTGATCGACTAGACTGCCCACTGAAAGCACCATGTACATAAGGTACAGAAGACACTGGTAGTGCATAATATGGAACTTGAGGTCTGAGAGTAGCCGAAATACCACTGGAAGCTGAAAGTGCTGAATGAATAGGATGACTCACATAACCTCTACCATGACGGGCTACAACTGGGGCACGAGAATTATTATATGTACCAAAATCTCGGGGTCTCTTAGCTTCCCTCTCTTCCCTCTCCCGGATCCTCATACCTTCCAATCTCCTAGCAATTGATACCACATGTTGGTATGTGATGCCCATCTCTAGCTCTTGGGCCATATTATATCTGATATTAGGGTGGAGACCCTCAATAAATCTGCGAACCTGCTCTCGAATAGTAGAAACTAAGGCTGGTGCATGCCTCGCCAAATCACTGAATCGGACCACATACTCTGACACAGTCATAGAACCCTGGCGCAGTTGCTCAAACTCTACGCGCCATGCATCTCTAAGACTCTGAGGAACGTACTCCCTTAAGAACATATTTGAAAATTGAGTCCAAGTGAGTGAAGATGCCTCAGCGGGACTATCCAACTCATAAGCCTGCCACCACTGGTAGGATGCTCCTCTAAATTAGAATGTCGTGAAAGAAACCCCACTGAAATCCACAATATCAATAGTACAAAGGATACGGTGACATTCCTCCAGAAAACCCTGAGCATCCTCTGAAGCTAAACAGTTGAAAGTGGGAGGGTGGTACTTCTTGTACCTCTCGAGCCTGAGCTGCTCCCCCTCTGAAACTGAAGTCCTAATCTCAGGCTGAAATGGGACAACTGGCTGCACTGGTATAACCACTGCGGCATGGTAAACTTGGGCCCATGGCTCTAGAGTATGGGCGGTAGGAGTCTGTGCTCCTCCCCCGGCCTGAGATGTAGCAGGATCAAGTGGAATTAACCCTGCCTGAGATAAAGTTCCAAACATGCTAAAAAACTAGGCAAGAGTCTCCTGAAGTGCAGGAGTAGTAACAGGCGTCTTAGGTGCCTGCTCTCCAACTAGAGCTACTGGTGGCTCTGGTGCATTAGCTCGTGTAGGTGCTCTGGCTGTACAATGTGGTCTTCCTCGGCCTCTGGCTCGGCCTCTACCCCAACCCCGGCCTCTTACGGCTCCAACAGGGGGCGCGGGTGTTTGATCATCGAATCCAGTTGTGCGTGTCCTCACCATCTATGAGAGAATAGAAAGATAATTGTTTAGAACTTTGAAATCAACAAAGGCGCACGATAAGGAATCAAAGGAGTGAATATTTCCTAACAGTTCCATAGCCTCTCGAAGATAAGTACAGACGTCTCCGTACCGATCCGCAAGACTCTACTAAACCTGCTTGTAAGTCATAACACCTATGAACCTAGAGCTATGATACCAACTTGTCACGACCCTAAATTCCCTCTGTAGGATGTCGTGATGGCACCTAGTCTCTAAGACTAGGTAAGCCTATCAATGCGGAATAATAATAAATATCTGAAATAAATAAACTACAATTCAAACAATTTTAACTCCCAAAACCCGGTAGAAATAAGTCACAAGCTTCTAAGAATTTATTCTCTATGTCTCTATACATTAGAGTCTAAAGCAAATAAGGAACACAACATAGTAAGATAGAAGGGGGACTCCGAAGTCTGCGGACGCTGGCAGATATACCTCGAAGTCTCCTCGCACAACTAGTTTACTGATGCCTGGTCTGATAAGATGTACCTAGATCTGCACAAAAAGATGTGCAGAAGCATAGTATGAGTACACCATAGCGGTACCCAGTAAGTGCCAAGCCTAACCTCGGTAGAGTAGTGATGAGGTCAGGTCAGGCCTACTGGTGAATAAATAATGGCATGGTAAAATGTTTAAATAATATTATAAGATAAAATGATAATGGAAATGAATCAAGTAGTATGTCACATTTAATTACACCAAATAATGGCAAATAAATACCTCGTAGAAACAAAACATAATTATTTTCAACTTTAAGAAAATCACAACAATAATCAAAGGCAACTGCGTCCATAAATCAATATCAACAAAGGCACTCCCGAGGTACCACCTCGTAGTCCCAAATCATAAAGAAATTCACAATATCTCATTTCCTTATCTCACCGCGGGAGCCTTCACAATTTATTTGAAAGAAAATATTTTTTCCGAAATAGCATCCTGCGTTTTAGCCATTCTTATCACACCGCATGACTTCTAGTAGTTCCCTCTACTAGCCACGCATATCAAGCCACCTTTATCTCACTGCATGCATTTCAATACCCAGACCTTATACTACCGCATGCGTATCCATATCAACAACAATATTTTTTCACAATAAAGAGCTCACGGCTCATGCCAAAATAAATCATCAATATTATTTTTCCACAATAAAGAGCTCACGGCTCCATCACAATGAGTACAAAAATCTTACAAAATATTCAAGAATAAATAATTCAGAAAAATAATATTTCAAAGTCTTTAATATGTTGCTTCAATATCAAATTTAAAATGTCAAATACTTCATATTAATAATGTTTAATTTAAAGAAAGTCACCCTTCAAATAATGCACAGAATAAAATAAACCAAGTTTCAACTAAACATGTATAACAATTAGCAGGAAAAGTCAAACAAATTCAAGGTATATATCTCAGATTAATGATGAGGAAAATATAACAAGATAAAATAATTTAATAAATGCGCAACAATGATCTACACAATTTAAAAATATAATCTTTCATATTTAGCCCGTGTACACACTTTTCACCTCGTGTACACGACTTTTAATATATTTCAATAATCACATTAATATCAATTCTAGGGGAAATTTCCCCCACACAAGGTTAGACAAGTCATTTACCTCGACTTGCTCCAATTTAACTAAGTATTATGCTTTTTTCTTGATTTTCCGACTCCGATCGACTCGTATCTAGTCATAATTAATTCAATATAGTCAACAAAAATTATAGAAATTAATTTCATAAGAAAATACTATATTTTTCAATAAAATCCGAAATTAGCTCAAAAATCACCCGTGGGGCCCACATCTCGGAATCCGGCAAAACTCACAAAATCCGATAACCCAATCAATTACGAGTCCAACCATACCTGTTTCACTCAAATCCGACTTCGGATCGACACCGAAATCTCAAAAATTCGTTTCTTTGAGATTTCTAAAATATTCCCAAATTTCTATCTCAAACCACTAATTAAATGGTGAAAACAATGATATATTCATATATATTGACCGAATCCGAGTTAGAATCACTTACCCCAATGTTTTCCTTGAAAATATATCAAAATCACCTCTCCTCAAGCTCCAATTCGTAAAAATGGCAAATGGGACGAAGTCCCCTATTTTTATAACTTACAGATCTGTCAGGGAGCCCGATTTGCCAGGGAGCCCGATTCGTCAAGGAGCTCGATTTGTCAGGGAGTCCGATTTGTCAGGGAGCCCGATTAGTCAGGGAGCCCGATTTGTCAGGGAGCCCGATTTGTCAAGGAGCTCGATTTGTCAGGGAGCCCGATTTGTCAAGGAGTCCGATTTTGACAAGGAGTCCGATTTTGACAGGGAGTCCGATTTTGACAGGGAGCCCGATTTTGACAGCATTTCTAGCAGAAAAATTGCAGCAGCTAAGTCCCACTTTTGATCCGTTAACCATCTGAAATTCACCCGAGGCCCTCGGTACCTCAACCCAATACACCAACAAGTCTTAAAACATCATACGAACTTATTTGAAACCTCAAATCAAGTCAAACAATGCTAAAATCACAAATCACACCCCAATTCAAGCTTAATGACACTTAAGAATTTCCAACTTCTATATTCGATGTCGAAACCTATCAAATCAAGTCTGATTGACCTCAAATGTTACACATAAGTCATAAATGACATAACAGAGCTGTGAAAATTTTCAGAACTGGATTTTGAACTCGATATCAAAAAGTCAACTCCCCGGTAAAACTTCCAAACTTAAATTCCTATTTTAGCCATTTCAAGCCTAATTTCACTACGGACTTCCAAATACAATTCTGATCACGTTCCTAAGTCCAAAATCACCATAAGGAGCTGTTGGAATCATAAAAATTCTATTCCGGGGTCGTTTGCACATAATTCGACATCCGGTCAGTATTTGAAATTAAACTTTTAATTTTTTATCAAAATTCCATATCTCGGGCTAGGGACCTCGGAATTAAATTCCGAAAATATGCCCAAGTCCCAAATCATGATACATACCTACTGAAACCGTCAAAATACTGATCTTAGTCTGTTTGCTCAAAATGTTGACCAAAGACAACTCAATTGAGTTTTAAAGCTCTAATTCACATTTTAATCCATTTTTCACATAAAAACTTTCCGAAAAATTTCACAGAATGTGCACGCAAGTCGAGGAATGATAAAGCATTGTCTCCTTTCCTTACATTAGACCAAGCATTGTCTCCACTCTTTGCATAGGGCTAAACATTGTCTTCACCATTGCATAAGGCTAAACATTGCCTTTCTTTGCATGAGACTAAGCATTGTCCCCACTCCTTGCATAGGGCTAGGCACTACCCTCACCTTGCATAAGGCTAAGCACTGCCTTTTTTGCAAGAGGCTAAGCGTTGTCTCCTTTCCCTGCATGAGACTAAGCATTGTCTCCACTCCTTGCATTGGGCTAGGCACCGCCCTCACCTTGTATAAGTCTAAGCATTTCCTTTCCTTGCCAGAGACTAAGAATTGTCTCCTTTCCTTGCATGAGACTAGGCATTGTCTCCTTTCCTTACATTAGACCAAGCATTGTCTCCACTCTTTGCATATGGCTAAACACTGACCTCACCATTGCATAAGGCTAAACGTTGTCTTTCTTTGCATGAGACTAAGCATTGTCTCCACTCCTTCCATAGGGCTATGCACTCCCTCACCTTGCATAAGGCTAAGCACTGCCTTCTTTGCCAGAGGCTAAGCACGGTCTCATTTCCCTACTTGAGACTAAGCATTGACTCCACTCCTTACATCGGGCTAGGCACCGCCCTCACATTGTATAAGGCCAAGCATTGCCTTTCCTTGCCAGAGACTAAGCATTGTCTCCTTTCCTTACATGAGACTAGACATTGTCTCCTTTCCTTGCATGAGACTAAGCATCGTCTCCACTCTTTGCATAGGGCTAAACACTGCCCTCACCATTGCATTAGGCTAAACGTTGACTTTGTTTGCATGAGACTAAGCATTGTCTCCATTCTTTGCATAGGGCTAGGCACTGCCCTCACCTTGCATAAGGCTAAGCACTGCCTTCTTTGCTAGAGGATAAGCGTTGTCTCCTTTTCTTGCATGAGACTAAGCATTGTCTCTACTCCTTGCATAGGGCTAGGCACAGCCCTCACCTTGTATAAGGCTAAGCATTGCCTTTCCTTGCCAGAGATTAAGCATTGTCTCCTTTCTTTGAATGAGACTAGGCATTGTCTTCTTTAGTAACATTAGACAAAGCATTGTCTCCACTCTTTTCATAGGGCTAAACACTACCCTCACCATTGCATAAGGCTAAACATTGCCTTTCTTTGCATGAGACTAAGCATTGTCTCCACTCCTTGCATATGGCTATGCACTGCCCTTACCTTGTATAAGGCTAAGCACTGCCTTCTTTGCCAGAGGCTAAGCGTTGTCTCCTTTTCCTGCATGAGACTAAGAATTGTCTCCACTCCTTGCATTGGGCTAGGCAACGCCCTCACCTTGTATAAGGCTAAGCATTACCTTTCCTTGCAAGACTCTAAGCATTATCTCCTTTCCTTGCAAGAGACTAGGCATTGGCTCCTTTCCTTACATTAGACTAAGCATTGTCTCCACTCTTTGCATAGGGCTAAATACTACCCTCACCATTGCGTAAGGCTAAATGTTGCTTTTCATTACATGAGACTAAGCATTGTCTCCACTCCTTGCATAGGGATATGCACTTCCCTCACCTTGCATAAGGCTAAACACTGCCTTCTTTGCCAGAGGCTAAGCACGGTCTCCTTTCCCTACTTGAGACTAAGCATTGACTCCACTCCTTGCATCGGGCTAGGCACCGCCCTCATATTGTATAAGGCTAAGCATTGCCTTTCCTTGCTAGAGACTAAGTATTGTCTCCTTTCCTTGCATGAGACTAGACATTATCTCCTTTCTTTACATGAGACTAAGCATTGTCTCCACTCTTTGCATAGGGCTAAACACTGCCCTCACCATTGCATAAGGCTAAACGTTGCCTTTCTTTGCATGAGACTAAGCATTGTCTCCATTCCTTGCATAGGGCTAGGCACTGCCCTCACCTTGCATAAGGCTAAGGACTTCCCTCTTTTCCTGTGGCTAAGCGCGGTCTCCTTTACCTGCATGAGACTAAGCATTGTCTCCACTCCTTGAATTGGGCTAGGCACCGCCCTCACTTTGTATAAGGCTAAGCATTGCCTTTCCTTGCCAGAGACGAAGCATTGTCTCCTTTCCTTTCATGAGACAAGGCATTGTCTCCTTTCCTTACATTAGACCAAGCATTGTCTCCACTCTTTGCATAGTGCTAAATACTTCCCTCACCATTGCATAAGGCTAAACATTGCCTTTCTTTTCTTGAGACTAAGTATTGTCTCCACATCTTGCATAGGGCTATGCACTGCCTCACCTTGCATAAGGCTAAGCATTGCCTTCTTTTCCAGAGGCTAAGCGTTGTCTCCTTTCCTTGCTTGAGCCTAAGCATTGTCTCCACTCCTTGTATTGAGCTAGGCACCTCCCTCACCTTGTATAAGGCTATGCATTGCCTTTCCTTGCCAGACTCTAACCATTGTCTCCTTTCCTTGCATGAGACTAGGCATTGTCTCATTTCCTTGCATGAGACTAAGCATTATCTCCACTCTTTGCATAGGGCTAAACACTGCCCTTACCTTGCATAAGGTTAAAACACTGCCTTCCTTTGAGACTAAACACTGCCGCCATTACTGCATAAGGCTAAACATTGCCTCTCTTTGCATGAGACTAAACACTATCTCCGCTACACTGCATATGGTTAAGCACTATCTCCCTTCTTCATATAGGGCCAAGCATTGTTCTCATCTCATACAAGACTAAGCCTTGTCTTGTCTCGTCCTCACATATGACTAAGCATCATATGTTTCCTCTATCAAGCGATCGACATTGCTATATCTTTGCATTTTATTGGCTGAAACATCGCCACATTATCTGAAGGTGTCATAGTCCGAAGGCACCATCCTCATTGCCTGAAGACACCATTCCATGGCCTGAGGATCTCTGAGTACTGCACATCATTATTCAAAGGCATCATAGTCTAGAGGCACCATCCTCGTGGCTCGAGTATACCATTTCATGGCCTGCGAATCCTTTATCACACGCTTCATGGCCTAGGACGTCATGGTCTAAGGACATCATCCTCATCGTCTGAAGACAACCTTCATGCTCCAAAGGGAATTGGCATCATGTTTAAATTTTCGCAATAACCCATATATATTCATATGCACCATGTTTTGAGTTTTGCAGGTATCTCGGGAGGTAACCGTTCTATAAACAGGAGCAATCTTTGCTTCAGTTTCCGTTCACAATGTTCACATCCTTTGACTACCTCAAACATAACCAACTACTAGTAACTGACTACCTTTTACTCGATAACCGATAAGATATCTGTCTGGGGATACCCAAAAGAATATTTTCGAAACATACGACCACTCTTATAACATCTCCATCGGTTTGTTCGTCTTTCGATCCAGAACTACACACGACCTGATTCCCATAACACTAGGGATATGTAGGTAACTCAGGAACTAGGGTTCGACCCCCATTTTAAAAAAACATCATTCCTCACTCATTTCGGAAAAAATTGGTCATCATTTTCTTTACCCGACAACTCTTTCATCATTCCCGGGTAAAGAGGGGCAGCTGTTGATACCCAATTTTGCCCTCATAGTATATATACTTTCAAAATATAATTTTTGCATCATTACTTAATTTACAAGATTTATACAAATATTTTATAATTTTTCCATGATTTTTAGTGGTCCAAAACTACTCAAATCCCTGGTCTAATCTCCCCAGCCTAATCCAAACGACACCTTAACCTCAACACGGTCGGTACCCGCTTAAACGACCCACCCCACTCCCATTTTGATCCTGGCCGTTGATCTCAAATCATCAACGGCCCAAAATAATTCCTCCACTTTCCTTATATCCCCTCACCCAAACCTTAACCCCATTTCCTCACTCCAGCCGCCTCTAAGCCCTCTCTATTCCGTCTGTCTCTGATAAAAACCTAGTAGCCGCCTTTTGATTTCTCTCCGATTCCAACCTAAAAATGGAATCAATCCGAGATTCACTTACCTATTTTGTGATACTTTACTATTGTATGCGTGCCTATGGTGTTACTTAATCCTTGCCTTATTTTTGGCAAGAACTACCTTTCAAGAGCAGGCCTGATTGACTCTGATTTTGTGAAGATCTGGACTATCTTTCGTCTATATACACTCTACAGTGGATGATTCTTGCATTAGTGGTTCGATTCAAGACCGTTGGACCCAACTAGTGTTTGAGATTTTCCTTTTTCCTTACTAATTTTGATTTCATGTGATATATTCTTTCCTTTCTTGTGTTTGACTGATGATTTTCCATGTTCGTCCGCTCAATTTGAATACTATATAAATCGCTCCCCAATTTCCCCCCTGGACAGACCTAATTACTGCTAGTACACTCACTATACTCTTCTCTCACTCTTTCACTTCTTCTGAGATACTTGAATATTTTTTGGAATCGTTGAATCCTTGGTCGGCTGAAAGCCAAGGCCATAATATTGTTAAAACAACCTCCTCTGGTGCAAGCAATGCTCGGAGCCCTTCTCGAGGCTCTTGTGAACTCTAAAATATTGGGGATCTGGGGTTTTCTTACTACCAGTATTCTAACTCCTCATTCTTTTGTTCGTTTAACTTTGCTACTGGTTAGTGTCCTTAACTCTTGCAATGTTAACTATTCTCCTTTCTGTTTATCTATGACGTATGTGTTCTATGTGTTAATGTTGTTTAAATTCTATAAGCATAATTCAGTTTCCCTGTTATTCATGGATCCCTGATATTGTACTGTTATGATATTGTTTTATAATCCTCTGCAATTCCATGTTCTTTATTAGTTGAATTCAGTAGGTTTCAACACATGTAAGATTCTTTCATTACTGGAATGGATTCTAGCTTTCTTAGGTGTTTCTAAACTAATGTGGGTTCTCTACCTTGTCCTGTATATCTATGTTTGTATTCTAGACCTTGTTAAGTTCTTCTTGCCCAATATGATTGATCTCTGAGACTGTATTCTAGACCTTATTATGTTCTTCTTGCCCAATTTAAGTTCTGTTACATGTTTGGTTTAGAATGGCTTCTAGGGCAAATTGCTATGTTAGTTTCTATGCCGCCTAGGTAATTGGTACGAAAGGTTATGCTTGCTTGTCTCATCCCCTTTTAAGTGATGTATGTTCTCATGAGTGACTACACTGTTGAGGTTTATGGTAAACCATGCCATTAGTTTGTTGCTATGCTGCTTATGGTCATCTTCATGTGAAATTGCATATCCCTCTAACTATGATTGTTTCGAATAAGGCTCACTTGTTTAAAATCTTTTTCTGACATTTTGGTTAATGTCTTGCGCTAAACTTGATTTCTGAGAAATTAGTATATGTTTGTGTTTGTCCTGTCAACTCTACAGACTTGCCTCTTCAACCTTCTTAATATGTAACTACCCTTCCCTTTGTTGAATAATTGTTCAATATGATGTTAGTTCTTCTATGTCAAACTTGCTATGCCAAACTTATCTACCCAGTTGGTATGTTCAGGCCCTCTTGTTTAACCAATCTTGTTTCCTTAGCTTCTAAGAATTATGACCACTGTTAATAGACTTTAGGACTGTCAATTGGTTATCATGTATGGTCTCCCCTTTCAAGTTTGGTATGAGTTTGTGTATGGCCCTGGGTGTATAGCCGATACATTCTCACTCTGAATCATGCTGTGTCCTGGGTTCACTGTACGTATTGGGCATGTAGCCTTTTAATATATAACATTCGCACTTGTATTCATTATTTTTCGGTCTGTAATAATTTCTGAACAAAAACAGATGGGAAAATTAGTAAAAGAGGGGTAGGGTACTCTAATTCTCACATAAATGGGTAGAAAGCATACATATAGGATCTATGTGATTGATTCCTTATTTACTTCACATGTTTTAACTTCATGAGTAGAAATCATGCTTATAGGAGTCACACATACATACACATCAGTTAACTTGACAATGCATGCTATTTCAAGTATCCGCTGTACCAATCTTCACTACTGTATTTTCTTAGATGAAATGACTATAGGGCATAGCAATGCAATATTCTACTTACCTAGGTTCCATGCCTATAGGACTTTGAATGATTAATCTATCTCAATTATCATTGTACTGCTCATGCCTATAGGTTTAACAATCAATCAGCTGCCCATATCGTTTGTATTGCTCATCTAGCTAGCATGCTTATGGGGATAAAACTATATAAAATCAATGTTAATCGCCAACTATTAGATATCATGCTTGTAGAACAGTGTCACCTGCCTAACGAACTTGTCTATAAAATCAACGTTGGTAGTTCATGGTTCTGGAGTCATTTCACTACCTTTTGCGAACAATATAGAAACCATGCCTATAGGTTTTTATAATCTGCAAATTCGTTGTCTATATATTGCTAAAATAATAATCTCTTAGAAACCATGTCTATAGGACTTATAATGATTTAATCTGTATGTTGGCCTAAAATGTAGCATTGCCTGTTTGATATTGGAATCATATAAAGATCATGCCCATAGGACCAAAGGATTCTAAGTCTCAAGTTCAAAACGTTCTACTGCCTTATCTGAAAATCAGTCTAAGTGCTTCTTTGTTTTCGTGCGGAGGCTAACATGAGCTACTCTTTGCTATTATGTGCAGTCCTCTTTATTTTTTTGAATGTCACTTAGTTTTATCATTTTTGAGCAACCTAACTAAAGTCTAGAACCACCCAAATAGTAGGTCCAAAGCCTCCTGGGCCATAGGTATGGGACGGGTAGCGCATGGATAGGGTACGACTCAGAATTGAATTAGAACGCTCTTAGGTAAACAACTTCAACATAGTAATTGAGTAGCAGGAGATGATAGTCTGTGCCCGCTGAATAATATGAGTAACTCTTATCATAAAGGGAGTCGCGAATTATTATTTATGTTTCACGGGGTGATCCTTTAGGCTAAAAACTTAGGACCTCCCCCCTCCTTTATATACTTGCTCAGTCATATACCATTGTAGTCGCATCCTTGTAGTCCTTAAAGATATGTACCCAATTCTCATTGTGTTATAATGAAACTCTTCAAGTTTTATATTTCTTTGTTCATCTGATCACCTAGCCCAATTACATAATTCACATAGTCTTAAGTTCGGCCGGGACCCACAGTTGTGGACCTCGAAAAGTTCCTAACACCTTCTCTTTGAGGTAATTTGAGACCTTACCCGATCTTTGGTGGCGTTGACTAGTCAAACAGAGTTATTTGCAAATACGTTCCCTAACGCACCTTAAAACCGATAGGTGGCGACTCTTCTCTTTTAATAACCATTTAAAAGAGTTGTCATACGTCGAAGCCCGAATTTGTGAGAAAAAACGGGCGCGACACACCCTGCACTTTTTGTGCAGATCCAGGTGATCCCGAACACAGTGGGTGTTGATTCTTTCGCACAGTTGATTTTTTGGAGATTTAGAGGTAGATGTCGTATTTTCCAGACCTTGTCTCTCCTTCCCTATCACCTTGTTTACTGTATTTGGTCTCAGACTATTATAGACCATGTTGTGCAGACTTGTAATGTATAGATTCTCATGTACTTAGTAACACCGGGTTTTGGGAGTGTATTTATATCCAGTATTTGTAGGATTTTCTCTTAAACTTAATTATTATATTTTCCGTATTTAAAAGAAATTATGTGTTATTGATGTTGTCGGCTTGCCTAGTATTGAGATAGGCGCCATCACGACAGGTTAGGATTTTGGGTCGTGACATTTATGGTCTTTTTAAATTCTTTATCTTGTCCGCTTGTCTGCTACTATCTCCCAAAAGCAACGAATAGTCAAAAAAAAATTCTTGCAAATACAAAGAGAACTCCATTTTCCATTATATCAGTAAGTTCAAAGTTCAAAGTTCAAATTGCCCGTTAGTCATTCTTTTTGTTCCTCTATGTAAAAAACTTTATTCTTTTCAACTCAAGTTAATTGTGCTTGTAAGTAACGTATAATGGATTGTTTTGACTAGTTTTTGTGGGGATGGAGCACATCTATATATATTTTTTACATATTTATAGTTTTCTTCAATTTTTATGCAATTTTACCTATTTATAAATATTTATTGTAATTATATTATTTTATAAAATATTAAAAAAAACTAAATACTCATGGGGCTTACGCCTCGCTGAGGTATATGTAAAACGCCTCGCCTTACGCCCACACCTTTTAAAATACTGGTCAAAACTAGTTTATTATAGACAACTTTACTAAATACAGTTCTTCAAAATTTTTGATTGAAAATTTGAGTTTTCAATAATGGATTATTCCTGAATGACACACATAATCACAAAATAAATACATTCACAATTTGCTATTCACATATTATGGGCTTTTAGTTTTGTTTTCTCATTACTTCCAAAAATAAATTCTCCATTCATTAGTATTTGGCTCCTCTCCATTTCCTCAAGTTCTTACTTAGTTGAGTGACACGTGTCACATTTTAATATATATTATATCAACTAAAATCAAATCTTAACAATGGTTAGAACTTAGTTAGTACTGAATATTTCCCATTAACTGCTGATATTTCCTCTACGTTTTCAATCTATGCACCTAAAAAAAACTTTTATCGCCCAAAATTTGTTTAATCCCAACAATCTTGGCAGCAAAGAAAATTTATCAAATTTAAACCAAGGAAATCAAGTACAGTTAATATCGTCAAACCTATATTTTTTTTAAGATAACAGCAAGATTGACATCGATTTATAATCTAGGGTAAGTGACCAAAGTTGAACTCAAATTTGACGTGCCTCAAAATAATTATTTTTTATCGCCCAAAATTAGTTTAATCCCAAAAATCATGGCATTAGAGAAAATTTATCAAATTCAAACTAAGGAAATCAAGTACTGTTAATATCGTCAGACCTATATTTTTTAAGATAACAACAAAATTGACATCGACTTATAATCTAGGGTAAGTCACCAAAGTTGAACTCAAAATTGGTGTGTCTCAAAATAATTATTTATGGCCAGATATTTGGCAACGACATGAAGCATATACTTAATGAGAGAAGCATTTGTTCCTAACAGATTGTATAGAGTAGGTTTTCCATTTAGAAATTTACGTAAACTGTGCGAACATAGTCATGTACGCTTCTGCACTTCTTCTACTACTAGACCTATCTTTGAATACGACGTCAGATATGAAATGTCAACAATCCCTGATATGGACCAGTTCTGCCATCCCTCTGAATATGCGGAAAAAAATAAAAAACTTTAGGGATTTACAAAATTAAAGCCTGCACCAACATTGATTATGCGTATATATATGTATTAATGTATACAGAATTAGAGAAACCAGTAAGAACGTGACAAGAAATCCAAATATGTGGGATACTAGATTGTACATGTAAACTAAATCAGAGGGCATAACTTGATGGATGAAATCCTTTACAACATGTAAGTTAATTAAGAGAGATTCATTGCGATATCACGAGCAAAGATGTAGAAAGAACTGTATAGTACTTATAAGGGGTCAAATTGTTAAGTGTTCAAAAAATAATTAAGAAAATTGTAGTAAGATGGTGTTGTGTGTATGTGTGAAAGTAAGATATATTTTTTCTCACTCAAAGCGCAGATACGTTTTCTATCTTTCCTAATGGGTTTCGCAATCGAAACAACAAAAGATAATTATTTTCAGCGAAACGAACAAGATACACTAGAGGAATAATATAGGTAAAATAATGGCAAAATTATTAAGTGATACTCCATATACATGAATACAAGTAAAATCTTCTGACAAGCTTCTCTTAAGAAGTTTGTTCGGATGAGACACTATTACCTAGCTAGAAGCTTTACTTTTCTATAAGTTCCATTGAGTAAACTTCATTCAATAAAGTTGTAAACTGATTGCTGCTCTCTCCTTCCCTTTTTTCTGGTTCCGCCATTCATTATTCAAGATTGTGAAGATCAACAGCAAATTATATCACCAAAATCGTCAATATCTAGGAGCACATCATCAGCCCAATTGATCTCTTCTTGGTGGTTGGAGCAGTCATTAATATAGCTGCTATTATTATATTCGTTCATCTTCTGAGTCTCGTCCATGACTTCATGCAGCATAGCTTCGATTATTTTGACAACATCTTGTTCCTCCATAGTTACCCCATGATTTTTCTCAGCTCTTATATTCTTTTTGATTCGGCACACAGCAATATCCTCCTTAGGAATATTATTTTCTCTAAAGAAACCATCCCTGACGGAATGTTCTTTCATCAGCCAAATTTTATTGTGCTCTCCTACTTTACTACGACTAGTTTGAAACTTGAAACATCTTCTAAACCCAACCACAGTTCCCTTACCATTCTTGATAGGATCAATACCTGTTTGGCCTTTCCAGGTCCCATTGGCACAAGTTCGACGTTCTTCAACCGAGTAAAAAAATAGCGAACCTTCTCTTCGGGAAGATCAGAAGCTCCAAATATCTTCCATGGTGGTTGGTCTCCATAGATATCGGCAAGTTGGAAATTAGGGCATTCACTCGGCAAAGGCTCGCTCTTTAGGAACCTTTTCAGAAAGTTTATCAACTCTGTTTCAGTTGGGTGAAACCGAACACCCATGGTACGACGGCGTGCAGCTGGTACCGTCGACATGGTAAATATGGTCGTCTCTTTTTCTTGCTTATAGAGAAACACAAGAATGAGACAATAGCAATTGCCGCAATATGCAAAGACAAGAACCACTACTGTTCTCTCAAGTTAGAAGACGAACTATGAAACGAAACCCTAAACGAATGGACGAAGCTTATTGACGTGAATGCTGCAATTGACTATTTATTGATATTTGATCACGTTAATTCCAAGAGAGAAAATTTAGGAAACAAATTTTTAGGAGAGGAAAAGGTGTTGATTTCTGCGGAAGGTTAACGCTTGGGACTTAAGTTACTTTCTTTACTGATTTTCACAAAACGTAAGTTTTTTTAACTAACTTAATACTCCACAATTTAATAGAAGAATCTTAAAATATAATTTGCTTACCTTTTTCTCGATTTCATTTTATTTATTTTAACATACTTTCATTCATCCAGTATGTAGGAAATTTCTAGTAAATAGTTTTCTCAACAAAATAAAGAAAGATTAAGAAATTAAAGAATAATGTACTTACTTTCCTCTTTTCTGTTTTCAAGATTTTTTTAATTTTTTACTTTAGGTAATTAACTGCAATTTTGTCTAATAGGAAATTTCTAATTAACAGTTCTTGGGAGGGTTGCGCTTGGGACTAAAAGTTACTTTCTTTCCTTATATTGCCATTCCTATTTCCTAAGCTACTAGTTACCTTTTCTCTTTTTTCGGTTGGATACTAGTTTCCTTTTACTTTCTTTTATTTATTTATATCTTATTTACTTTTTCTAACTCCATTCATCCGATAAGAAATTTTTAGTTAACAATCTCTCTCTCTCTCTCTCTCTCTCTCTCTCTCATATATATATATATATATATATATATATATATATATATATATATATATATATATATATATATATTGAAGGAGTAAAGTTTGGCTTGTCATTTAGCCAAGTGGCAAGTTATTAACAAGCCAAATGTCAATCTATTAACAAGCCACTTGAAAACCTTATTAAAATTAAAATAGATTTTATAATATACGGATTTTTCGGAAAAGAAACATTCAATCATCCCCTTTTTATGTATGTATGTATGTATGTATACCAAATCAAAAACGGGCTAAACACTCCTCGGATCGGAATGGTTAATATCGAAAATGAAGGGATTTCTACTTGGAAAAGATTCAAAATTTCCCAGCAACTATTACATTTTACCATCACCAAACAAAATCCAAGTCGAGGTAGGTTTGTTGAGATGATATTTGTTCTGCTAGCTACTTTTCTTAGCAAGTGCTCATGACTTTCCTCCTTGATGTTTGATATAAACCCTAAATTAGTTGCTTGGATTTCTAATTTTTTTTTTGCCCTTACATTATATGGGATGAATTTATTACTCGAACTAATTTTTAACCTCTCTGGGCACTGAGAACGCTCTATATAAAAATCAATCACACATTTTTTGGTTCTTTTTATGAAATGTTTTCTTTTGATAAAATTTATGCCCCTAAGCACATGTATATTATTTCTTATTTATAGCAAGTAAAGTGATTATGAGAATATATATTATATACTTTACATACACACACACACACACACATATATATATATATATATATATATATAGCAACTGAAAATACTTTGAGGAGGGAATAACACTTAAATAAAGTTGCTGGTGGTTTAATGCTTGAATATCCGCCGACGTTGCCTTCGTTGATACTGTGGTTCGTTTCTCTCTCTCTCTCTCTCTCTCTCTCTATCTCTCTCTCTCTCTCTCTCTCTCTCTCTTTTATACATATATGCATATTGTTTCACATTTTACTCATATCTCGTATATTTCGAAGGTGTAATGTAATAATTTGTGCTAATTTATGGTATTTTTATGTGTAGGAATCACTCGGAGGCAATTTAGGACGAAGGTGCATGAATTGAAGCGAAAAGGAGAAGAAAAGGGAAAAAGTCACAAAGCAGTGCCACAGGCAGTGTGGGGCGCTATTGTGGCGCTGAAGTAAGAATGTTAAAAAGTCCAGTGCCCCACGCTACCCTGGGCGCTGGTGACGGAAAAATTTTCCTAGTTCGCCCGGGACAAATTTATTTCGGCCCAAGACCCCCTCCCCCCCCCATCCCCCCAAACGTGTATAAATGCAAGACTAAGCTTAATGGTTAGGATAGGAATATACCTAGTCACCATGCTTAATTAAATATCGTAATCTTAATGCGTTCTTAATAGATTGATTCCATAGGAATATATGCGTTAATCTATTTTGAATAGGAGAGTAGTAATTCGGGAGAATACTACGAGAGAAATTTTTCAATTAATTAGCAACCATGAATGAATTGTATGAAAGGGAGAGTTAATTAAAACGCAATAGGATTGGTAAATCGATCACAACCCTTGAATATTCGTCTCTACTGAATACACAACAACTATTTTGCTGCTTGATTAATTAGTTACTTGTTAGAATTATTGCTTAGTATAATTATACTTTTGAACTCTGATTGACTCAACTGACTAATAATCTTGATGAAACAAGTGGGCAGTTAACACAAGTCTCTGTGAGTTCGATACTCGATTTATCACTTTATTACTTGTGCGACCACATATACTTGCGTGTGCGTTTGAGGGCAACAAGTTATTGGTGCCGTTGCCGGGGACTTGAATATTGACTACGTTCTAGTTTTTACTTTAGTTATTTATTTCGTCAATTCTAACGTTTCTTATTGGTTGCTCTGGTCTCAAGAAGTTTGATTGAATGCGAAGGGTCAGATGCCAGGATAGACTTCAAGGCTTTGACCCCGAACCAGAGAGAATATTTCACAGGAGGTTGAGGGAAGCAAGGGACGCAGAAAATATTCAGGCACTTGTTCAACTACCTGTGAACATGGTAGAGGAGCAACATATGGCTGTTCAAGAGGTGGCGATACCCAGCATTTCTAATGTCACCTCCAGCATTATGAAGCCTAGAATCTGTAATGACCCGACCGGTTGTTTTGAGAATTTAAGTCCCGTTCGACGGCATAACGTCCTAAGCAGCTTCGTATTATATTTATTGACTTGCGTGGTGGTTGAATTCAGTTATCGGATGATTCAGAGTCAAATCAGAAGAAGGATGCAAGTTTTGGAAGCTTAAGCGGTAATAGTTGACCGGAATTTGACTTTTGTGTAAACGGCTCCTGAATGGGTTTTGTGTAAATGGCTCAGCGAAAGTTGGAAAAGTTGAAGTTCAGAAAGTGGAGAGGTTTGATCAATAGTTGACTTTGGTTATATCGGGGTCGAAATACGATTCTGAGAGTTGGAACAACTCCGTTATGTCATTTGGGACTTACCTACAAAATTTCACGTCATTCTAGGCTGGTTTGATAGGTTTCGGCACGAGTTTTTGAAGTTGAAAGATTTGGAAGTTCATAAGTTTGATTCATGGCGCGATTCATAGTTTCGGCATTGTTTTTAGTGATTTGAGACCCTGAGCGATTCCGTGTTAGGTTATAGAACTTGTTTGTGTGTTTAGACGGAGTCCCGGGGGCCTCGGGTATGTTTTGGATGGGCCATGGGTCATTTCCTCCTATTTTGAATTGTTGTTTTCTGTCATCTGATGTTCTTCTTCGCGATCGCGAAGTGCCTTTCGCATTCACGTAGTGTTCTACTGACCCGCCTCATATTTCCTCTTCACGTTCGCATTCATGCTCTCGCGTTCGCAAAGGTCTACCTTTTTCCTCTTCACGTTTGCATCTCTCTTCCCGCATTCGCGAAGGTATGCCACCCCATCCTTCGCGTTCGCGCACCCCTTCACGCGTTCGCGTAGCCTAGTCATTGGACCATCAAATTTTCCTCTCTGCGTTCGCGAGCCATCTTTCGTGCTCACGAAGCATATCTGGGCAGCCTTCATTTTTCCTTCTTCGTGAACATGAGTAGTCTTCCGCGTTCGCGATGCTTTAATACCTGGGCAGCAGAATATATTTTCCAAATCGAGGGTTAGGCCATTTTTATCATATTCTTGACTTTTAGAGCTCGGTTTTGAGCGATTCCTTGTGGGTTTTTCAAGCAAATCGATTGGGTAAGTGTTCTTTACCTAGAATTTATTATATTCCCTGATTTTATCTTTATTTTTATCATTTAATTTATGTTTTGAGTTGAGGAAAATAGAGGTTTTTGAAGAAAAGTTTTAAAATAAAAAATCATGATTTGAGGGACGAATTGGTATCGAAATTTGATAATTTTAGTATGGGTAAACTCCTATCGGAATGGGTGTTCGGGTTTTGTGAGATTTGTTGGGTTCCGAGCTGCGGGCTCGGGGGTCGACTTTTGGTTTGATTTTTAGTTTTTGATAAAGATTGAGGCTTTATGATCCGGAATAGTTTCTTATGAGTTTTGTTTATGTTTTGAAGTTATTTTGTCTAGATTTGAGCCGTCCGGAGGTTATTTCACCAGAGAAGTTTATTTTTGAGTATCGGTTTGTCCTCTTTGAGGTAAGTATCTTGCCTAAACTTTTGTGGGGGAACTACCTCTTACGATTTGGGTCTTCTATGCTAATTGTAGTCCGTGTACGTGAGGTGACGAGCACGTGCTCGGACTTATTTATGGAAAATTGGCCTTTTAAGGTTCTTAGGTCCTTGTATTCACTAATTATGCAGTTTTTATGTTATGAATACGTCTCTTAATTACTAGTTTCACCTCTACCTGATTTAGTTATAATTAATTGCTTCATGATCCACTCTTATTGTGCCTTAACTGAAATTGTTATCTCTTTTATTGCCATATTATCCTTTCCTAACTGCTTCTCTTTGTTTGAAGTTATAATTATCTCTTTTGTAATTGTTCACCCTTAATTGAGGCTATGATTATCTTTCTGCTGCCTATCCTTATTGAATTTGCTGTATCTCTTTCCTAATTGCCCAACCTTAAAAGAAATTAGATATCCTATAATTTAGTTGACTTGTCCTTATTTGGAATTATTCGACTTGTGTTAGCTCCTTTGTTGTCGAACTATATATTGTGGAACATTGTTACATAATATTTCCTTTCTTGTTGAGATGTTCTTATTATTACTAGCATTCTCTATTATGGGTACTCCTTGTGAATTAGTTCTTCTGTTTCTTTAAGTTTTGGAATTTTCGAGTTGACTTATTTGTCGTACCCTTGTATTATTGTCATTGTTGCTGTTGTACTTGTTGTGGTGATGTACGAGGTTTCTGCCGTGCGGTTGTTGTTATTGTGATGCATAAGGTTTCTGCCGTGCGGTTGTTGTTATGGTGTTGCACGAGGTTTCTACCGTGCTATTGTTACTATTGATATTTGTACATGCGGCGTGACAAGGCGGGATATATATATATGTGGGTTGCGCATGTGGCGAGACAAGGTGAGAACATTGTTATGCACGTGTGGCGAGATAAGGCGGGTACTTACTATATTATTGCACACGTGGCGAGACTATGTGGGCTATGTCAGGGATTGATTTGTGATGACTTGTGATGGCCTGGGGGCATTCTTGTTGTTGATGTTTGTGTAGTGGTACACTTACCTATGTGAGCTTTATCTTGTGGAAAGTTGTGAGAAAACATTCTACGTGTTGTCCATTTATTTTTCTATACTTACTAGCTGGCATGAATCATGTTAGGACACTTGCACAAGTATACACGTAGTTGAGCACTCTTATCGTTTAAGAGGTTTTCTTGATATTGCTGAGTATAGATGCACACCCTTGTTTATTTGTCTTCTATGTGAGAATGGCTCTATTTGGCATGTGAGTCGTCCGTGCGGTTATGAAGTGTAATAAGGGCATAGGATGCTAAGTGTTAGGGTTCAGGTATTGGGACCTGTGCGTTGTGAATAGTATGAGGTTCGGTACCTCGTGGAGGTTATTGGCTAAAACCCGGTGTGAAAGCGGTTGTTTGTTGAGTTGTTATTTGCCTTTCATTTATTTGTGATCACCGGATTTAGACCGTGTTTTCGTACATCTACTGTGTCATTATCATGGTATTCCGCTGGTAGTTGTTGTTTTCCTTTCTTACTGAAATTACCGTATTATTTGCAATTTAGCGTAGTCCTTATGTAGATATCATTCTATGCTGTTCCTATACTTATACTTGTTCAGGTTAATTAGTCCAGTAGGTATCTTGACCGTACCTCGTCAGTACTCTACTGAGGTTAGTCTTGATACTTGCTGGGTACTGCCGTTGTGTACCCATACTACACTTTTGCACATTTTTGTGCAGATCCAGGTATTTCGATGTCCATTGAGCATTAGCTAGTTGTGCGGATTGCTACTGTGGAGACTCAAGGTAAACCTGCCGCTGCATTCGCGGGCTTCACAGTCACCTTCTGATCTGTATTCAAATTGTTTACTTTGTTTCAAATAGTTGTATTTAGAAAAATGTAGTAGAACTCTGTAGAGCTTATGATTTGTACTACCGGCTTTGGAAATTGTAAATTTTATAGAGATTTCTATTTCAAAAATTGTTAGATATTATTTAATTATTGTTGTTATTCAGTAAATATTAGGCTTATCTAGTCCCTAAGACTAGGTGCCATCATGATAACTAACTGAGGGAAAATTGGGTCGTAACAGAATCACTAGGCACTTTGAACTGAAATAGAGCACGATCTAGCTACTACATGCGAATGGGCAGTTTATGGGTCTTCCACACGAGGATCTACAACAATACATCTTGAACTCCTTGGAGATTAGTGATACTTATATCACTAACGGAGTCACTCCAGACTATGTGAGGCTCACATTGTTCCTGTTTTCTTTGTTGGGCGAAGCAAAGCGGTGGTTAAAGGCGAAACCAACTAATTCTATTATATCATGGAATGATCTGTCGAGGAAATTTTTGACATGGTTTTTTCCTTCAGGCAAAACTGCAAAGAATAAAAGTGAGATAGTCGCCTTTAAACAGAAATCGGGGGAGTCTTTATATTCATCTTGGGAAAGGTTCATGGGGCTGTTCAAAGACTGTCCTCGTCATAACCAGACAAATGAAGTGTTAGCTCACACCTTCATAGAAGGGCTCCATCCAGAGACAAAAATTATGGTGGATGCTGCAGCGTGAGGTCAAACGTTGGAGAAAAACTTCGATGAGATATATGCAGTATTGAACAAATTCTCCAAAAGCAATTCCGATTTGCAAGGAGAGATATCTAGAAACACAGTTCAAAAATCCGCAGGGGTCCTCGAGTTAGATGTTGTTTCTGCATTATCAGTGCAGGTTGCCACATTGGCCAACCAAGTCAATAAGATGACCATGGTTATTAACAAGTAACAAGCTCAGCCAGTGTAACAAGTGCAAATATTTTGTGAAGTATATGGAGTGGGTCCCACGAGCGACTTATGCCCAACTAATCCAAAGTCTGTTTGTTCCTGCGTAATGCAAATAGGGGCCAGACAATCCAGAATGGGAACACTTACAATCGTACCTGGAGGAACTACCCAAAATTCTCTTGGGGTGGAAACCAAGATGCTCGGAATCAGTACAGGCCACAAGCTCCTCAACAACAATATAGACCACCACAAGCTGAATAACCTACAACCCGACAAGTCACATTAAGGAGTTGCTAAAGAAATTGATGGATGACCAGCAGGCCCAAGCATTAGCGATGAGAAATTTGGAGCGACAAATGGGTTAACTTTCTAGTGCCCAAAATACTCGACCAGTTGGAGCTTTTCCAAGAGACACTGAGGCTAATCCTAAGGCATCTATCAATGATGTGTCATTGAGGAATATGAGACAGTTAGAAGAAGTCCCATCGAAAAAGAGAAAATAAGTGACCTTTAACGAGAAATAGGCCACCATAGAAGCAGAATCAGAAAAGGAAAAAGAGTCATAGAAGCCAGCTGAAGAGGTGGTGGCAAAGCAACCCCTACCATTAGTTGCGAGGCCACTACCCCCATTCCCTCAGATATTGCAGAAAGTGAAGGATAATGCTGCTTATAAAATATTTCTTGATATTTTGAAGCAGGTGCAAAACAATATTCCACTGATAGACATCTTGCAAGAAGTGCCCAAATATGCCAAATACGTCAAGGACATAGTGGAAAATAAGAGGAGGTTGGTAGAGTTTGAGTTTGTGGCACTTACTGAAGAATGTACCTCAAGAATTGAAAGCAAGCTACCTCAGAAATTGAAGGATCCAGGCAGTTTCACTATCTAAATCTCGATTGGTAAGCAGCAGCCAAGCGAGTTTTGTGTGATCTTGGGGCGAGCATCAATTTTTTGTCGCTATCTGTGTTAAGACAGTTGGGGTTTGGTGAGCCGCGCCCAACCATCGTGATTTTACAGTTGGTGGATTGTTTCCTTGCTCATCCTGAAAGAGTACTCGATTGAATATGTGTTATTTCGAGTTGGTTCTTTCATATTCCCTATTAATTTCATTATCTTGGACTATGAGCCTAATCAAGAAGTCCTATTTATTTTAGGGCGTCCATTCTTAGTCACGGGCCAAGCTATTATCGATGTATGTGAAGGAAAGATGACAATGAAAGTGGGTGATCGAGTGGAGGTATTTAATCTGTATAAAGCACTCAGATTGCCAGCCCACTATGAAGAGCTATCCATGATTTCTGTGGTGGAAAGTGATGTGACTTCATTGGTGACTTATATAATCCCCATAGATCCTCTTGAACGAGCCTTGATAGGGGATGAAGAAGAAAGTGAAGATGAGATGATAGAATAAATTGAGCAAGTGCTTAACATGTCAGTGATTATCTCATCTAGCTTAACTGATATGCAAGAAGAAAAGCTTCTCAGAGTGCTTCGTGAGCATAAAAAAGCTATTGGGTGGACAATTGCTGATATCAAAGGAATCAGTCCATCATTTTGTATGCATAAAATCTTTCTAGAAGATGGACACATCCCTAGTGTTGAGAAACAACAACAACAACAACCCAGTATAATCCCACTAGTGGGGTTTGGGGAGGGTAGTGTGTACCCAGACCTTACCCCTACCCTGGGGTAGAGAGGCTATTTCCGATAGACCCTCGGCTCCTTCCCTCCAAGATCTCCCCACCTTACACTTGGGGTGACTCGAACTCACAACCTCTTGGTTGGAAGTGGAGGGTTCTTACCATTAGAGAAACAAAGAAGATTAAATCCGATTATGAAAGAGGTCGTGAAGAATGAAGTAATTAAGTGGCTTGAGGCAGGTATCATCTTCCTTATTTCTGACAGCAACTGGGTGAGCCCAGTGCATTGTGTGCCTAAAAAGGGGGGATGAATATTGTATAGAATGAGAAAAATTAGCTATTTCATACTCGCACTGTGACGTGGTGGAGAGTTTGCATTGACTACAAAAGGCTCAACAAAGCAACCCGCTTACATTCATTGACCAGATGTTGGGAAGATTAGCGGGGCATGAATATTATTTCTTCCTTGATGGTTATTAGGGGTACAACTAGATTGTCATATGCCCAGAGGATCATGAGAAGACCACTTTTACATGTCCTTATGGTAATTTTGATTTCAAGCGAATGCCATTTGGTCTTTATAATGCACCAGCCACTTTCCAGAGGTGTATGATGGCCATTTTTACTGATATGGTGGAGCAATTCGTAGAAGTATTTATGGATGATTTTTCAGTCTTTGGGTCTTCTTATGATGACTGTTTGAAGAATTTGGGCAAGGTGTTGGCCCGTTGTGAAGAAACAAATTTAGTGCTAAATTGAGAAAAGTACCATTTTATGGTACAAGAAGGCATCGTGTTGGACCATAGAGTATTAAGGAGTGGCATTGAAGTTGATAAGGCGAAGGTGGTGGCGGTTGAAAAATTACCTCCACCCATTTTTGTGAAGGGTGTCCGGAGTTTCTTGGGACGCGCGTGGTTCTATAGACGCTTTATTAAAGATTTTTCAAACATTGATACTCCTTTGTGCAGCTTGCTTGAAAAGGATGTAATCTTCAATTTTGATGAAGCCTGCCTGAAGGCATTCGAGGATCTCAAAAAGAAGTTTGTGGCTGCCCCCATTATTGTGGCACCAGATTGGTCCTTACCATTTGAACTTATGTGTGATGCAAGGGCAGTGCTAGTCCAGAGGAAGGACAAGATGTTTTAATCCACATACTTTGCGAGTAAGACTCTTGATGATACATAGCTGAATTACACCATCACTGAAAATGAGTTGTTGCCCGTTGTGTGGGCCTTTGTAAAATTTTCGGCATACTTAGTGGGAACAAAAGTTATACTCCATACCGACCATGTAGCAATCGGGTATCTATTTATAAAAAAAGAGTCCAAGGCTAGATTGATGCACTGGGTTTTGTTATTGCAAGAATTTGATGTAGAAATACGAGATCGGAGGGGCACAGAAAACCAAGTAGCCGACCATCTATTAAGGCTGGAAAATCATGAGCACGTGGAGGAAGGTGGACAAATTAAGGATGCATTTCTTGATGAGAAGATTTTTTCTCTCACCCAAGACCCTCCTCCATGGTACGCGGATTATGTGAATTATATTGTGAGTGAGGTACTTCCTCCTAAAATTGAAAAGAGGTTTCTACATAATGTGAGTTTCTACTACTGGGATGAGCCATTCTTGTACAGACAGTGTGCTGATCAGGTTATGAGGAAATGCATTCCTGAATAAGAGGTGAAATTAGTGTTGTATAATTGTCATGCCTCGCCGTATGGAGGTCATCATGGAGGCGATATGACAACTGCAAAAGTTTTACAGTCTGGGTTCTTTTGGCCAACATTTGTTGAAGGATGCCCATGCTTTTGTTAAGAAGTGTGACCAGTGTCAGAGAATAGGAACAATTACAAGGAGGCATGAGATGCCTTTGAATAATATCCTGGAGGTAGAGATTTTTGATGTGTGGGGGATAGACTTCATGGACCGTTCCCATTGTCTAGAGGATACAAATATATCTTGTTAGTTGTGTACGTGTCAAAATGGGTAGAGGCTATTGCATTGACAACCAATGATGACAAGGTGGTAGCTGCTTTTGTGAAGAAAAACATATTCTCGAGGTTTTGGACTCCACGTGCCTTGATTAGTGATGAAGGTACACACTTCTGCAATCGGTTGTTAAATAACCATCTAACCAAATATAGGGTCCACCACAGAGTTGCCAGGACATATCACCCGCAAACAAGTGGACAAGTTGAGGCGTCCAACAGAGAAATAAAGAAGATATTAGAGAAGATAGTGAGTGTGAATATGAAGGATTGGGCTACAAAGTTATATGACGCCTTGTGGGCATATAAAACTGCATACAAAACACCAAGTAGGGCATCCCCGTATAATCTTGTTTATGGTAAGGCATGTCATTTTCCGGTTGAACTTGAACACAATGTGTATTGGGCAATTAAAAAGTTGAATATGGACTTTGAAGCCGCGGACAAGAAGAGGCTCTTGCAGTTGAATGAGTTATATGAGTTTAGGCTGCACTCATATGAAAATGCTAAGCTTTACAAGGAGAAAATAAAAATATGGCATGACAAGCGAATCAAGCCACGTCACTTTGAACTGGGCCAAAAGGTACTATTGTTCAATTCTAGGCTTAAGTTGTTTCTTGGGAAGTTAAAATCGAGGTGGTCAAGTCCATTTGAGGTGGTGAGAGTAACTCCTTATGGTGCAATTGAGTTGCGCGCTTTAAATGGTGAAAGAAAATTTTTAGTGAATGGGCAAAGAGTCGAGCACTATTGGGAGGTGTCATTGATCATGTGAAGTCGAAAGTAATACTCGCTGATGAGTAAGCGAGGCCCTGGACTTGTTGGGAGGCAACCCAATTTTTATTGCTTTTAAAGCTTAGCTTTTTAATTTTGTTTTAGTTATAGTAGACTAGAGTTTTTTGTTTTATTTGTAGGCATATAAATCATAGGTAGAATGGTGTGGGGTATGTAAATTGGATATATAAAGTGCTCAGAGGGATCGGGCATTTCATTCAAAAAAAAAAGGGAAAACAGCGCCCAACGCTACCTGTGGCGCAGAAAACATAAAGATTTCTTCCTCCAATGCAAGGCCTAGCGCAACGTGCTAGGCTGGGGGTCAGGTAAATTTTTTTTCTCTCTTTCATTTTTTATTTAAAACAACTCCCACACAGTATGGGATAATACTGGGTATGTTATTGTATTTAAAATAACTACCCCTAAAAACCGACCCACTTACCCATATACCCTCACATTACAACCCATGACCCATACCCAAACCCCTCCCAATTAAAATAACTCTAACCCCCTTAGCCCTTCTCTCTCTCTCTCTCTCCCCGCTACTCTTTCCTCCTCTCTGCCCCATCTCGATCTCCGTCCCTCTCTTAATTCTTATAGTGTTTTTTTCTTCTCCTCTTGCATTCATCTACAAATCTCCCAAGTATGTTTTCCTTCTCCCTTTTTCTTTTATTTTGTAGATTATAATGCTCATTCCCCCTCCCAAATGCCCCATCCCCAAATTCCCCCATAAGTTGCTTCTTAGAACTTGTTCTATGGTGGGTGACCCAATTGTGGAACAAAATTGGTTGTTACAACTTGGTTTTTATGTTGTATACGGAGTAGTAAACTATAATTTCCTCTACTTCGTTAAAATTTGGGAGGGCCACCATGTTCCACCATTGTTGAATTGAGTTGCACACACTTAATGCCCATCATGTGTTTGATAAAATGCTTAAAAAAGTCAATTGTGCACCGGTGAAGTTTTGAGTAGCCGAGTGTAGAAGCATGTGATATCAGACTAGGTGTGGGGTGTTGGGGGTGGGTTTACCTAACCCAAAGCTTGTCTTTAATGCTGACATGCTATAACCGTGCCACCCACACCATGTATCTTGTACTATGTATGTTGTAGCACTTTGTTAGAATTAGCTACTGTAGTATATTAGTTGTAGAGATTGGGACCATGTGTTGCGTGCACTAAGGCTAAGTCACTTCTCCATGATCGACTATTTGATTTGTGTGGCATAGTTAGTGAATTATAATTGTGCGGCATGGGGAAGTCTTGAGTACCCATCGCCTTGTGGTGCAACACTTGTGTGTTTTCAAACAATATTGTGAGTATATTACATAGAGCCTTCGATTTTAAGGGTGGGGTCATCTTTAACTCTCACGTTAACCTTCGACGAATTTCTTGATTTATTCTCACATTCATGATTATTTGTGTTGTAGGTTGATATGGATCGTGATAGCGCGAAAAAGGGTAAAGGGTGAGGAAGTCCTCAACCATTGCTCCCGCTCCTAAAAAGCGCAAGCAAGGGGAAGGGTTATCTCGACAAGCTAAAGGAAAATATGCTGCCGACGGATCGAAGAAGGCACTATCGGGACCAAGGCCTCATTTGGATCTAGTTCGTGAGGATGCCATCCAATGGCATAATAACTTTGTGCCATATGGGCGGTATGTCTCCGAAATGGGAATTAATATGAAAACTCTGGAACAGAACTTCCCGGATGTGGTTGCCCAGTTAAGAGAAATCAAGATGGATAAGTTCCTAGAGTGCCCGGTCTATGCAAATTTGAGCATGGTGCGAGAACTTTACGCAAATTGGAATGGGGACTTGTTCAAGTCACGGGTCCATAGAAAGGAGGTGCCAATGGATAGGCGTTCCTTATGCAAATTTTTGGGAGTTGATAGCCCTGACCCGCGAAGGCTGCAAAAGTTTGTCAAATGCATAAGCTACCAGGGTATACATCATACTCTATGTGTGTAGATTTGAATGCAAAGTGCACAAGAACTAAGGGTGATGCCCATCTTGAGATGATCCGCTTCGACTTCAACAAGACTGCCAAGGTGTGACAGAATGTCGTGCAGGCCAGACTAATGCCGGTTGAGCACAACAGTAAATGCACTAGAGCTCGAGTGTGTTTGATATTTTTTCTAATGACTGGGCGAGATCATGTTAGGGGAGATTGCCCGCACACGATTTGGGCAAAAAATCAAGAGATTCTTCTTTGGTAACTTCCTAACATAGTACATGCTATCCCGGGAGGTACCTGAATACCCCAGTTATGACGAGGTTGTGGAGGCTCATAAGAGGTTGATGGACATCACATCCTTGTTGGAGTCTACATCTAAGCTAAGGCATGCGGCACAGAATGAGAGGGACGGGAACTTCAAAAAGTATTTCTATAGTTCCCTAAATGTAATCATGAGCAGGTTGGGCATGTCGGACGAGGAGCATATGCATCCACGCAATTATCTGTCCAGCTCCTCCAAAGAGATATTGGGAATCGCACCTGGCAGTCCTGTTCACCCGTCAGAGGATGAGAACACCCACAAAGGCTCAGGATGATCTTGATGCTGATTTCATGGCCCATGACTTTGGTGCCCCTGGGAGTGGATGATGATGATGGGCCCGGAGCTGCTACTGGTGGGCATTCTGAGGAGGTGGAATCCTACTAGCAGGGAGCTCTTCTTTCCATCATTGAGGACTATGCATATGCTTAGTGTCGGGTGGGGGAACTACTTTATATGATGTAAATTGTATAAATCTATTTTCTTATTTTATTAGTTTTTCTTTTAAAAACCCGTAGTAGAAATAGTCCAGTTTAAAAAAAAATTAAATACAAAAATAGAAACAATATCAGAAAAAGCTCGGACTTTTTCCAATGATGGATCTTTTGGACAATTTTCTTGAGGGATTAAAGTCCGATTAAAAACACCAAAAAGATTTTTTTAGGATAGTTAGGTAGTATTCCTTGGTTTTTCTTTGGGCGTCAGTTCTTTTCCAAGGGTGTAGCTCAAACCGGGTACTTTGTTTTTTAAGGAGTAGGATAGGAAAAAAACTGAGTTGCTCTGAGGTACCTATTGACACGTTTGGTGATGGCACATTAGGCGATGGCATGCGCTCTGTCCTCCCATACATTTGATTTTAATTGTGATGGCTGAGTAAAATAAATAGCCTACTCTGTGATGCCTTTTCTCAGTTGTTTAACTTCTATGTCACCTAGTGCAATATTGCTTAACATTTCTCAACTATATGTGCTTGCTTGACTTGAGAGTTGAACATAACCGTCTTGATTGAGTCATGTGCAATGTGTGTGTAAGGATTTGTGTTATTTTGTGCTATTCTGTGTAGTATATAACTTCCCCTGTGTGTTAATCGAAGCGAAATCATTAAGTTGTGCTAGTCTAGGAGATGACGTAGGCAGTTCTTTGCTTGATAATAGATGCGCTTGTCACTTAAAATAAAAAATTTCCGTTGCTAGCCCCGTTGAGCCTATAGACCTTTTCCTTGGTACCCACATTACAAGTCGTACCCCTATTTTATTCTGAATTTGAGATTGTAGAACCTTTACCTTCGAAGACACTTAGTTACTAAAAGAAGTAAGGCAAGAGATTGGGAAGTAGATTTTGAGTGGAAACATGGAAGGTCCCTTAAGGTGCACTAAAGTTGTGAAAAAAGGTCACTAGCCGATGAACCTTAATGTATGACGTATGTGTAGAAAAAAAAAGAGAAAAAGAAAAAATTGCAAGAAAAGGAAAAAATAATTCAAATAATGTAAAAAAATACACATCTCCTAATCTTTCTTATTTGTGCTAGTGGGAATATAGAAATTAATTGAGAACAAAAAGGGCTATGTTGTATATGGTGGTGTGAGTGAATTGGTTGAGAAGAAGATGTGCTCGATTTTTAAGTGTAGTGTGTTAAAGTGCTTAGGAGGGTTAGTCACTATTCCTAAATGTATCATACCCATCCCTTAGCCTACATTACAACCCATAATGTCCTAATTGATCCTAGACTTTGCTGACTTAGATTAGTAGAGATGTACACTACGGGAAAGCTTATGGTACGACCACGGGATGCACATGAATTCTTTGTGAGAGTGAGTAATTTTTGTTCAAATTGTGTGATATCCTTAAATTATGTTTAAAGTCATACTTGAATGTGTAGACTATTCTATATTGACTTTTGTGTTTGTTGGTGAGGGCACATGATCTCATGACGGATGGGTGATGTCGTGAATTTCTCTTGTTTGGTGAGTACACGAGTTGAGAGTGCTTAGTGGTAATGAGTCGGCTCTTGAGGTAGGGTGGTTATGGATAGGTTGTTTGAGTTGGTTGAATTGAATTGTTTATACTTGGGTATATTTAAAACGGGAAGAATGTGAAATTTGTTTGTTCATGCTTGATTGCCGGTATCAATCATACTCAAGAGTATAGTGTATGATTAAAAATTGAAGTGCTCCTCTCTAGTTGAGATGTGTACGTTGTTGGGTGTAGTTGATAGTCCCATTTTTCGAGGACGAGCAAGAGTCTAAGTGTGGGGTATTGATATTTGGCTTAAAGTATGTATATTTATATGCATATTGCCTCGTATTTTACTGAAGTCTTATAGATTTCGAATGTGTAATATAATAATTTGTGCTAATTTGTGGTATTTTTATGTGTAGGAATTATCTGGAAGCAATTTGGGATGAAGGTGCGTGAATTGAAGCGAAAAGGGGAAGAAAAGGGAATAAGTCACAAAGTAGTGCCACAGGCAGCGTGGGGCGCTACTTGTGGCGCAGAAGTCAGAATGTTAAAAACTCCAGCACCAGGGCTAGTGCCCCACGCTACCCTGGGCGCTGGTGACGGAAAAATTCTCCTAGTTCGCTCAGGACAAGGTTATCTCGGCCCAGGACCCCCACCCCCCCACAACGCGTATAAAAGCATCACTAAGCCTATTTTGAGAGGGGACATGCCTATTTGAGGAAAAAAATACAATGGAGGAACATCCGGGAGAGAGTATATCTCAGTTTTCTTCATCTTTTCTTAGTATTCTCAATTTTTCAACACTTGTGAATTTTTTTTGATATTATCATGATTGGCTAAAATCCATAGTTCTGGGTTTGTGATTTAGCCTAGAATATTGTTGTTTGACGTTGACTTAACCTTGATTACAAATTGCTAATATATGATTGTTTCTTCAATTCTGTGATTAATTGCTTAGTTGTCTGGCCAATGGTAAGGTTCTATTTACTATCTATGTTATTCTTGGGAAAGCTATGTCTCGATTACAGAAGAATAAAAGAGGGCATGATCTTAACTCTAAGAGGGGGGTGGATTTGTGTTTAGGATAGGAATATACCTAGTCAGCATGATTAATTAAATATCGTAATATTAATGGTTGCTATTCGATTAATTAGCAACCATGAGTGAATTGTACGAAAGAGAGAGTTAATTAGAAAATAATAGGATTGGTGAATCGGTCACAACCTTGGAATATTCGTTTGTACTAAATACACAACAACTATTTTGCTGCTTCATTAATTAGTTACTTGTTAGAATTATTTCTTAGTATAATCACACTTTTGAACTCTGATTGAATCAACTGATTAATAATCCTGGTGAAACTAGTGGGTAGTTAACACAACTCTTTGCGGGTTCGACACTCAATTTATTACTTTATTACTTGTACGACCACGTATACTTGCGTGTGCGTTTGGGAGCAACATATATATATATATATATATATATATATATATATATATATATATATATATAATAGAGAGTACTATATGGTTATCTACAAGCTTTAACAAATTATATAACTGTTAATAGGGGTGTTATATGTTTATCCATGAGCTTTAACAAATTCTACATCATTCTGTGGCGCTCTCTGGAGGTTTCAATTATCTTACACAAACTTCAAAATTTTGGTGGCATTCTATGTCTCCCTATGGGGAATAGGAAATATCATACAGAATGCATAATCATCTACATCTCAATATCTTTTTAACTTTTCTACGTATTGAGTACAAGTGGACAGCTTGGTGATCTTCCTGCCTCGCCAACAAGCAAAAAAAGTATATGCTTTCAACAATATATAATTTATACTCTTTGTTCCCAATACAGATTGGAACTGCTGATCACATCTTCTGTATATCATTACAACAAGAAATATTTTTACTGGCCATACTCTAACATAATGTCTAATTCCTTTTGAACTAGAATACACATAGCAAGTTGGTGCTAAGAGTTAGGAGACATTGTGTGTAAAAAGATAAAAGTTTAAGCATTTTCGACCAATTTATTGTCTAGGGCTTTAAGCATGTTATTTAAGGTGTATGCAACATAGTATATGTTGTCTATTTATGAACCTCTCAAAGAACTAAGCTCCCCTGAAAAAGTGGAAGCTTCTCGACATGACAAAAAATGACAGATACATGATCAAGACAATGAAAAAGGCAGAAGTAAAGGTAACATCATCTCTAACTTCCTCCATAATATAGATGCTTAATTGCAATGAAATTAGGTTCAAAGTTGTGGTTGACTGCATGCAGGTGATTACACAATTAAAATACTTTAGTATTTAACTTATGTTATATTGTGTATGTATAAAAGTGTTGGATATAATACACTATTTGTTTTATAATGTGCACATATATGTTTTTTTCTCCCTATTACATATGTTTATGAGCAATTCACAATCTTAAACTTCAGAGTGAAATCTTCATTGCGTTTGTTGGAATATAATGCTCTTATGCACGTCTATTTCATTATCGATATATGTAAAATAGTAGAGCGAATATGCGAATGGATGAAATGAATTAATTTCCATCTTTTTGGATCAGAGCTGCCAAACATTCAAGATGGTATTCGAGCCACCATAGCTGGAGCCAGGGGCAAAGCTACATTATTCAAAGGGTGTTCAATTGACCATCCTTCATCAAAAATTACACTATATATAGATACAATATTAGGTTTTAGAGGTGTATAATATATAATTAACACTTTTTTTGGGGAATTTATTTCATATCTTTCAAGTTTGAACACCCTTGCGAAAATTTCTGGTTTCGCCACTAGGTGGAGCCTGGAGGCGTCAAGATAGAGAAAAAAGAAAAACAAAAGGAAAGTGAAGAGTTTACTCAACAAAACTAAAGGGGAGAAGAAATTTTGAATAGCAGTGAAATGACAGACCTATGGTTAGGTATACGAACAAAACTACTCTTATGTAAACATGGGAATGGGCAGTAGTAATTTCGCGGAGGCAAAGGCAGCATAGCTGGGGTGAAGTTGTGTATTTCACAGGGTTTCCAAAACAACTTCCTTGAATGCGACTCTATGGCAGTAATCAATATGATTAAAGGGAACACAAGCTTAGCGTGGCAAATGAAGGATATAATCTTGGATAACAACTACTTTAACATGTGAATTTTGAGATCCAATACCAAAAAAAGGGTTATTGTGGCGATTTTATTTACATCTAACGGCGGTTTATAACTGCCACAATATGATTTAACGGCACTTCCAAAACGCTACAACCCCTTTGATCTCATCCAAGTTCACACCTCAATTCAAGGTTATGAAACGGTCGATTACAATAGTAATACCCAACAAGGAGTCGGGGTCGAATTCCACAAGGAGCTATACGTGGGATATAGGAGTATAAATTGCAGTGTATGAGTATGAACTATCTCAAATTACACTTCTACAAATTTATGCTTGTTCTATGTCTATTCTAATTTAAGATTGCAAGATTGAGTAATGAAACTAAGAAATTATTTTTGTTATTGTTTTTCAAATGCTGTAAAAGGCCTAGGGCTATGACCTTCACCTGGGTATTTTGCCTAACGGGTTGTAAACTTTAAAGATAATTTTATTGGTCGGGGTGTATTATAGCTATCAACACTTGAGTACCCACTCAATACCTCTCAGTCACAGAGTGACTTTGCCTAATTTAGCTCTCTCAAGTCCAAATGGGTGTTGAACAAAATGGTTGATACAAAGCTCAAGTCGGGTTTTACTATCTCTAGATTCAACCCTTTAATTGAGACTATCAATCTCTTGATTTACCCCAATTTCTTGTAAGCCAAAATTTTCTAGACTAAGTCTCTCTTTCTCAAGTAGAGACCAACTCAAATAGGCATTAACTAATATTTGCAACCATTAATTCTACAATTAAAAGCAAGAACAAAGCTAAATAATAAATACCCAACCATAAACAAGCAATAAATCAAACACCCATTAAGTTTACACTCTAGGGTTGGGTCACAACCCTAGTGAAAATCTTGCTACTCATACTTAAGACAAAAGAAATAGAAGAAGAAATGATAATTAAACCCATATTGATAATTAAAATAAAGAAATCTATGTTCAAAAAGCTCAAAATAGCAAATCTATTAAAGAGAGTAAAGAAAAACGGCTATTGTAGCTGCTGATGTCAAAAACTTGACCTAAAAAAGTGAAACTCTTCTATTTATACAGAGCTAGAATTTTCGGATAAAAATGCCCTTTCGGAGGTTTTGCGGCCGCACAATTCCATGTACGGTCTGGACTTTGCTTCAACCTGATAGGATTGGAATCTTGTGGCCACACAATTCCGAACCGCGACCGCATCTCTCTCTCATTCTGCGGTCCATACATTTCTGAGTGCGGCCGCACATAGCTCTTTTGCGGACCGCACAAATGCAACTGTGGCCGCGTACGTGATCTTCTGCGGCCGCACAATAATTGTGCGGTCCGCAATTCCATTGAAATTGATATGCAGGTTCTCTGAACTTTTGCTCTTGCCTAGCTTCTGCGGCCGCACTTCTCACAGATCTCTGATAAGTTCTTCTGCACAATCTATGGCCACAGATGATGTTCTGCGGTACACACTTTAAGCTTCTGTGTCTGTTTTTGTCCTTGAGTTCAAATCACTCCTTTGTGAGTTGGATTTCATCTTGGAGGCTCATTTTCAAATATCCCTGCAATTAAGCATATTTCATCAGTGTTTGGGAACACAATTAAATGCTTTTGTACTAAAACAAAATCTAAAAGGTGCTTATAAGTAGTCAAAATCCCCACTTATCAACTCCCCCAAACTTAAGCTTTTGCTTGTCCTCAAGAAAATAAGGTAATTTCCACCTCCACAAGTAAAGTGCTATTCCAACTAATCAAAGATGCATCAATCATATATCAATTGGGACCAACAATTACCCACAACACTTATGAATTATCAACAAGGCGATGAGTTGAGCTTTTAAGCGCAAATTGTTCTAATGTGACACTTGAGCATCAAGAATTAACTTTATTCATCAAGGAAGCTCGCTCTTTCATGTAGGTCATTGGGGATCCCAAACTCCTCCTCCTCTACTCTCTGTTAGCATATCTCACTAAAGAATGTAGCACTCAATTCAAAGATTTGTGAAAGGTTCACTCATCTCTCTAAAAAGAATGTCACAAGTACGGCTCTAAGTACCATATGCTTGCCCCTCATGTAGATCACCACTAATATAAGTTCTCTCAGCTTGAAATCATGTAGGACTTTTTCGGAATGCAATGAAGGCTTTTGGACTAAGGTTGGATATGTTGTAATAGAACGGGTTCATCTTTCCTTAAGCACTCCACTTCTTCTTATCGGCTCATGTTTTGCCAACTCTTTCATAAATTTTCTTTTCCTTAGGGGAACTAGAGAGACTTAACATCACTCTTTCTTGGTCATGATATTCATTTTCTCCTTCTTTTTTTTCTCCATGCTTTGCATTATTACTACTCTTTGAAATCCCTTCAACTCTTCCACTTATTCACTTTCTTTTTGCATTTTTCTTTTTGTTCTTCTTTCTTTTTCTTGCCTTAGCTTCACTTCATTTCTTTTCTCTTTTTATGCCTTGGTACCTTTTTCAAACTCCTCGTCTCTCCCCCAAACTTACATTTTTAGCCAATTATTTCACAAGAGTATTAAGAAAAGCTCGGGTGCCAAAAGAGGGTCACGACAGAACAGGTAAAGGGTTGTAACATGGTGATCAAATGAGAAAGGTTTTAGGCTCAAATGGGTTGACTAGGGATAACAACATTGGTGGGCCATGGAAAATTTCAAGCGGGTCAAGGAGAGCCTACAATCACTTCTCAAGCCAAGCAAAACATAATATTTTTCCTCGAAACACATTCGGGACAAGTTCTAGACCATTCGCAAAGGTACTTGGACTTGCAACAAAAACATCTCACCTCTCACACAACTGGATAAAAAGGATAGAGTCGAGGGACCACAATGACCATATTCAAGATTGAAAATCACTATGATTCGACTAAACCACTCGATGGTTGCTTAAGTCAACATAAGAGTCAGAAGGTCACTAACTAGATCTATTTCTTTCCAAAAACCTATTTTTAATCATAAGCACGTAGTTAAGTATGTTGGTACCAAGTGAAGCATGTTTGACTCTTCGAGTCTGACTCTATTAGGTTTTTTTATTCCTTATTACTACTATTCTTACCTAAACACCAAAAACAGACTCAATCCCTTAAGAAGGTTCTCACGCCATCCATCGTTGGGAAAAGTCACCCGGTTCATACAAAAACTACCTTTGGAAATAACTGTGGCATTAAGAAAACCAAAGGCTTATTGTCCACTCAAACATAAAAAGAAGCTACTAGATTAAAAAGAAGCTATTAGATTAAATAAGAATCTATTGAATTAAACATTGACTAATAAGAAAATAAAATAAAGAAGCTACAAAGCAAGCTACTGCAAGCATAATGAATATACATAATGAGAGAGGAAAAGAGAAAATATATACATCAATAGAGAGAGAAAGAGGAGAATCTATACATGATAAAAATAAAAAGGAAAACGTTATCAGTTATTACAAACCAAATGTCAAATCATCCAAATATCAAATAAACTCCACCCCCCAAATAAAAGAATGCATTGTCCCCAATGCTTAACAAAATAAGAATAAAGAAGGGTAAGAGCGAAGAGGACTCCCTATTTGGCTGTGCCCATAGAAGCATCACCGCCCTCAGTCTCCTCTAACAGGATCTAATTATCCTCGGCTCTGGGAGTAACTGAGTCGGTGAACATCTGGCGCACCACCTCAATAGTGTCGGCAGCCAGGTTTGGCTCCTCAGACTGGTCAGCTGGTGCCACTAGTGCTGATGGTGTTGCTGGATCTACTAGTGTTGTTGGATATGTCTCCATCAGCATATCAAATGGAAGGTCCCCAACGTCTGCTATCTTGGTGACCTCTCTCCTCAATCTGTCTAATGATTTCTTGGATGCCTGGGATTTCTTCATCTTCTTTACCTTCTTCCCAAGCTCCTCAATCATTGCTCCATGTGCTACTAAAGTATTCATGATGGTCTGCTGATTGTCCAAAATCTTCTTCAATGTATCCTCCACTATCAGAGGAATCTGGGGTGCCGGGGTGGATGACTGTGTTGCAACAATACTGGATAAGTCAGACAGCTTTGCAGTAGTTGTCTGCATCAAGTTGTTGAGGCTTGCCAGTGTCTGGGAGACTCGCAGTGCAGATAGCGGATGAGTGGGCGTAGGTACCGGCTTTAAAGTCGAGGTGGAGGGAACTTATGCTGAAGGCTCTGAAGAAGGAGGTGCACGCATGGCAGCTGCACTGGTAGAAGGCACTGCTGAAGTAGAAGGCATGTGTGCTGACTCTGCAGCAACCATCAAAGGCTCATCAGACTGGCCTACGGTAGTAGTCGATTGACCATTTTTCTTTGGGTTTCCACCACCCATCAAATAATACCATGAGAAGGGCTTCTTTGCCCTCACCTTGGTATCAAAATCCCTCGGCTCCACCTCCGCATCCGTAAGATACTCAGTAATAGTGTTGGGATACGGGTAGGAGGTGTCACCTTGCCTGGCAACCAAAGACATGTTGGCCGACATCACGACACCCACATTGATTGGGTACCCGACCATGATAGAGGCAACTAACATTGCTCGAGGAATTGGAAGATTTGTCTCATTCTGGCACGGGTCTAATCTGCTGCATACAAACATCTGCCATCCCTTTGCTTCGAAGTTCAGGGTGTTCCTATGAATAAGAACCCCTACTGTGATCCATGGTGGTGGTGGTCCCGGAGCTGCCAGAATCTCAACTAGCCATGGGCGAGCTGCATCACCCATAGTCAGCTTTTCCAAATATTGCACTGGCTCAACATCCTCAAACCCCAAGTAGGTGTTCAAGGTGTTCTGATCAAACCTCACTTTCAGGTTCCTCACTTTTGTCACTTTGGTCCCCTTCTTTATGTGCTCCATATTGGCATAAAATTCCCGGACCAAGTACTCTTTGGCATCTACCACACTTTGAGTAAACCATGTCCACCCCTTCTGCTCCTAGACTTGCCTCGACACCGCCGTGTTATATTTATCAAGGTCTTTCAACAAGAACCGACGCTCAAGAGTGAGCGATCTCGACAGCCACCACTCTCTGAAACTAGAGAAGGCTGCAAGATTGACGAACCTATCTTCCCAAATTTCTTTCTTCTTTGACCTCTCAAGGCCGGCTACTCTGGTATCGCCCCCTAGGTTATCGTCCGGGAGATCATCAACATCTATTGTGGTAGCAAGTGCATTGGGGGCATGTGTGGATGAAGGTTCCGAAGCCTGACTGTTACCTTCAGAACCCTCAGAAGTGATCTCACAAGAGGTAGGCTTGTTTCTAAGTTGGAATCTATCCTGACGCAGTTGTGGTTGTGATTGCACTGCAAGCTGCTCTTGCACTGAGTCACCCTCCGATGCTTCCCTAGACTGGGCATATGAACTTGATTTGGCGGGCTCCGACTGTCTACTTCGGGCTGCTGTGGCTTTCTTACTGATTACTCTTTGGAGACCGAGGGGTAAAGTGCTATTGCCTCTACAACTGGAAGGTTCACCCCTCCCCTTTGATGTATCACCACGACCACGGGATCTAACAATTTTCTACAACACATAGCAGTAGGAGTCAATTCTAATTCAAGTGCATATAATCAGAAGTTCACAGATCAAAACATGTTGCAGGGTATGGAAGTGCGGCTGCAGGTATGGCTGTGTGGACTACACAATTTTGAAGTGCGGCCGCAAAAAAGAAACTGCGGTTCGCAAAATTTTGAATGCGACCGCAGAGTTGAAGTGCGGTCCGCACTTTTCTAAGAGAGACTGCACAATGGATACCTGAAAATGGAAACTCTATGAAGATAGAGAATGCCCTTATTTGCGGCCGCGATTGAATTTCTGCGGACCGCACAATCTTGCTTCACCAAAGCCCTAATCTATACGTCTGCGAACCACACAATTCATTTTGCGGCTGCGCATTTCAAAACTTAATCGGGCAGAGTTCTTAGGGTTTCGATTTTATGTACAAATTGGACATTGTAGTAGCACTTAAACATGAAAAAACAAATACCCATCTCCCAAATAGCAACTAGGAGTTTACCCAACACAATTCACACCCCACATAGATATGAAATTGATAAAAGGTCTAAAATAACTAACAAATTGTAAACTAAACTAAGAAAATTGAAGAATCCTAGAAATGATTTAAACATACCGGTGATGAAGTGGTGTTAAGGAGTGGTCACAGATGCTCAATTAAGCGACAGATGATTCAATCAGTTGTGTGCAAGATTTTAGCCTTTGTTTTAATTTGTCAGAGATTGGAAAGTTTCAACAGTAGCATTAGGGCTACTATATATACTAAACGGTTTTGGCTAAGGGTTCAAGAGATGAGTGCGGCCGCAGAATTACTTCTGTTGTCCGCACTCTATTACCTGTTGTTCAAATTCCCTTCGTTGATCTACCATCCACATAATTAGCTGTGCGATCGCAGATGTTGGTGCGGTCTGCATATTTTCTTGTGAGACCGCACTTTGGCCATTTCTCTGACAAACAAACTTTAGAGAGTTTGCATTTTCCCATCTCAAATTGTGCGGTCGCAGTTGACTTCATCTATAGCATTCAAAATTGTGCGGTCCACACTTTTTCCATACTTAGCCAATTTTTCTGAGCACAATTCTTGCATAGAACACTCATTCCTACAACACACTTCAAAACCAGTTAGCACAAAATAAGACATATCTAAAGAAAAAGAAAAAAAGAGAAAGGAAAAGAAACATGGGTTATCTCCCAAGAAGCGCCTGATTTAACATCGCGGCACGACGCAGATTACCATCATTTGAAATGAATTACCGCCACGATGTGGCCATCACCAACTTTTCCCAGATAATGCTTCACCCGGTGACCGTTGACTCTAAATACCTCATCATTTTTATTCTTCAAGTCCAAAGCACCAAAGGGTGTCGCACCCACAACCTCAAACGGGCCACTCCATTTAGACTTTAGCTTTCTGGGAAACATCCGTAATTGCAAAATTGAACAACAACCTAAGATCACCCTCTTTAAACTCTTTGTTCCAAATGCACTTGTCATGAAGATATTTCATCTTCTCTTTGTATAAGGACGAACTTGTGTATGCATGATACCAGAACTCATCCAACTCGTTCAAATGTTCCACCCTTAAGTTGGCGGCAACATCCCACTCAAGATTCAACATCTTTAAAGCCCACATGGCTTTGTGCGCAAGTTCCACCGGAAGATGACAAGCGTTTTCAAACACAAACCGGTATGGAGACATTCCGATAGGTGTTTTGTATTCCGTCCTATAAGCCCATAAAGCATCATCAAGTTTTTGGACCAATCCGTCCGGTTAGCATTCACTATTTTGGACAAAATACTCTTTATCTCCCGGTTGGAGACTTCCACTTGAGCGCTTGCTTGTGGATGATAGGGAGTCGTGACTTTATGAGTGACACCATACTTGGTGTGTAAGATGTCGAAAGCTTGGTTGCAAAAATGCGATCCCCCATTACTTATGATAGCCCTTGGAGTACCAAATCTTGTGAAAATATTTTTCTTCAAAAACGCCACCACACTTCTCGCTTCATTGTTGGGTAGAGCAACGGCCTCAACCCATTTGGACACATAATCAACCGCGACCAAGATGTAGGTGATTCCAAAAGAACTCACCAAAGAACCGATGAAGTCAATACCCCACAAATCGAAAATATCAATCTCTAAAATGGTGGTAAGGGGCATTTCATTTTTCTTTGAGACTCCACCGGCCCTTTGACATTCATCACAACGCTTGACTAGATCACTTGCATCCTTGTAAAGGGTGAGCCAATAGAAACCACGACTTAGAACTTTGGCCGCCGTTCTTACTCCACCATGATGATAACTATTTGGTGAAGAATGATAAGCCACAAGAATTTCAAGTTGTTCCTCCTCCGGTACACATCTTCTAATCGCTCCATCCATATAAATCCGGAAAAGGTATGGTTCATCCCAATAATAGTCTTGACAATCCCGTTTGAGCTTCTTCCTTTGGTTTAAAGAGAACTCATTTGGGATGATACCACTTACAAGGAAATTTGCTAGATCCGTGAACCATGGCACCTCTTTCATTGAAATAGCCAAGAGTTTCTCATCGGGGTAGGAGTCATTGATTTTAAGGCCATCATGCGGCCTCCCCTCCTCCTCCAAACGAGGCAAGTGGTCCGCCACTTGGTTTTCACTTCCTTTGAGATCTTGGATGTCAATATCAAACTCTTGCAATAAAAGCACCCATATCATCAACCGGGCTTTGGAATCTTTCTTGTTCATAAGATAGTGAAGTGCTGCATGATCCGTGTGGACAATGACTTTTGCACCCATGAAGTATGGGCGGAACTTCTCCACAGCAAAGACAATGGCAAAGAGCTCTTTCTCTGTAATGGTGTAGTTGACTTGGGCACTATTCATGGTCTTACTAGCAAAGTAGACCGGATGAAAAATCTTGTTGATGTGTTGCCCCAAAATAGCCCCCACCACTACATCACTTGCATCGCACATGAGCTCAAAAGGAACACTCCAATTTGGAGCGGTAATAATGGGAGTAGTAGTCAACTTGAACTTTAGCAATTCAAAGGCTTTCATGCAATCATCATTGAAGTGGAACTTAGCATCTTTCTCCAAAAGCTTGCACAACGGATTCACCACTTTAGAGAAATCCTTGATGAAACGTCGATAAAATCCCGCGTGACCTAAGAAACTCTCTATGCCTTTCACTAAAGTTGGAGGTGGATGTTTAGAAATCATCTCAATCTTTGCCTTGTCGACTTCAATTCTCTTCTTTGAGATCTTATGGCCAAGGACAATGCCTTCCTCGTCCATGAAATGACATTTCTCCCAATTGAGCACCAAGTTTGTTTCTTCATATCTTGCCAACACTTTATCAAAGTTTGCGAGACAATCATCAAAACAATTCATGACCTCCGAGAAGTCATCCGTGAAGACATCAAGGTAATCCTCCACCATGTCCATGAAGATCGCCATCATACACCTTTGAAAAGTTGCCGGTGTATTGCACAACCCAAATGGCATCCGCTTGAAGGCAAAAGTACCATACTGACATGTAAAAGTAGTCTTCTCTTGATCCTCCAGAGCAATAAAAATTTGGTTGTAGCCAGAATACCCATCAAGAAAATAATAGAAAGCACGGCCGGCCAATCTATCAAGCATTTGATCTAGGAAGGGAAGTGGAAAATGGTCCTTCCTTGTGACTTTGTTGAGCTTACGATAGTCCATACACACTCTCCACCTGGTCACCGTTCTTGTAGGAATCAACTCATTCTTATCATTGGTGACAACCGTCATGCCCCCCTTCTTTGGGACACATTAAACCGTAGAAGTCCACAAACTATAAGAAATGAGATAGACAACCCCGGCATCCAACCACTTGATGATCTCCTTTTTGACAACTTCTTGCATGGCTTCGTTGAGTCTCCTTTGATGTTCAATAGATGGTTTGGCACCTTCCTCCAAGTTAATATTGTGCATGCAAAATACGGTGCTTATCCCCCGAATAGCCGCCAATGTCCATCCAATAGACTTATTCCTCTTTTGTAGCACCACCAATGTAGAGTCTACCTGCACGTTACTAAAACAAGAGGAAAGAATAACTGGTAAAGTAGAAGAAGGGCCAAGAAATTCATACCGAAGATATGGAGGCAATGGCTTCAACTCCAAGATAGGAGGTTCCTAGATCGACGGATTTGTTGGAGGAGTTGTCCTATTTTCAAGATCCAAGGACAATTTGCGGGGCTCATAAGTGTACGACCCCATTCATTGCAACGATTTCACACATTCCATGAATCCATCCATTTAGTCATCATCAAAGTTGAGCAAGAGGGCCTCAAATGTATCATCAACATTCATCACAGCACTTGTTTCATCTATAATCACATCTGTCACCAAGTCTACGAAACAATACACCTCTTTGCTATTGGGTTGCCGCATGGACTTACACACATGGAAAACCACTTTTTCATCACCAACCTGGAAGGTAAGTTCTCCGGCTTCAACATAAACTAGAGCCTTCCTCGTAGAAAGGAAAGGTCTACCAAGAATAATTGGCACCTCATAATCAACCTCACAATCAAGAATGACAAAATTCACTGGAAGAATGAATTTATCAACATGAACCAATACATCTTCAATCACTCCCAATGGTCTCTTCATGGTATGATCGGCCATTTGTAATCTCACAGATGTGGGTCTTGGTTGCCCAATTCCCAAAGTCTTGAAAACCAAATAGGGCATCAAATTGATACTTGCCCCAAGATCACAAATAGCTTTTGCAAACTTGGCATCCCCAATGGTACAAGGAATCGTGAAAGCGCCGGGATCCTCCAACTTTGGGAGCCATTGAATGCACAATTGCACTCACTTGATGAGTCATTTTTATAGTTTCAAAATTCATCGATCGCTTCTTTGTCACTAAATCCTTCATAAACATTGCATAACCGGAAATTTGCTCCAATGCTTCAACCAATGGCACATTGATAGACAGGCTCTTCATCATGTCAATGAACCTTTTGAATTGATTCTCGCCATTTTTCTTGGCGAGCCTTTGAGGATATGGAGGAGGAGGCCTAGGCATTGGTGCCTTAGCCTTTTGCACTACCGGTTCCAGTATGTCAACCATGTGATCCCTAGATGGGTTCACTTCCTTGTGAGCTTCCTCCACATTGTCATTAATATCAATCTGCACTTCCTCATTTGCTTTCACCATATTGTCCGGGATCTCATCTTCTTGAACCACTTACTCATCATCCACAAGTTTCCGTTGATTCGAGGTGGGTGCATCCCCGCCTTTTCCACTCCTTGTAGTAACGGCCATGGCATGTACCATGTTGTTTCCACCCTTTGGGTTCACCACCGTGTCACTTGGTAGTGCCCCCTTAGGATGATTATTTAGGGCTTGAGAGATTATCCCCAGTTGGACTTCCAAGTTTCAGATAGATGTATTGTGAGAGACATGTTGGGCATCAGAGTCGACATTTTTCTCCATCATTTGCTTAAACATGTTCTCAATTCATCCCATCTCATTTTTGGAAGAGTTTGGACCATGGGAAGGATAAGGAGCCGGGTTGCTCGGTTGTTGATACATCGGGGGTCGTTGAATACCCGACCCCCGATTGCCTTGATTATTGTTCCATCACCCTTGGTTGTTTCCTCCCCAATATCCTTGATTATTTACACTCCAATTGCCTTGGTTATTACCACCACTCCAATTTCCTTGATTATTGTTACTATTCCAATTCCCTTGATTGTTTCCACCATTCCAATTACCTTGGTTGTTAGAATTTCAATTCCCTTGATTACCTTGAGGTCGCCATTGTTGTTGATTTGGGCCTTGGGAGTTGTTTCTTTGCCCTTGATAGTTATTCACATATTGCACTTTCTCCTCTTGTTCATTGTAAGATTTATCTTGATCAAACCCACTATCTCCTTGCACATAATTATCTACTCGGTTCTGCACTTGTGGACCTTTGGGCCTTCTTTTGTTCACCATCATACTAACTCCCTCCATGTCATTGACTTGCTTAGGATTTTGCACTTGTTGAAGTTGAGCTTTGGCTAATTAATTTATTATGGTGGTCAACTCGGCAATGGCTTGCCCATGGTCATGCAATTCTTTATGTAGGTTAATCACATTCGGATCACCTTGAGGAACATTTACTCTACTTTGTTATGCCGAAGAAGTATCCGCCATTTCATCTAAAATCTCACAAGCTTCTGCATACGGCATTGTCATGAAATTTCCACCGGCAAGTTGATTAACGACGCACTGATTGGTAGTATTGATCGCCCGATAGAAAGTTTGTTGAATCATAGCCTCTGTCATGTCATTATTTGGGAACTCTTTGACCATAGTTCGGTACCTCTCCCATATTTCATGAAACGGCTCATTGGGCTCTAGTTTGAATGCTAAAATCTCGTCTCTAAGAGTAGCCATATGCCTGGGAGAAAAGAACTTGGAAATAAATTTCTCCGCCAATTCATCTCATGTATGGATGGAGTGATTTGGCAATATTTCTAGTCAATCCAAGGATTTCCCCCGTAGAGAGAAAGGAAATAGCAATCCAAGGATTCATGCCAATTTCTTGTTAGGCAAGTTTTGAAATAGCAATCCAAGGATTCATGCCAATTTCTTGTTAGGCAAGTTTTCCTAGACTAAGTCTCTCTTTCTCAAGTAGAGACCAAATCAAATAGGCATGAACTAATGCTTGCAACCCTTAATTCTACAATTAAAAGCAAGAACAAAGCTAAAAAGTAAGCACCCAACCATAAACAAGAAATAAATCAAACACCCATTAAGTTTACACTCTAGGGTTGGGTCACAACCCTAGTGAAAATCTAGCTACTCATGCTTACGACAGAAGAAATAGAAGAAGAAATGATAATTAAACCCATATTGATAATTAAAATAAAGAAATCTATGTTCAAAAAGCTCAATATGGTAAAAACTACTAAAGAGAGTAAAGAAAAAGGCTATTGTAGCTGCTGATGTCAAAAACATGACCTAAAAAAGTAAAACTCTTCTATTTATACAGAGCTGGAATTTTCGGACAAAAATGCCCTTTCGGAGGTTCTGCGGCCACACAATTCCATGTGTTGTTCGCACTTTGCTTCAACTTGACAGGATTGGAATCTTGCGGCCGCACAATTCAGAACCGCGGATGCATCTCTCTCTTTTTGCGGTCCGCATATTTCTGAGTGCGGCCGCACATGGATCTTTTGCAGACCGCACAAATGCAACTGCGATCGCGTAGCTGATCTTCTGCGGCCGCACAATAATTATGCGGTCCGCACTTCCATTGCACTTGATATGCAGGTTCTATGAACTTTTGCTCTTGCCTAGCTTCTGCGGCTACACATTTCATATGCGGACCGCACTTCTCACAGATCTCTAATAACTTCTTCTGCACAATCTGCAGCCGCAGATGATGTTCTGCGGACCGCACTTTAATCTTTTCTTCTACGGCCGCACAATAATTATGCGGTCCGCACTTCTATTAAACTTGATATGTAGGTTCTCTGAACTTTTGCTCTTGCCTAGCTACTGCGGCCACACATTTTATGTGCGGACCGCACTTCTTGCAGATCTCTGATAAGTTCTTCGGCACAATCTGTGGCCGCAGATGATGTTCTGCGGTCTGCACTTTAAGATTTTGTGTCTGTTTTTGTCCTTGAGTTTAGATCACTCCTTTGTGAGTTGGATTTCTTCTTGGAGGCTCATTTTCCAATATTCCTACAATTAAGCATATTTCATCATTTTTTCGGGAACACAATTAAACGCTTTTAGACTAAAACGAAAGCTAAAAGGAGCTAATAAGTAGTCAAAATCCCCACTTATCACTCTTCTGCCACAAAGTGTATACGGCGGTTACATCTTAGCTGCAATAACAGTAGCTCAAAACCGCCGTAATATGCATTGTTTAATGTGGCCTTTTGTAAGATGTTAATTATAGCGTTTACAAACTGCCGTTATTGTTTTCAAAATTTTATGAGATTACAATTCTTAGTATGGCCTTTTCGTTGTTTATTGTGGTAGTTTTGAACCGCTAGTTTTGCAACCAAAAACTACCATTTGTTTCTAATTTAATATTATGATAGTCTAAAACTTCATAATTGTAATATTTTTAATTATTCACGATTCTGTAATTTCACATTTTGATCATTCCTATTGAACCCCTATGCAATTAAACACCCTTCATAATAATTGTAACACATTATAAAGAATTAAATAAGTTAAGTATTCATCATATAAAATATATGTAACGATCAGGCCGGCCATTTTGAGTATTATAGCCCCGTTCTCCCATTTACTACTTATTTTATGCTAAATTGTCATTATGTGACTTGCCGGGGTAGTTGGTTCAGTTCTGGAGATGTTTCGAAATGAGTTTAGCCACTTAGTCTAGAGGTTGGATGCTTAAGTTAAAAAGGTTGATCGTATGTTGACTTATGTGTAAATGGCTCCAGAATAGAGTTTTGATGGTTTCGATAGCTCCGTTGGGTGATTTGGAGGTCTATGGTTGATTTAGGCTAGAAATGCCGAAAGCTAGAAAATTAGAAGTTTTTGAAATTGATAAGTTTGACCGAGAGTCGATTTGTGGTTATCGGGATCGGATTTTGGTTCCAGGAGTTGAAATAGGTCAGTTGTGCCATTTATGACTTGTGTGCAAAATTTGAGGTCAATCAGACGTGATTTGATAGGTTTCGGCATCGATTGTAGAAGTTGAAATTTCTTAGTTATTGTTAGGCTTGAAATTGAGTTGCGATTCCTGTTTTTGATGTTGTTTGATGTGATTTGAGGTCTCGACTAAGTTTGTATCATGTTTTAGGACTTGTTGGTACATTTGGTTGAGGTCCCGGGGGCCTCTGGTGGAGTTTTGATGGTTAATGGATCGAAGTTTGGTATTGAAGGATTGCTGAAGTGCACCAGGTCTGGTGCGATCGCACCTGCGATGAATTTGGCCGTAGGTGTGCAACCGCATCTGCGAAGGAGTCATCATAGGAGCGGATTTGGGTGAGCTAGGGAGTTGCATAGGTGCGAAGGAAATTTCCGCACTTGTGAGTTTGCAAATGCGGAAAGAGCATCGCAGAAGCGAAAGGAGGCCCGATGAGGCAGGTCCGTAGAAGCGAAAATCTTCTCACAGAAGCGAGGCCACATGTGCGCAAGGCCGGTGTCCAGTGCAACTCCGCAGATGCGGAGCTTTGACAGCAAAAGTGGAACTGCATGTGCGGTTAAATAATCCGCAGAAGCGAAAAGGGTTGGGCAGTGTTTAAAACTCGAGGGTTTTGTGATTTTAATCATTTTGGACATTTCAAGCTCAGATTAAGGCGATTTGTGAGAGGATATTCGAGGGGTTTCTTGAGGTAAGTCACTCTTGATCATTTTTATTCAATAATATTGTTTCCCCATTGAATTTCCCACTTAGATTGTGTGTTTTTTAAGTGGAATTTTGGGAGTTCTAGGCTAGGGATTGGAGAGTTAATTTGGGGATTTGAGAGACGATTTGGCGTAGGAATTTGGTAAATTTGGTATAGTTGGATTCGTGGATGAATGGACTTTCAGATTTTGTAGCTTTTATTAGATTCCGAGACGTGGTCCCGGGGGTTGACTTTTGAGTTGACTTTTTGACTTTGATTAAGAATTTAGCATTTTCATGTGGAATTGATTCCAATAGTTTGAGTTAATTGTATCAAATTGTTTGTGGCTAGATTCGAGGCAAGGGCTTACTAGCGGAGTGATTCGATTAGCTTGAGGTAAGTATCGAATTTAAACTTGATTAAGGCAGTAGTTGCCTGAATTGCACTAGCTTTGCCTAGGCGGTTTCAATTCCGGCCGCAGTAGCCACTTCTCTGGTCGAGGGATGTACTCAGACTCCCACCGCCCGTACTTTAGAGTAAGTGGTGCAGATACTTCAGACACCAGGGGTACTACCAGCCCAGTCGATTGCAGTTGCTCAGGCCTAGGGAGTCCCGTTATGAGTGATAAGGAGCAGAAAAGACTAGAGAGGTGTGGGAGGCTCCAGCCTCCATCATTCAGTGGGGCTGAGTCAAAGGATGCTCAGGACTTCTTGGCTAGGTGCCAGTAGATTCTTTGCATGGCGGATATTCTAGAGACCACTGGTGTCTCATTTAGTTTTATACTCAAAACATCTCTGAAGCAGTAAATAAGCAACCAAACAAGTACCCTATACTGTCAAGTATTCCTTCACTATCTCACTTTTATCAATACAAAACTATTATACTACATCAACAAGTGCAAAAACATAAAATTTAGCATTTCAAACTTCAAAAGCTAATATTAAAATAATTAATAAGAGACAAAATAAAATCTGAAAAAATAAAAATGAAATAAAAAATCAGCCATGAAAAACAAGAATAGTATTTTTACCATTTCACAATTCAAGTGGCCAAAACAATGGTGATATGCCAAACGAGGGCATTCAGGAAGGTCGCCGGAATTTGGCCGAATTTTTGGTCGCCGCATTTTTAGGGTGGAATTGACATCAATAGGTAGGTCTTGAGGAGCTCTATCTGCTGATGTAGGTATTGTGGAGTGGTAGTGGCCGGAGCTTCAAGAATTTGTGCAAACAAATGGCGGCTAAAATTTTCTTACATCTAAGATTCAAGGAGTTTGAGAGGTTTTTGAAGGATTTGGTTTGGAGATATGGAAAGAGGAGGTTGTGAAAATTACATAGTGTGAATTTGGGGGTGTATGGAGGTGGTCCGCCGCCGGTGGACAATTTCTGGCGGCGGCAGAGGGGCGGCGGCTAGAGAGAGAAGAGAGAGGAAGAAGAAAGGAATTATGGGGGAAATGGGGGCAAAATTTAAGCATTTCTAAGTCTTAAATACTTAATTGGGAGATTGATTGTGGACCATGGATGAGAGAGAGATGAATGAATGAGATTTAATCTTGATTCACTTAATGAAACGGCATAGTTTCATCATGAAACTACGCCGTTTTGAACCAAGTCTTGGCCAGCCATTTTGCACTGGGTATGGCCGAATTGGGCTCAAACTTTTGACTAATTTTGGCTCAATTTTAATTAAAATACACTAGCCCAATCCCTTGTCTCTCTAATAAAATTATACAAGTAAAAAGAAAATTCTTTAGAGATGCACACTAAAATAACAAATAAAAAGTAAAATATTTTAGTACTTTTTAATTAAACTCACATAAAAATGCGCAAAAATTAGGTATTCACAGTAGCCCCTCTTTGCTCGAGAACCTGAAAAGTTTTCGTGCAAAGATGGTGAATGCCATGATTAACTCTTGCTTGCCTATGACTCTAATGAGAGAATTTTGAAAAAGGTGACCGAACCTTGCCTCCGAGGTTGCCTACATATCCTTGGCTATAAAGGAATCATGTCTGTGTAGTTCTGGGAAAATTTGATAGTTGGGACTACCGGATACTGGAGTTAAGACTGTTGTTGCTGCTACTGTTATTTCTATCGTTACTTGCCGCTTACATCAAAAAGTAAAGAGAAGAGAACTACATATGTCCACAAACTAAGATTACAAAATTTATATCTATGTGTCTTCTGGAGTCAAATCTTGATCTTGACTTGCTCTTTTGTTTTGACCTTAGACTGGATCTTGATGCTCTTTGAAGAAACAATTATGACTCAATCTCAATTGCTTTCTTTCCTTATCCGAGATTGAGAAGATAAATATTGAGACGCCTAGTTGCTGACATTTATCAAATCTAAATCCAACTATCTTGTGATCGAAAGACTTATTTCTTCTGATGAGAAACTGAAACTGAAAGCTTTAATCGTCACTTAAGCTATAAAGTGGAGCCTGCAAAGCCATCAAAGACGAACAAAACGAACAAAACTTTTCTGCCCCGGTCTGGCACTAGAGAAATTTTGTGAGTTATTAGAGAAAGCTATAAACTATCTAACTTATTGAAAGGAAGACAAAGACAAGAGTATAACCTAGCTATGTGAGGATATGCAACCACGGGCTAGTACCCTGCGTTACCAAAAGGAAATGTAACCAGGGGTTGGTACCCTGTATTACTGAAGGGAATGTAACCAGGGGTTGGTACACTATATTACTGAAAAGGAACGTAACCAGGGGATGGCATACCGTATCACTAAGAAGGAACATAACCAGGGGTTGGCACCCTGTATCACTAGGAAGGAATGTAACCCAGGGTTGGCACCCTGTATTACCGAGAAGGAATGTAAACAGGGATTGGTACCCTGTATTACTGGAAGGAAGTGGAACCATGGGTTGGTGCCCTGTATTATTTATAAAGTGATGAATCCCTCTAGGTGAAAAGGTTCTACCTAAGTTAAGCTATGCAAAACATCCAGAACGAAGAGTACTTCTACTCGGAACTATGAGCTAGATCCCCCTAGGCGAAATGGTTCTACCTGAGTTAAGCTACGTAAAACACCCTGAGCGAAGAGTACTTTTATCCGGAACTATGAGCTGGATCCCCCTAGGCAAAATAGTTCTACCTGAGTTAAGCTATGTAAAACAACCTGAGCGAAGAGTACTTCTACCCGGGACTATGAGCTGGATCCCCCTAGGAGAAATGGTTATACCTGAGTTAGGCTACGTAAAACAACCTGAGCAAAGAGTACTTCTACTCGGAACTATGAGCTGTATCCCCTAGGTGAAATAGTTCTACTAGAGTTAAGCTACGTAAAAAAACCTGAGCGAAGAGTACTTCTACCTGGAACTATGAGCTGGATCCCATAGGCGAAACGGTTCTACCTGGGTTAAGCTACATAAAACACCTACTACCTGAAACTATGAGCTGGATCCCCCTAGGTGAAAATGTTCTACGTGGGTTAAGCTACATAAAACATCCTGAGCGAAGAGTACTTCTGCCCGGAACTATGAGCTGGATCCCCCTGGGTAAAAAGGTTCTACCTGGGTTAAGCTAAGAAAATGATCTGTATGAATAATAGTGATGCATGCTGAAAAGAAAAGAAAATGGAGATTTTGTGGAAACTTACCTTTGGTGACATTCGTCCTTTAAGAATTATCATTCTGCACTGCTTTGTTCCTGATTCAAAACAAAGAATAATTGTGAGTTTTAAAAGTGGTGGTCGATTTGTGGCCTTGATGTCTTTGGAAGCTTGTCTTTGTGCCAATTCGGCTTGCTTTTGACAAGTTGGCCAACAAGAGTATTTTTTGTAGGAATCTTTGTATCGCACGAATCCTCAAGATATGTCGATTGTAACAACTAAGTGCATGTTGCTCCCTGGACAGTGTTATCTTGAACGTTCTAGCCAGAATTTGCTTTGTGTAACTGAAAAGCTGGTAGCAGATTTTGAAAATTCTTTCTTGCTTGTTTTGATGAGAACTGACTCAAAAGCAAAAAGACAAAGCTATGCACAAATAGAAGGAAGAAATTTTTAACAAGAGATGCAACTTTTATGGGAAAGGAAGGAAAGAAGGGGCTTATGTGAGCGTGGTAGCTAGCCTTAGTGATCATGACATGCATTTTGGACATAACGACTTGATCTTTCAAACCAATCTAACCTTTGATCTTGTCATTCCTTCGAGCTTTAAAACCGAGCATCTTTGTGCCAATTATTTTGCATCAGACTCATGACTCACCTTCGACTAATGGTGCCCCGGGGGGTTTTCACCAACAAGTCTCTCTTATTTATTTATTTATCTCTACTTACCATCGCCTTAAAGTGTCCGTGAAGGTTTTCACTAGTAAGGCTCTCTCTCTTCTTTTCTTTTTATTTTTTTTTATTTTTGTGTGAGCAACTTGATAGTGTTCTATGTCACGTGACAATTGTTGTTCATTGCATGCTTCTTTTGGCATTCTTGAAGGTTTATCAGGAGGTCTTTATTTAGAAGGCTTTTGGATATGGTAAGAAATAAAGGACGGTATGAAGGCTCAAAATAGGCTCAATATGATGGGGTTGTAAACTTACAACTCTTGGAATCGACTCTTTTAAAAAGAACTAAAACAAACTCATGCCCCAGTTTCAGAAAATGGATTCTTTTTTGGTTGTAGTGAACCCTAGTATAGAGCTGCATACGTATCCTTTAAAGGAATCAAGTCAAACGTAGTTCAAGAAATCTGACCTAACTATTTCTTTTTTCATCTTTCTCTTTTTTTCTTTTTTTTTTTCTTTTTTTTTTTTGCAAAATGCCCCAGCACTTAGGTTCTAGGGGTACGGACTTTAGATTATTTTGTTTTTGGATTTTTGACTCTAGACTTAATTCCAAGAGAGGGGGGTCAAAGATTATAGCATAGGCTCAAAAGGGGTAACAAGGGGTATAAAGTATTTGGGTAGCAGAAAAAGGGCTTCCTAGCCTCGAGAACGCCAAACATATTATCTTTTCACAATCATGACATTGATAAACATGTTGTCTTCTGGGTTTTGTCTAGCGTAAAGCTGTATGAGCAATAATTTCCTCGCATGGAATGACCCTAGTCAATTTGGGTGACCTTTCTTTCTTGATATGGAAGTGTGCATTTCAATACTGATTGATTCGTTTCAAATTATTTGTATTGCACTTTCTTTTAAAAAACATTTTATATCTTGTAGATCTAAACAAACTTCAACCCATCTGATCATCCTTAAGCCTGATCTTCACAATAATTCATAGGTAGAGATCCTTAACCTCCATTGGTATGACTGTTTTGGTTCCGTGTATACTTGGCTTATTGTTATTCTTATTCTCAACTTGTTTCAACTATTTATTAATCTTCAAAAGTGCCTCTTTCTTTTAGTTATCAAATTCAAGACTAGATCAATTTTCTAAAATCTGGCCAAAAATTCCGCATGCATGTCATGTCACTAGAACTAGCAAGAAAAGAACTATGCACAAAATGGACACAACATGACTGATTGTATTTTATTGAATAAAGAATAGAAAGGTATGATAACATAAAAAGAAGAAGAAAAGATGACAAAATAAGCTACCATGACTCCTCCCCGACTGAAAGAGAAGTGACTTTTCAGTTACTAAGCGACATCTTAGCCAGGGACTTGCACATCAGCATTACTATGGCATTAACTAATTTTAATTACTTTGGAATCAACATTCAAATTTTGACTTTTTGATCAAACCGTTCCCAATATTGGCTATCGGATTTCAGGACTGGCGGCATGGGAAATTTCATAGCAATAGATTTTCCAAAAGAGTTGGAAGAATTCATCTCCCTATCATCACATATCATCTCACACAAAGAATGTCCTATTGCTCAAACCTGGTAAAAGTCAACCAACACTTGCCTCTTCTTTTCACCACCAAACTGTGTACTTGCCTTTTCGTGACCTTAGTCGAATCAACAGTAGCGGTGCTTATTCCCTTGGTTGAGAAAATGATAGAGTGATCCTGGATTATTTTTGTGATTCACCATTGCAAACCAACAAACCGACCACTTTTAACTAGCTTTTATTCCAAAATAACAAGCATGTTAGAATAAACACTCTTCTTCTCTTTTTTTTCTCTTTTGTTTTTACTTTTTTTTTTTAAAATCATTCGAACGAACCTGATGTGGGTTGCCTACATATCATGTGGGAACATGAATCAGATCTTACGTAGTCCAGGCCTTTAGGAAGATTAGGAATAATGTAAATAAACTAAACTCTTTTTTTTGTTTTGGATTTTAAATATTTTTTTAAATTTCTGAAAGAAAGACTTATAAAGAAAATATTATTGGATTTCAATTTTCTTTTATGAGAATTTTTGAAAAAAAAAGACTTCTAAAGAAGAAAGAGAATACTTTTTTTGAATTTTGATTTTTATTTTATTTTTATTTTTTCGGAGAAAGACTTCTAAAGAAGAATAAAAAATAGATATTTGGATTTTGATTTTATTTTATTTTTTGAATGAAGGACTTCTAAAAAGAAAGAAAATATTTTTGGTTTTATTTTTTTTATTTGGGATTTTCTAATGAAGACTTCTAAAGAAAGAATTAAAGGAAAATATTTTTGGATTTTTGAAAATTGAGGGCCAGAACCGATGAGGTTTGCCTACATATGTCATATTCGGTGAGAATCAGACCCGCGTAGTTCAGTAAAAATTGACTATGTTCTCTTTTGATTTATGAAAATTAATCCTTAAACCCGTAGAATTATACCACATCGTCCTCTTTTTTTTATTATTTTTTTTTCTTTTAACTGACATATGTACAAAAATCGGAGAATTTCTCTCTTGTTTATTCAACTGATTTATCCTAAAGTTGGTCAACATGCAAGCCTCCCAATTAATGCAACAGATAGCACATATCATGAACATATTGGTCTCAACAAGGTACCTATCCTAAAACAGAACCCGGTCCCATGTGCCGAGTGCTGCTAAGCTAAATGCACATGATGAAAAATAAAGCAAACTTACTAGGGATATCCGACATGAGGTTTGTTCTTCTAGGTTAAAATCTTGGTGGAGAAGGTGTCTAAACCTGGCTTACTCGATCGGAAAACCCAAGCCAAGGAGCGTTAGCGTGCCGGCCGTAGAGCGGTTCTGGCTTTACTGGTGGTTCTCCCCGCCTAAACATGTGTGATTAAATCGTTCACCGAGAGCAGGTCTGCACACTGGCTTTATCTCAGACGGAAAATTTTGTGGAGCTGGTCAGCACACACAATACTATTACTTATCAGAAGACTCAGATGGGGTGCGAGAGAAGACAGTTCATATATACAGTTCAAGCAATATCAAAGCAGTACAAGCTCGAATTCTGATAAGTTGCCAGAGCTGTCACACCCCTTTTCTACCCTCAAAAGATAATGTATGATATGACCTGTTGTGGGATTAAAGTGACAAACTTGTGTAAAGATTATTTTATTTACAGAGTCGCCACTTGGATTTGAGTTTTTAGGTGTTCCAAGTAACCTTTTATTTGAATCCCTAGTCAAAGAAAGGTTTGACTCTATTATTATTGGTCTGCGAAAACAAAGTCCGGGTAAGAAATTCTGTTGATCGGGGAGAAGGTGTAAGGCATTCCCCGATTCCCGTGGTTCTAGCACGGTCGCTTTTATTGACTAAAATTGGCTTGAATTAATTTATGGATAACTTGTGTTTTATTTGATTTTTCATGCTTTTCCTATGTCTGCTACTATTTATTAAAAACATTGAAGAAAAATTTTGAATAATATTAAAATTTTCTAACCGCACCACACAAGCGAATGCGCGACCGAAACGAATTTTATTAATTTTGTCATAACAGTGCTACGCAAGCGAATCCACAGTTATGACAAGAATTATTACTACGTTATTATTTTTTTGGAAAAATTAATAGTGTATGGCTAAATGAAATGGTTTTGCAGTTATTACGAATTCTAATTTAAAAGTTGAGACTAGTGCTGGAAAATTATTAACTTATGTTGCTTAAAACTAGTAAGATGTGGGCTTGTGATGACATTGAATTGAGGCAGCCCACTGTTGGGCTGATGGAGCCAATGGGCTCATGTCCAAGATAAAATCCAAGAGGCTCATATGCTCTTGGACTTCAAATCTGCAGATATGGCCTTTTAGAGTCACATTACAGATCTGGCCCTATCTTGCTATTTGCAATCCATAGCCAACTATTTACAAAAATAAGTTTCCAGAGAGTATCATTCTATTCACAGCTTAACTACCTTACTAAAATAAACCTTTTCAAAAAATAAGCAAGATTATTGGGACTCTAAAAATAAAAATTAAAAATTAAAAATTAAAAACAAAGTTTAGCTTGGCAACAACAAAGGGACAAACATAGCTACATGGGTTCAAAATTTAATATATACTCCTTTCATACAACCAAGCAACTGAGGGCCCAGTGGAATTATATCTATCGCTTTAGCAAAAAAAATAAAATAAAGATGCTTGACACCGTTTAATTATCTAACATATAGTCATAACATTATCCAACATTCAAGAGCATATAAAAATGAATTACAATAGAAGGATGAAGCTACTAATATTTCCCATCATCATTATCTTTTATTCCAACTCGAGTTTAGGAGTTTACATGGTCCGAAAATTACCTGGACAGCAGAAAGAAGAACAAATACAGTAAAGTCAGCTCTTTCCAAAATCAAAAAGTGGACAACAAAATAATTAAAGGGGTTGCAACACAGCAAAAGGCAACGACAACCAGCACATTTCAAACCCAAGAATGTGAACCGGAAATACCTAGCAAAACAGTTGAAACCAGCAATTATGTAACTCCAGAAGAAGCTTTCAAGACTACTATCTTTTTCTAAAAAAATGTTTTGCACTAAAGAATCAACTCACAAAAACTCACAATTTTTAGCTACTAAAGAATGCCTTAGCTGCTGATTTTTTTCTCCCTTTTTTTAGTGTGTCCAGATCTCTACTGCTATGAAGATGTATGTTTTATATATGAGAAATAGCCAACTATTTCATGATTAAAATTCAGTCCTTTTTGACAGATTTTTCCACAAAATCTGCACTTAAATTCAAAAGGCAAGACATTTTTGTTCAATCTTGTCCAAAAGAGAGTATTTCAACTAAAATCTGCTCTTCACTATTCAAAGACAGACTTTTGTTCAAAAATTGTCCAAAAGTCCATATTTTCTTACCAAACAAATGACTTTTGAGTTTTGTACTCAAAAAATCTCTGAAGCAGTAAATAATCAACCAAACAAGTACCATATACTGTCAAGTAATCCTTTACTATCTCACTTTTATCAATACAAAACTATTATACTACATCAACAAGTGCAAAAACATAAAATTTAGCATTTCAAACTTCAAAAGCTAATGCTAAAATATTTAATAAGAGACAAAATAAAATCTGAAAAATAAAAATAAAATAAAAAATCAGCAATGAAAAAAAACAATAGTATTTTTACCATTTCACAATTCAAGTGGCCGAAACAATGGTGGTATGCCAAACGAGGGCATTCGGGGAGGTCGCCGGAATTTGGCCAGATTTTCGATCGCCGAATTTTTGGGGTGGAATTGACATCAATAGGTAGGTCTTGAGGAGCTCTATCCGTTGATGTAGATATTGTGGGATGGTAGTGACCGGAGCTTCAAGAATTTGGGCAAAAAAGTGGCGGCTAAAATTTCCTAGATTTAAGATTTAAGGAGTTTGAGGGGGTTTTGAAGGATTTGGTTAGGAGATATGGAAAGAGGAGGTTGTGGAGATTACATGGTGAAAATTTGGGGGTGTTTGGAGGTGGTCCTCCGCCGCCGCATGGCGGCTAGAGAGAGAAGAGAGAGGAGGAAGAAAGGAATTATGGGAGAAATGGGGGCAAAATTTCAGCATTTCTAAGTCTTAAATACCTAATTGGGAGATTGATTATGGACCATTGGATGAGAGAGAGATGAATAGATAAGATTTAATCTTTATTCACTTAATGAAACGGTGTAGTTTCATCATTAAACTACGCCGTTTTGGACCAAGTCTTGGCCAGCCATTTTTGACTGGGTATGGACAAATTGGGCTCAAAATTTGGGCCAATTTTGGCTCAATTTTAATTAAAATACACTAGCCCAATCCATTGTCTCTCTAATGAAATTATACAAGCGAAAAGAAAATCCTTTAGAGATGCAAACTAAAATATACAAATAAAAAGTAGAAATATTTGTACTTTTTAATTAAACCCACATAAAAAATGCGCAAATAAATTAAAAGAAAAATAACTAAAAATAGCTAAAATCATCCAAAAGTTATTATTTTATATATATATATATATATATATATATATATATATATATATATATATATATATATATATATATATATATATATATATATGGATCACAATTATACTACTAGGCATGTCTAGTAGCTATTTTATTAATAAAAAATAAAAAAAGAACCACAACGGAAAAGTACAAGTAAGGGGGCTAGCTACAACAGTGTTGCCTCTATGCCTTGGCTATATAATTACTCCTCTGCCCCTCCATTGCCTTAAGATGGCTGCCTCAAGTAGAGGATCATGATGTAGCTGCCGGCAGAAGTCTCACGAGGGCATATAATCTCATAGCCGCTTGGATCTTCCCAAAGACATAGGAATATAGCACACATATATTGTGCTAGACATTACCTTACGAATCCTATTGAGGCATAATAAACCTCATCTACTAGCAAGCATGAAGAAAATATGAACTGAAAATAACTAAATACTCTATGATCATCACAGAGTTTATAACATACCCTGTGATGATATTACAAATGATGATACTTAAAAAATGGTAAGATACATACATATATATATATATATATATATATATATATATATATATATATATATATATATATATATATATATATATTGTTTGGAAAAAGCGTGCAAAAATTAGGTATTCGCAGTTGGTTCCCACTTAGAGGGAATGGATTAGGAGGTTCATTGATGGCCTCACCTATCAGTTGCGTTTTGTTATGGCTCGTGAGAGTGTATCAGGTGTTAGGTTTGACGAGGTGGTTGATATTGCTTGGCGACTAGAGTTGGTTCTTAGTCAGGTGCGTAAGGAGAGGGAGGCCAATAGGCATTGTGGTCTGGGTGGTTTCAGCGGTGGGGTCAGTCCCACCACTACAGGGGTCATCTTTAAAGGCTCGCTCAGACGGCTCGCCCAGCTCATCATAGTGCATCGGTTAGCCACGGTTCTTACAGTGCTCATTCGGGTCAGTCATCATTTAGTGCATTACCAATGTAAAGTTCTCACCATGCCTCATCTGCTCAGGTTTCTACAGGCAGTTCCACGGGTTATCAGGAGTAGCAACTCTGTCGGAGGAGGGGTTATTTCGAGTGCGGAGACTTGAGTCATCTCAAAAGGGATTTCCCTAGATTGTTGAGCGGGGTTCCACAGTAGAGTTATCGGCCGATGATACCAGCACCAACAGTTACACCACCCGCTCAGCCAGCTCGGGGTGGGACCTAGGCAGCTAGAGGTCACCCTAGAGGGAAAGGCCGATCAAGTGGTGGTCAGACTCGATTCCATGCTATTCCTGCTAGGCCACATGTCGTTGCTTCAGATGCAGTGATCACATATATTGTCTCAGTGTGCCACATGGATTCTTTCACATTATTTGACCATGGTTCTACTTATTCCTATGTATCATCCTATTTTACTTGTTCATAAAACCACAGATCGCACATCTATTTTACTTGTTCATGTATCTATGCCGATATGCCCCGTGAGTCCTTAGTTTCACCTGTTCATGTATCTATGCTGATGGGCGATACTATTGTTATGGACCATGTATATCAGTCGTGTGTAGTGACTATTGGGGGATTGGAGACTAGATTTGATCTCTTATTGCTTAATATGGTTGACTTCGATGTGATTTTGGGTATGGACTGGCTACCTCCATGTCATGCTATTCTGGATTGTCATGCTAAGACTGTGACGTTGGCGATGCTGGGTTGCCAAGGATCGAGTAGATAGGTTCTCTAGATTATGTTCCCATCAGGGTGATTTTTTATCTGAAGGCCCAACGGATGGTTGGGAAGGGGTGTCTGTCATATTTGGCCTTTGTGAGGGATGTTGGTGTTGATACCCCTACTATTGATTCTGTACCGTCAGTAAGAGACTTTTCAAATGTGTTTCCTGCAGACCTGTCGGGCATGCCACACCACAGGGATATTAATTTTGGTATTGACTTGGTGCCGGACACTCAGCCCATTTCTATTCCTGCGTATCGTATAGCACCAGTAGAGTAGAAGGAATTGAAAGAGAAGCTTCATGAACTTCTTTATAAGAGGTTTATTAGGCATAGTGTGTCGCCTTGTGGTGCACCTGTTCTGTTTGTGTAAAAGAAGGATGGTACTATACGGATGTGCATAGACTATAGGCAGTTGAACAAAGTTACAATCAAGAACAAGTATCCTTTTCCGCGCATTGATGATCTATTTGACCGGCTTCAGGGAGTGAGGGTGTTCCCTAAGATCAATTTGAGGTCTGGGTATCACCAGTTGAAGATTCGTTACTCGGATATTTTAAAGATGACATTCAGTACCCGCTATGGACAATATGAGTTCCTTGTGATATCTTTTGGGTTGACTAACACCCCAGCAACATTCATGCATCTGATGAACACTGTATTTCAGCCATATCTTGATTTGTTTGTTATAGTATTCATTGATGATATCCTGGTGTACTCACGTAGCCAGGAGGAGCATGCCCAACATTTTAGGATTGTACTACAGCAGTTGAGAGAGGAGAAGCTTTATGCCAAATTCTCTAAGTTGAGTTTTGGCATAGTTCGGTGGCGTTCTTGGGGCACATGGTGTCCAGTGAGGGGATTAAGGTGGATCCAAAGAAGATAGAGGCGGTTTAGAGTTGACCCAGACCGTCTAAAGCTACTAAGATTTAGAGCTTTCTCGGCTTGGCCAGATATTATTGTCGCTTTATAGAGGATTTCTCGTCCATTGCAGTGCCTTTGACCAGATTAACCAATAAGGGTGCTCCATTCAGGTGGTCGGATGAGTGTGAGGAGATCTTTCATAAGCTCAAGACTACCTTGACCACAACTTCACTTCTAGTTTTGTCTTCAGTGTCAGGCTCTTATACCGTGTATTATGATGCTTCTCGGATTGGACTTGGGTGTGTCTTGATGTAGGAGGGTAGAGTGATTGCTTATGCTTCACGCTAGTTAAAGCCCCATGTGAAGAACTACCTTGTTCATGATTTGGAGTTGCCAGCCATCGTTCATGCATTGAAGATTTTGGAGGCATTATCTCTATGGTGTGTCTTTTGAGGTATTTACAGATCATCGGAGACTCCAGCACTTTTTCAAACAAAAGGATCTAAATTTGAGACAGCGGAGATGGTTGGAGCTGCTAAAAGACTATGATATTACCATTCTGTATCATCCTAGGAAGGAAAATGTGGTGGTCGATGCCTTGAGTAGAGAGGCAGTGAGTATGGTTAGCCTTGAATTTATTCCAGTTGGTGAGAGACCGCTTGCAGCTGATGTCCAGGCTTTGGCCAACTAGTTTGTGAGATTAGATGTTTCGGAGCCCAGTCGGGTTCTAGCTTGTGTGATTGCTCGGTCTTCCTTATATGATCGCATCAGAGAGTGCAAGTATGATGATCCCCATTTGCTTATCCTTAAGGACACAGTTCAGCACATTGATGCAAAGGATGTTACTATTAGGGGTGATGGAGTGTTGAGGATGCATGGTCAGATTTGTGTGCCTAACGTAGATGGGCTACGTGAGTTGATCCTCGAGGAGGCCCACAGTTCACGGTATCCCATTCATCCGGGTGCCGCAAATATGTATAAGGACTTGAGGCAGCATTATTGGTGGATGAGGATGAAGAATGATAAAGTGGGGTTTGTAGCTCAGTGCCTAAAATGTCAGCAAGTGAAGTATGAGCATCAAAGACCGGGAGGATTGCTTTAGAGTCTTGAGATTCCGGAGTGGAAATGGGAGCGTATCACCATGGATTTTGTAGTTGGGCTCCCACGGACTTCGAGAAAGTTTGATGTTATTTGGGTGATTGTGGATCGGTTGACCAAGTCCACGCATTTCATTCCAATTGGGACTACTTATTCTTCGGAGAAGTTGGCTGAGATCTACATCCGCGAGATTGTTCGCCTTCACAGTGTTTCAGTGTCCATCATTTCAGATCGTGGCACACAGTTTACATCGCAATTTTGGAGAGCATTGCAGCGAGAGTTGGACATACATGTTGAGTTCAGTACATCATTTCACCCTCAGACGGATGGTCAGTTCGAGCGCACTATTCAGATATTAGAGGATATGATACACACTTATGTCGTAGATTTTGGGGGTTCATGGGATTAGTTTATGCCGCTTGCGGAGTTTGCCTATAACAACAGCTACTAATCGAGCATTCAGATGGCTCCGTATGAGGCTTTGTATAGGAGACAGTGTCGGTCTCTGGTAGGGTAGTTTGAGCCGGGCGAGTCTAGGCTATTGGGTACTCACTTAGATCAAGATGCTTTGGACAAGGTTAAATTGATTCAGGATCAGTTTTGCACGTCGCAGTCTAGATAGAAGAGTTATTCCGACCGAAAGGTTTGCGATGTTGCTTACATGGTGGGGGAGAAGGTACTACTCAAGGTTTCACCCATGAAGGGTATTATGACGTTCGGGAAGAAGGGTTGCCTTGCCGCCTAGTCTGTTGAGTGTTCATCTAGTGTTTCATGTTTCTATGCTCCAGAAGTATGTCGGGGATCCGTCTCATGTGTTGGACTTCAGCACGGTTCAGTTATATGATGATATGACTTATGATGTGGATCCAGTAGCCATTCTGGATCGGCAGGTTCGGAAGTTGAGGTCAAAGAACATAGCTTCAGTGAAGGTGCACTGGACAGGTCAGCCAGTCGAGGAGTCTACTTTGGAGATCGAGCGGGAGATGCGAAGTAGATATCCATGCCTATTTGATTCTCCAGGTATGATTCTAGAGCCATTCGAGAATTAACGTTTGTTTAAGAAGGGGATGATGTAACGACCCGGCCGGTCATTTTGAATGTTATAGCCCCGTTCCTCATTTACTGCTTATTTTATGCTCAATTGTTGTTATGTGACTTTTCGCGGTAGTTGGTTCGGTTCCGAGGATGTTTCGGAATGAGTTGCGACACTTAGTCTCAAGGTTGGAAGCTTTAGTTAAAAAGGTTGACTGAATATTGACTTATGTGTAAATGGCTCTGGAATGGAGTTTTGATGGTTCCGATAGCTCTGTTGGGTGATTTTGGACTTCAGAGTATGTCCGGATAAAGATTTGGAGGTCTGTAGTTGATTTAGTCTTGAAATGACAAAAGTTGAAAAATTAGAAGTTTTGGAAATTGAGAAGTTTGATAGAGATTGGACTTTGTGGTTACCGGGATCGAATTATTTATGACTTGTGTGCAAAATATGAGGTCAATCGGATGTGATTTGATAGGTTTCAGCATCGATTGTAGAAGTTGAAATTTCTTAGTTTTTGTTAGGCTTGAATTGAGGTGCGGTTAGTCTTTTTTATGTTGGTTGATGTGATTTGAGGCCCATTAAGTCCGTATTGTGTTTTAGGACTTGTTGTTATATTTGGTTGAGGTCCTTGGGGCCTCGGGTGGAGTTTGGAGGTGCGCCACCGCAGAAGAGAATGAGTCATCGCAGGAGTGGATTTGGGTGAGCTGGGGAGTTGTTCAGGTGCGAAGGGAATTTCCACACCTGCGAGTTCGCAGATGCGGAAGGACCATCACAGAAGCGAAAAAAGGTCTGCTGAGGCACGTCCGCAAAAGCGGAAGTCTTCTCGCAGAAGCGAGGATGCAGGTGCGGACTAGTAGCCACAGGCACGGAAGGCTGGTGTCCTGTGTAACTCCACATATGCGGAGCTTTGACCACAAAAGCGGAACCGTAGGTGCGGTTAAATGATCCGCATAAGAGAAAAGGGTTGGGCAGTGTTTAAAACTCGAGGGTTTCATGATTTTAATCATTTTGGACATTTCAAACTCGGACTAAGGCAATTTTTGAGAGGATTTTCGAGCGGTTTCTTGAGGTAAGTCACTCTAGATCATTTTTATTCAATAATATTGTTTCCCCACTGAATTTTCGACCTAGATTGTGTTTTTTTGAGGTGGAATTTTGGGAGTTCTAGGCTAGGGAGTGGAGAGTTAAATTTGGGTATTTGAGTGATGATTTGGTGTCGAAATTTGATAAATTTGGTATGGTTGGACTCATGTTTGAATGAGATTTCGGATTTTGTAACTTTTATTAGATTTCGAGACGTGGGCCCGAAGTTGACTTTTGAGTTGACTTTTTGACTTTGATTAGGAATTTAGCATTTTCATGTGGAATTGATTCCAATAGCTTGAGTTAATTGTATCAAATTATTTGTGGCTAGAGTCAAGGCGTTTGAAGGCCGATTCGCAAGGCAAGGACTTGCTAGCGGAGTGATTCGATTATCTTGAGGTAATTCTCGTATTTAAACTTGGTTAAGGCACCAGTTGCCTGAATTGTGGTGATAACCACGTGCTTTTGGGTGTGCGCATGCATGGGGATGAGCCCATGTGAGAGCACCGGGACTATATATTCATGTTTGGGTTGTGCTCAGGCTCTTATAAGCCTAGAAATGACTGTTAAGCTTTTAACCTTTGATATCTCACATGTTATAATATTTTATGTGATCTAATTGAGCCATGATGAGGCTACTTAGAGGTTTAACCCCTGAACGAACTTGATAAATGCTTTTCATTGATGAAATTGCCGGTTTGAGCTACGATAGCACCCTGTGCACATGCCTACATTAGTAGCCACAGGCACAGGCACGGAAGGCTGGTGTCCTGTGTAACTCCACATATGCGGAGCTTTGACCACAAAAGCGGAACCGTAGGTGCGGTTAAATGATCCGCATAAGAGAAAAGGGTTGGGCAGTGTTTAAAACTCGAGGGTTTCGTGATTTTAATCATTTTGGACATTTCAAACTCGGACTAAGGCAATTTTTGAGAGGATTTTCGAGCGGTTTCTTGAGGTAAGTCACTCTAGATCATTTTTATTCAATAATATTGTTTCCCCACTGAATTTTCGACCTAGATTGTGTTTTTTTGAGGTAGAATTTTGGGAGTTCTAGGCTAGGGAGTGGAGAGTTAAATTTGGGTATTTGAGTGATGATTTGGTGTCGAAATTTGATAAATTTGGTATGGTTGGACTCATGGTTGAATGAGATTTCGGATTTTGTAACTTTTATTAGATTTCGAGACGTGGGCCCGAAGTTGACTTTTGAGTTGACTTTTTGACTTTGATTAGGAATTTAGCATTTTCATGTGGAATTGATTCCAATAGCTTGAGTTAATTGTATCAAATTATTTGTGGCTAGAGTCAAGGCGTTTGAAGGCCGATTCGCAAGGCAAGGACTTGCTAGCGGAGTGATTCGATTATCTTGAGGTAATTCTCGTATTTAAACTTGGTTAAGGCACCAGTTGCCTGAATTGTGGTGATAACCACGTGCTTTTGGGTGTGCGCATGCATGGGGATGAGCCCATGTGAGAGCACCGGGACTATATATTCATGTTTGGGTTGTGCTCAGGCTCTTATAAGCCTAGAAATGACTGTTAAGCTTTTAATCTTTGATATCTCACATGTTATAATATTTTATGTGATCTAATTGAGCCATGATGAGGCTACTTAGAGGTTTAACCCCTGAACGAACTTGATAAATGCTTTTCATTGATGAAATTGCCGGTTTGAGCTACGATAGCACCCTGTGCACATGCCTACATTAGTAGCCACAGGCACAGGCACGGAAGGCTGGTGTCCTGTGTAACTCCACATATGCGGAGCTTTGACCACAAAAGCGGAACCGTAGGTGCGGTTAAATGATCCGCATAAGAGAAAAGGGTTGGGCAGTGTTTAAAACTCGAGGGTTTCGTGATTTTAATCATTTTGGACATTTCAAACTCGGACTAAGGCAATTTTTGAGAGGATTTTCGAGCGGTTTCTTGAGGTAAGTCACTCTAGATTATTTTTATTCAATAATATTGTTTCCCCACTGAATTTTCGACCTAGATTGTGTTTTTTTGAGGTAGAATTTTGGGAGTTCTAGGCTAGGGAGTGGAGAGTTAAATTTGGGTATTTGAGTGATGATTTGGTGTCGAAAGTTGATAAATTTGGTATGGTTGGACTCATGCTTGAATGAAATTTCGGATTTTGTAACTTTTATTAGATTTCGAGACGTGGGCCCGAAGTTGACTTTTGAGTTGACTTTTTGACTTTGATTAGGAATTTAGCATTTTCATGTGGAATTGATTCCAATAGCTTGAGTTAATTGTATCAAATTATTTGTGGCTAGAGTCAAGGCGTTTGAAGGCCGATTCGCAAGGCAAGGACTTGCTAGCGGAGTGATTCGATTATCTTGAGGTAATTCTCGTATTTAAACTTGGTTAAGGCACCAGTTGCCTGAATTGTGGTGATAACCACGTGCTTTTGGGTGTGCGCATGCATGGGGATGAGCCCATGTGAGAGCACCGGGACTATATATTCATGTTTGGGTTGTGCTCAGGCTCTTATAAGCCTAGAAATGACTGTTAAGCTTTTAATCTTTGATATCTCACATGTTATAATATTTTATGTGATCTAATTGAGCCATGATGAGGCTACTTAGAGGTTTAACCCCTGAACGAACTTGATAAATGCTTTTCATTGATGAAATTGCCGGTTTGAGCTACGATAGCACCCTTTGCACATGCCTACACTTTAGCATGTCATTTACACCAGTACAGGGACATGAAAATCTTATTTCATTCATCATATACCTGTATACTTGATTTATTGCTTCTGTATGATATGTTTGGACTAGGGCCTGTGGCTATGCCGGGCGGATTATGTTACTGGCACGTGAGTTGTCCGTGCGGATCCATGTATTGATATTATTGGCACGTGAGTTGTCCGTCCAGCATGTGAGTTGTCCGTGCAGATTCATATATTGATAATATTGACACGTGAGTTTCCCTTGTCGCATGTGAGTTGTCCGTGCAGGTTTTATTGTTAGCACGTGAATTGTCCGTACAACACGTGACTTATCTGTGCAGTGTGTGCAACTTGTATTTTCTTGATCATTTATCTGATTTACTTGTTTCCTTCCTCTACATCCCATAATACTGTTTGAGCATGGTATTTGAGAAATAGTGCACATGCACACAAGGATATTCTTCAAACTAAGCCTTATGAGTTAGTTTTATTTATTGTGTTGTGCTAGTCTAAAAAGGTAGAATTACACTAAAATAACTAGTATTCTCAATAACTAGTATACTCAATAACATTGATTGTACTCACACTACACCCTACACCTCGTGTCCAGATCCAGGCATTTTCGGGCATGGTGGTTGTTAATCGTGGAGTTTTACCTGTTCGGAGATTATCGAGGTAGTTGCTTTGGCGTCCGCAGACCTTGACTCTCCTCCCATATCTCACAGTTTTTGATTATTCTGTTATACTTTCTTAGACAGTGTATTAGACTGTGTTACTGTATAGATGCTCATGTATTCAGTGACACCTAGGTTCTGGAAAAAACCTTTGTATGAGTTGAGGCGTTTCCATCCAGTTTTATGAGATTTTCACTTATTTAAACCTATTTTAGTATATTTTTAAATTGAAAGTGTTCATATGTGTGAGTTGTTGGCTTGCCTAGTATCATGATAGGTGCCATCATGACAGGTTGAGTTTTGGGATGTGACAATATAGGTACCCAAAAATTATATCATGATATTTCAAAGAGTTATTCAACAAATGTACATAAGACAAAACATAGTTGATGCTAACAATGATTACTAATTGTCATTCGATCTACCTCCGTTGTTACTTCCATCAAAAGATCTTCTCGGCCTAATTGGTGACATAGCGCCGTTTCCTAAATTGTGTGCCTGCAACAAAATATTTATCAAATTAGCTACTCCAATAGTTATGATCTTTACTACATGTGTCATGATAAATCCATAAACAAACCATATTGTATTGTGTCTAGATTTTAGGACAGCTGCAATTTAATACCATTGATTTAGTTGCAGGAGCTTTATCATAAGAACTAGACATCATCATTGATAAAGATGCACAGAACAAGTATTCTACCAATTTGCACAACCAATAGAATCCAAAATACAATAGCACGTCTGCTTGCTGCCACTGTGGAGGTAGAGCGCTAGTGTCGCGACCCAAAACCAACCCGTCGTGATGGGCCTATCATAGTACTAGGCAAGCCGACTATTCAGACATTTCCAACACATTAAATCATTGAAATATACTAAAACAGTTTAAATAAAGGAAAATCTCTTAAAATAGGATAGGAAATCATAACTCAATACATAAATTCTTCCCAAAATCGGAGTGTCACCGAGTACATGAGCATCTACGAAATGAAAAAGTCTAGTACACTATCTAGAAGTAAAACTGAATAAATAAACTGAAAGATAAAGGATGAAAGTCAAGCTCTGCGAATTCCAAGCAGCTACCTCGATGATCTGCGAAGGTCTGGCCTCTACAAATCAACAACCGCCATGACCGGAAGCACCCGGATCTGCACACCATGTGCAGGGTGTAGCGTGAGTACAATCAACTCAGTAAGTAACAAGACTAACTATTGGACTGAAAGTAGTGACGAGCTTTATGGGTGCAGTTCAATTACAGAAATACAGTACAAGAAAGTAGGCATGCTCTCAAGTTCGATAGTTAAATCCAAAACAGTTAAATCATGTCAAGTTCAATTGAAACATGATATAATACCTCTCAGTAAATACATGACAGCTAATATATATGCCAGCTGAAGTACAACAGAAATGAAATCAGATGCATACTCTCAGAGTATTAGTCACTCAATCCTCCCATTCACTCCAACCTCACAATCACTTAATCCTCCCAATTGCGCGGCACTCGAACTCGCACTCAATAGGTACCTGCACCCACTGTGGATGTGTAGACTCCGGAGGGGCATTTCTTGCCCGAGCACTATAATAAGACAATCATGGCATGAATCAAAATAACATGTTGCGGTGTGCAACCTGCTCCCATAAATATCCTTATAAGAAAGCCCTCGGCCTCACTCAGTCATCAATCTCTCTAGTCTTTCGGGCTCTCAAGAATCATGATAATCTGCCCAAACAATAAAGATATAATGTATCAATAAAGGACAATAGAGACCGAGATAGAATATGCAGTAAAAGCTATGACTGAGTACAAAATGCCAGTTTAGCAAATAAGTCAGCATATAACACGACCTATGCGGGTCCCTACAGTATCAACACATAGCCTAAGCATGATTTCTAACATGACTGGCAGCTTAATTTCTTCAACACATAATGAAAACACGAATAACGACAAGACAAATCAGCTATGTAGTTCCCTGGAATCATCCAAGTAACAATTCTTATGGTGCACGCCTACACGCCCGTCACCTAGCATCTGCGTCACCTCAACACATAATTCAGGGTTTCGTACCCTCAGAACCAAGTTTAGAAGTGTTACTTTCCTCAAACTGTGCAAAACTCTACTTCAATAAGCCATTGCCTCGCAAAACGGCCTCCAAATTCATCGAATCTAGCAACAAACAGTTCGATACAATCAACACGAGCTAAATGAAATAATTCCATAAGAAAATACTAAGTTCTTAATCAAAAGTCAAAAAGTTAACTCAAAATTTGGCCCCCAGGCCCACATCTCGAAATTCGATAAAAGTCACAAAATCTGGAAGCCCATTCAAGCACGAGTCACCATACCAAATTTATCAAAATCCAATACCAAATCGACACCCAAATCCCCAATTTAAACTCTCTAAATCCCTAGCCTCAACTCCCAAAATTACACCTCAAAACCACATAATCTAGATGGAGAATTCAATGGGGAAACATAATTATTGAATATATTTAACCACAAGTTACTTACCTCAAGAAACCCCTCGAAAATCCTCTCAAATATCTCCTTAGACCGAGTTTGAAAAGTCCAAAATGAGAGAAATCACGAAACCCTTCGGATTTAAACACTGCCCAGCTATCCTGCTTCTACGGTCCAAAAATCCGCTTCTGCGGTACCGCTTTTGCGGTCAATACTACGCTTCTGAGAGAGAACACTCCACTTCCTACCTCGCACACTTGCGGCCAAACTTCCGCATCTGCAAGTTTGCTCCTGCGAGACCTTGTCCGCTTCTGCGACTCCAACACAGCCTGCACCTTTCCGCTTCTGCGGACGACCATACGCAGATGTGCCTTCGCATATGCGGAAACATTTCCGCTCCTACGGCCACTGCCCAATCCCTTCCGTGTTGCACCTGCACTTCCCAGCTCGCACCTGCGACCAAAGCTCTGCAGGTGCGATAGCACTAGAAGACTTCAGTTACAACAGCTTTTTTAACTCCAAACTTGATCCGAAAATCATCCGAACTCCACCCAAGGCACCCGAGACCTCAACAAAAAATACCAACAAGTCCTAAAACATGATACGAACTTAGTCGAGCCTTCAAATCACATCAAACAATGCTAAAACCACGGATCGCATATTGATTCAAGCGTAATGAACTTTTGAACTTCTAATTTCCACATTCGATGCTGAAACCTATCAAATCACGTCCGATTGACCTCAAATTTTGCACACAAGTTACAAATGACGCCACATACCTACTCCAACTCCCGAAACCCCAATCTGAGCCCGGTAACCACAAAGTCCACTCTCGGTCAAACTTTTATATTTCCAACTTTCGTTATTTCAAGCTTAATTCAACTACGGACCTCCAATTCATAATCCGAATACACTCCTAAGTCTAAAATCACCAACGGAGCTAACAGAACAATCAAAACTCAATTCTGGAGTCATCCACACATAAGTCAACATCCAGTCAACCTTTTCAACTTATGCTTCCAACCTTGAGACTAGGTGTCTCAATTCATTTTGAAACCTTTTCGGACACGAACCAACTACCCCGAAAAGTCCCATAACAACAATTAAGAAAGAAATGAATAGTAAATGGGGGAATGGGGTTACAACTCTCAAAATGACCGGCGGGGTCGGTACATCCTCCCCATCTGAAATAAACGTTCGTCCTCGAACGGGTCTAGAAACGTACATGTAGTCTCAAATAGGCGTGGATATCTGCTCCGCATCTCCCGCTCGTTCTTCCAAGTAGCCTCCTCAACTGGCTAACCTCTCCAATGCACCTTCACTGAAGCTATATCCTTTGATCTCAACTATCGGACTTGCCGACCAAAAATGGCTACTGGCTCCACATCATAAGACAAATCACCATCCAACTGAACGGTGCTGAAATCCACAACATGAGATGGATTGCCAACATACTTCCAGAGCATAGATACATGAAACACTAGATGGACACTCGATAGACTAGGTGGCAAGGCAAGCTTGTAACCCACCTACCCAATCCTCTGAAGCACCTCAAATGGCCCAATATACCGAGGGCTCGACTTGCCTTTCTTTTCGAACCTCATACCACCCTCTATAGGTGAAACCTCGAGCAATACCCTCTCCCTAACCATGTAAGCAACATCGCCAACCTTCCGATTGGCGTAACTCTTTTGTCTAGACTGCGCCATGCGAAGCCGGTCCTAAATCAATTTAACCTTATCCAAAGCATCCAAAACCAAGTCAGTATCCAATAGCTTAGCCTCCCCCGGCTAAAACCAACCCACCAGAGATCGACACCGCCTCCCATATAAAGCCTCATATGGAGCCATTTGAATGCTCGACTGGTAGCTGTTGTTGTAGGCAAACTCCACAAGTGCAAGAAAACGATCCCAAGAACCCCCAAAATCTATGACACAGGCACGTAGCATATCCTCAAATATCTGAATACTGTGTTCGGACTGCCCATCCATCTGAGGGTAAATTACTATACTCAACTCAACCTGGGTGCCCAACTCTCGCTGCACAGCTCTCCAAAACTGTGATGTAAACTGCATGCCTCGATCTGAAATGATGGATACTGGTACACTATGAAGGTGAATAATCTCGTGGATGTAAATCTCAGCCAACCGTTCCAAAGAATAGGTAGTCCCAACTGGAATGAAGTTCGCGGACTTCGTCAGCCAATCCACAATCACCCAAATAGCATCAAACTTCCTCTAAGTCTGTGGGAGCCCAACTAAAAAAACCCATGGTGATATGCTCCCATTTGCACTCCGGAATCTCAAACCTCTGAAGCACTCCGTCCGATATCTGATGCTCATACTTCACATGCTGACAGTTTAGTCACCGAGCTACAAACCCCACTATATTCTTCTTCATTCTCCTCCACCAATAATGCTGCCTCAAGTCCTGGTACATCTTCACGGCACCAGGATGAATGGAATGCCGCGAACTGTGGGACTCCTTAACAATCTACTCGCGTAGCCCATCAACATTAGGCACACATATCCGACCCTGGATCCCTAACACCCCATCATCCCCAATAGTAACACCCATGGCATCACCGTGCTGAATCGTGTCCTAAAGGACAAGAAAAATGGGATCATCATACCGGCGCTCTCTGATTCGATCATATAAGGAAGACCGAGAAACCACACAAGCTATAACCCGACTGGGCTCCAAAATATCTAACCTCACAAACTGGTTGGCCAAGGCCTAAACATCAACTGCAAGCGGTTTCTCACCAATAGGAATGAATGCAAGGCTACCCATACTCACCGCCTTTCTACTCAAGGCATCAGCCACCACATTGGCCTTCCCAGGATGATATAGAATGGTAATATCATAGTCCTTTAGCAGCTCCAACCACCGCCGATGTCTCAAATTTAGATCCTTTTGTTTGAACAAGTGCTGAATGCTCCGATGATCCGTAAATACCTCACAAGACATACCATTGAGATAATGCCTCCAAATCTTCAATGCATGAATGATGGCAGCCAACTCCAAATCATGAATATGGTAGTTCTTCTCATAGGGCTTCAACTGATGCGGAGCTTAAGCAATTACTCTACCTCCCTACATCAAGACACACCTAATACCAATCCAAGAAGCAATTACGACCACTTGAAAGTAGCACCCTTCTGGGTCAATTTGGTCAAAGGCGATGCAATAGATGATAAACCCTCCACGAGGCGACGATAATAACCGTCCAAGCCGAGAAAATTCTGAATCTCTGTAGCCGAGGATGGTCTAGTCCAACCCTAGACCGCCTCTATCTTTTTCGGATCCACCTTAATCCCCTCACTGAACACCACATTCCCCAAGAACACCACCGAACTAAGCCAAAACTCACACTTAGAGAACTTGGCATAAAGATTCTTCTCCCTCAACTGCTGTAACACAATCCTCAAATATTGGGCATGCTTCTCCGGGCTATGAGAGTACACCAGGATATCATCAATGAATACTATGACAAATGAGTCAAGATAAGGCTGAAATACACTATTCATCAGATGCATGAATGTTGTTGGGGTGTTGGTTAGCCCAAAAGACATCATAAGGAAATCATAATGACCATAACGGGTCCTGAATGCCTTCTTTAGAATATCCGAGTCCCGAATCTTCAATTGATGACATCCAAATCCACTACTAAAAAGTAAATGGACACGGTCGTATACAATATAATTTACCCAACTATGAGTTGGGGTCGAATCCCACAGAGAATAATACATAGGCGACTAGGCATGTAAGAGAATTATCATTTATTATGCTAATTCAAGCACTTAGAAAGGTTTTGAGAAAGTATTTATAACTAATTGCGAAAATGTAAAATAACCTAGAAAGCAAGTAAAATGATCAATGGCTACAAGCATGGATGCATTGGGAATTACACTCAAGTTACGATCCAATGTATTTCACGATTTTACAAATATGAGCGAGTTTATGTTAATTAACCTCGAGTAATAATTCTATATTATCTTCTTCCCAAGACTAACAAGACTTCCTAATTGAATTATCCCTAAAAAAATTAAAAGATTAAGCACACCCGAATATGGCTACAAGTAGTTCAATCCTATCCTTAGATAGAATCTATAAAATGAGGGTTAACGCCTCAAGTTCTTGTTAATTAATCTTTCCCAATACCAAATTATCTTTCCCAAAATTAATTCGAAGTAAATGAGCGAGTCTTAGGGTTATCTAATCCCTTTGGAAACATTAAAAAACAAGAATAATTAAAGAAACAATAACTCACTACATAATAAATAAAAATCGTTCAATACATAAGCACAACAAGATATTTAATCCATATTTTAAATACGAATATTCCCATAAACAAGATTGAAGTGTTGGAAGGAAATGAAGAAAGGGACATAAATGGGTAAGAGATTCTCAACCAAAAGCTTCAAATCTTCAAGTCCTAAGTGTGTGCAAGAACCCTAGCTCCAAAACTTCACAAAAGCTGCCCAAGATGCCAAAGATCTGTTTCTACTAAGCTAGGTCGTGTATTTGTTGGTTTGGAATGAAGAAAATGTGAAATGGAAGAAGTGCCCAGGTATGAAACCCGTTGACCGCACCTGCAGAAGAATCCTCGCAGGTGCCGTTTCGCAGATATGGATGCCTGGTCGTAGAAGCGATTACTGGTGGAAAATTGTTGTTCTGCAAAAGCGGTCAAAAGGATGCAGAAGTGTTCTACAAGTGCAGAAGCGCGGCCGTAGAAATGGTCCTCAAGCGCAGAAGCGGGACTACAGAAGCGGTTTATGAATCGCAGATGCGATTTTTTCCTCACATATCTTCTTTCGCAATTGCGCATCTTTTCCACTTCTTTCACTCTTTTTGCATGATTCCACTTCATTTTATTTCAATTTTCTTCGAGACTTCATTTACCTGAAAATCTAGAAATGCATACCATAAATCACATCATTGTATAATTAAAGGACACAAAAACTAAAGAAAAGAGACTAGAATAAATGGTAAAATCACCACTTATCAACACCCCCAACCTAAAGCTTTTGCTTGTCCTAAAGCAAATCAAAACCAAATACTCAATGAGGCTCTAACATTTAAAGCTCAATTAGCATCGCTTTCATTTTCAAATCACATTCTCCAATTAAGCACAACACTTATGGTTTTGGTTGGTACTAATAATTAGGCTCAAGCATGTGAATTTCAGCTAAACAAATCCCTCATTTAAAACAGTCTCAAGAATGCAATGGAGTTCCAAAATAATCAAGTAACAACAATTAAACCTTAATAAGTGACTCAAAAGCACTTGTCTACTACATATGCTCAATTTACTCAATTCGGAATATATCAATGTCACCAATCCATCATTATTCATGTGCCCTCACAAGAAAGAAAGTCCCAAAATCACCATATTTACAATGACAACACTAAGGAAAAATGCACAAAGACACTCACTCTCAACAAAGGATTTAAATTGTTACAAAATATCATACCATAAGCTTGCCCTTATTTTAATTCGCCTCCTATTCAAGAACATTCAGTTGGAGATCCCATAAGGACTTTTTAAGATTGTAATGTAGGCTTAGGGAAGGGTAGGATAAGCATGTGGGAAACAAGTGACTACACCCTCCTTGAACACTACTCACATTTATATTTTCTTTTTGCACTTTGCTTCTTTTTAAACCACATATGTATCGACCCGACCGGTAGTTTTGATTTCTAGCGCATCGTTCGGTAATTTGAGGCCTTGAGTAATATCACTTCAGGTATTATGATTTGTACGTGTGGTCGAAATTGAATTTTGTGATGTTCGGGATTGATTTGGAAAGAAAATTCTAATTTCGGAAGCTTTAAGCTACAAGAATTGACTAACGTTTGACTTTTGAGTAAACAATTTCGGAATTGAAATTTGAAGGTTCCAACAGGTTTGTATGATGATTATGGTCTTAGGAGCATGTCCGAATGTTGATTTGGAGGTCCGTAGGTCAATTCGGCGTCAATTGGTGAAAGTTGGATATTGGATGATTTTTGGAAACTTTGACCGGGAGTGGAATTTTTGATATCGAGGTCGGATTCCGATTCTAGAAGTGGGAGTAGGTCCATGATGTCAATTATGACTTGTGTTCAAAATTTGAGGTCAATCGGACTTGATTTGATAGGTTTTGGCGTCGAATGTAGAAGTTTTAAATTCTGAAGTACATTAAGCTTGAATTGGGGTGTGATTCGTGATTTTAGCATTGTTTGATGTGATTTTAGGCCTCGAGCAGGTTTGCGTCATGTATTGGGACTGGTTGGTATGATTGGATGAGGTCCCGAAGGCTTCGGGTGAGTTTTGGATTGAAATCAGATCAAAAATTTGAAGTTGAGGAATGCTGGTGTTGGGCAACTGCTGGTGTAATCGCACCTGCATGTTGAGGGCCGCAGGTGCGAACCCGCAGAAGCGGCTCAATGGCTAGAAAAGCGGCATTTGGACTAAATTGGGATGGCCGCAGATGCGAGTGTATTTCCGCATCCGCGGCTGCGAAGCGTGCTCCGCTGAAGCGGAAACGAGATGGGCAGCTGGGGTCGTAGAAGCGGAAGATCTCCGCACGTGCGGGAGCGCAGGAGAGCAGGAGCGTGTGCTGGACCGCAGAAGCGGTTGCGCAAAAGCAAAAAGTGGTCTGTAGAAGCAAAATTTGCCTGGCTTGGAGGTAACCGCACATGCGATGGATTTCTGCAGGTGCGGCAGGTGTTCTGCAGGTGCGGAAAGTCAGCTGGGCAGATTGTTTTAAAAATCGAGGTTTTGCTCATTTCCCTCATTTTCTCACTTGGTTGGGGCGATTTTGGAGAGCTTCAAGGGGAGATTTTCATTTAGCAACACAAGGTAAGTAATTCCCACCTATCACAAGTTAAATACATGGTTTGTATAAGGATTAAACATGGAAATTAGTAGAAATTGTGGGATTTTTGGTACAAAACCTAGAATTTGGTATTTTTAGATTTTGACCACGAAATAATACATGGAATTAGGAATAAATCATATATTTGAGTTCGTGGTGTTATGGGTAAGGTTTATCTTCAAAACCTTTCGGAATCTAGGCACGTGGGCCCGAGGGTTGTCTTCATTGACTTTTTGAGCGGAGTTGGAAATTTATTAAATTGATTAATTATGGGTATTAGAGTATATTTTGATTGGTTTGCACCTTGTTTAAATAGTTTTGGATCGACGGGCATTGGTTTGATGCGTTAGAGAGGCCTTGGAGCCGATTTTGGAACTTCGGAGCGAGGTAAGTCTCATGTCTAACCTTCTGAGGGGGAATCTACCCCTAGGTGATATTTATTGTAATGTGAAACTAGTTGTGGGTGCTACGTATGTATGAGGTGACGAGAGTCTGTACGTAGCTAAAGCATGTTTATGTCCGGGGAGACTTAGGATCTTATTTTGTATTATTTGAATTATTTGAACTCATGTTGTTGGCTTAAGTAATTGAAGTTATAAGTGAAATTAATTTAGAAATAAATATATGGATACTAGGCAAAGCTTTAACACTTTGATTTTTGGGCGAGTTATTTGAGAAACGATAAAGATTATATTCATTTTGTACCCATGTATGTTATTGTAAATACGTGTCTCGTAATTTGGAAACTTCCTTCCTTTTCTTGTGGAGCGGGCCGAATGCGTCGGCAGTATATAGATGCATCTATGAATCGTGCCGCACATCACCCGGCAGTGTACATGTTATTCTGGATCGGGCCGAATGACCTCGGCGGAAATCGTGCGTTATATCGCTAGTAGACCGAATCATCACGAGATAAACCTCCTACTTATGCCCAACAATTTATGGTATTTCTTATTTATGTGATATTGACACTTGACACTTTCGGAAATATTAAGGTAGAATACAAGATTGAGAAATTCATGTTTTAAATGAAATAATTAGAAAATTTTGAGATTACAGATTTACTCCACTACTGTTGTGCACTGTATACCTGTTATGGATTATCATATTATTTACTTGGACCTTTAGTAAGTGTCGATGTCGACCCCTCGTCACTACTTCTCCTAGGTTAGGCTAGATACTTACTGGGTATGCGTTGATTTACGTACTCATGCTGCACTTCTGCACTAAATATGCAGGATCTAACAGGTTCATTGATGATTACCTTGACACGTATGCGCACCTGTTGGGGAGACTTCATGTGAGCTGCATTCCAGGCTACGCATCGCAGCCCACCGAGTCTCCATTGTACTATTTATTTTACTCTGTCTAATTACATTCAGGACAGATGCTGTATTATTATTATACTCTTTAGAAAATGCTCATGCACTTGTGACACCGGGTTTTGGGGGTTCCTTCAGGTTATTCATTATTGTGGTTCGTGTAAATATTTTTATGTACTCTGTAAATTCTATTTTATACTGTTCAAGTAAGGAAAATTATTATTTCAAAATACTAAAATGAGTAATTAAATTGGTGAATTGTTGTTGGCTTGCATGATGGCGGCGTTAGGCGCCATCACGAACTATATTGGATTTTTGGTCGTGACAACATAGTCCTTATTGACATCTAGTTACCAACATAGAACCACCATAAAATACCTATCTAATTTTCTCAAGACTCCATTTTTTTATACAACGTTTTTTTCTTTTGGAGCTTGAGTATCTTCATATAAACAACTTTGAGGTATATATTTCTACACACAATGTACATCTTCACTATTTTCCACTGAACACCAACACCCCCAACTCAGGCTTTTAGCCTCATTCTTAACATTCAAAGAAGGATGGGTTCAAAGGAGGGAATTATTTCACAAAAAGTGTAAAGGTTTGTACGAGGTAGCCAAAGAAAAGGTTAAAGGCTCAAATGGGGTTAACTAATGATAATATTTATGCAATGGTAGGCTCGAAAGGCTAACGATGTTTTTTAAACAATCACAAAGAATGCCTAAGGTCATCCCTCCAACCAAACATAATTAACATTAGCATTGAAAGACCAACCAGGCAAGTTCTAGATGATAAAAGTAAATACAAGAATTATTTTTAACAAAGATTAACACACATGGCACATGAACTAATCAAGACGGATCAATTTCACTTCTTAATAAGAACAATTTGAGCAATATCATGCCAATTAGTGGGCAAAGAGTCACAAAATGAGCCAAAACGTTATCACTAAAATTATTCTTTCCCATGCAACTTACTTTTTCAATTTACAACAAAAATTCGGAGGGGTATTCGTAAATCACACTTCACATACAAGAGACTAAATTAGTACCAAACAATCCAAAAGTTCTCCACATACCAAAACAAGACTAATTCCCTTAAGAAAGTCGTCACGCCATCCATCATAGGGAAAATTCACCCGGTTCAACACAAGAATATTCCTCGGGAAAGAACCGTAGCATAAATAAAACCCAAAAATAATTTATTGAAAAGTATATTACTACTAAGGAGATAAAAATAATATGAACTAAAAACTACTAAAGAAAATAAATAAACACTAAAGGAATAATAATAAAATAACTAAAAACTACTAAAGAAAATAAAATAAACACTAAAGGAATAAAAATAAAATAACTAAAAATTACAAAATAAAATAAAATAAACACTAAAGGAATAAAAATAAAATAACCAAAAACTACTAAAGAAAATAACCAAATAAAAAAAATAAAATAGAATAACAAAAGCGACTAATAGTAAAGGAACAAAAATAACATAAACTAAAAACTACTAAAGAAAATAAATAAATAAATAAAAAATAGAATAACAAAAGCGACTAATCTACAATTATATCATCAATCACAAACTACACCCGGCAAAAGCACATGATAAACAATAGTAGAACAAGCCCGGCAAGGGTACACAATATCCATAAAAAAGCGTAAGCCCGGCAAGGGCACAAGTTAAGCATCAATGTACAAATAAAGTATATTCCCTAAAGCCAACCCAACTAAAAACATCGTAGTGTCCTCACTGCACAATATCAAGATAAAATAAGAGTAGTTTGAGGGTCTCCTTGATATCTGCATTAGACTAGCAGACTGCGGGAAAAAGCTAATCACTGTCGTGTGGAGCTATCGGCCTCATCATCATCGGTAGCATCAGTATCAGCATCAGTAGCACTCGACAGGAAGGAATACTCTTCACTATCATCTTTGTTCTCGACCGATATCTTCCTATTCGGCTGCCCCCATTTAAAGACGGCCTTGATGCCTCTCCATATCTTTATCATGAACTTGCTCTTCTTCTTATTTTTCTCTTTCTCCTTGTGCAAAATTGCCTGAATATCTACATGTGCCTTGCCATAGGCTGCCTCGAGCCTGCTAATAAAAGCTTCCAACTTCTCTTACGACTCTACTTGCTTCTTCTTGTTCTCCAGGTAGGTCTTCATTTCTTCCCGACTAAAATACTCGGGCATAGGCTGGGAGTGTGAGGGCCCACTAGGGAGCTGTGACACTAAGTCACGGATGGAGATAAGCTGTGAGTTCAACATCCCAAATGGTCCCTCACGCAGGGCTGCCTGTAAGGAAGACTCTGGTCCGGCGGCAGTGGTGACTTTTATCTTCTTACTCTTTACTGCACAAACCTCGCCCGTTACTCTAAATGGATGAAAGGGTTTGTCGGCCGGTAACCACTTATTGATGCTACGCACCTCAACATCTTCCCGCCGGCACAACTCTGTAATCAGTGAAGGGAACATCAAGTCTAGTATGCATGCAATCATCAAGGATCTGCCATATGAAACATCTGAAACATTTCCACAGGGTGATACTCTGTTGCAAATGATGTAGAGCCACATTTTTGTCTCAGTTGTGAAGTCGATAGACTTCAAACCCTTTCTCTTGTTTTCCCACTTTTCTCTCTTGTCTGCTGGACAATGTTTAGAGACTAGCCAATCTCCGTTTGAGCAATGATCTTTCTCTCGTACCTGCTCAAGCGAATGGTCAGGAAGCCCTAGAATATCATTGATTTGTTCAATTCCAAACCTCACTATTTTTCCTCTGATGGTGAGTTGTGGGTAGTTGAAGTTTGTACGCTTAAGGTTTGCATAGAACTCACGAACCCACTCCTCATTGGCCTTGCACGGGGTAGGCATGAAACAAGACCAGTCGGTAGTCTGTAGGCATGAAACAAGACCCCGACAACGGTGCCAATTTTAATGACGTCCAAATCCACTACTAAAAAGTAAATGGACACGGTCACATGCAATATAATTTATCCAACTATGAGTCAAGGTCGAATCACACAGAGAACAATATGTAGGCGATTAGGCATGTAAGAGAATTATCACTTATTATGCTAAGCCAAACACTTAGAAAGGTTTTGAGAAAATAATTATAACTAATTGCAAAAATGTAAACTAACCTAGAAAGCAAGTAAAATGATCAATGGCTACAAGCATGGATGCATTAGGAATTACACTCAAGTAATGATCCAATGTATTTCACGATTTTACAAATATGAGAGAGTTAATGTTAATTAGCCTCGAGTAATAATTATATATTAGCTTCTTTCGAAGACTAACGAGACTTTCTAATTGAATTATCCCTAAAATAATTAAGAGATTAAGCACACCCGATGCGGGTACAAGTAGTTCAATCCTATCCCTAGGTAGAATCTATAAAATAAGGGTTAACGCCTCAAGTTCTTGTTAACTAATCTTTTCCAAACCCAAATTATCTTTTACAAAATTAATTCGAGGTAAATGGGCGAGTCCTAGAATTAGCCAATCCCTTTGGAAACACTAAAGAACAAGAATATTAAAGAAACAATAACTCACTTCATAATAAATAAAAATCATTCAATACATAAGCACAACAAGATATTTAATCCACACTTTAAATACGAATATTCCCATAAACAAGATTCAAGTGTTGGAAAAAATACTACACACTTAGATGTACAATGCAAAGCAAGAAAATTTTAGCACAACAAGGAAGAACCCTCGCATGGTTAAAAATTATTGTTTCGCAGAAGCGGTCAAAAGGAAGCAGAAGTTCGTCCGCAGAAGCGGTCTACAAGCACAGAAGCGCGACCGCAGAAATAGTCCGTAAGTGTAGAAGCGGTTTATGAATCGCATATGCGATTTTTTCCTCACATATCTTCTTTTGCAAATGCGCATCTTTTCTCATAGTTTTTCCTTACTTGAAAGTTTTTCACTTCTTTCACTCTTTTTGCACGATTCCACTTCATTTAATTTAAATTCTCTTCGAGACTATATTTACCTGAAAATCTAGCAATGCACACCATAAATCACCTCATTTTATAATTAAAGGACACAAAAACTAAAGAAAAGAGACTAGAATAAATGGTAAAATCACCACTCATCAGGTACCCAGACCTTAAATCAATCTTAGAGAATACTCTCGCTCCCTGAAGTTGGTCAAATAGATCATCAATACGTGACAAATGATACTTGTTCTTGATTGTAACATTGTTCAACTACCTATAGTCGATGCACATCCGCATAGTACCATCCTTATTCTTCACAAACAGAACTGGTGCACCCTAAGGCGACACACTGCTCCTAATAAACCCCTTATCATGATGTTCCTGAAGCTGCTCTTTCAATTCCTTCAACTCAGCTGGTGCAATACAATATGGAGGAATAGAAATGTGCTAAGTAGCCGGCACCAAGTCAATACCAAAGTCAATATCCCTGTCGGGAGGCATGCCCGGTAGGTCTGCAGGAAACACATCTGAAAAATCTCGCACCACCGGAACAGAATCAACAGTAGGCGTATCAGCACCAACATCTCTCACAAATGCCAAATATGACAGACACCCCTTCCCAACCATCCGTTGGGCCTTCAAATATGAAATCACTCTGCTGGGAACATAATCTAGAGAGCCTCTCCACTCGATCCGTGGCAACCCCAGCATTGCCAACGTCACGGTCTTGGCGTAACAATCCAGCATGGCATGACATGGAGACAACCAATCCATAACCAAGATCACGTCAAAATCAATCATACTAAGCAATAAGAGATCAACTCTAGTCTGAGATCCCCCAATAGTCACTACACATGACCGATATAAGCGATCCACAATAATAGTATCATCCACTTGCATAGATACATGAACAGATGAAACTAAGGACTCACAGGGCATATCCAGATAACAGGCAAAAAACGATGATACATACGAATAAGTGGAACCAGGGAAAAATAATACAGAAGCATCCCTGTGGCATACTGAGACAATACATGTGATCATTGCATCTGAAGCAACAACATCTGGCCTGGAAGGAATAGCATAAAATCAGACCTGACTGCCACCTGATCGGCATCCCCCTCTAGGGCAACCTCTAGCTTCCAGGGCCCCACCCCGGGCTGGCTGGGCGGGTGGTGAAGTAACTGGTGCAGAAGTCGCAGCCTGACTCCTCTGCTGCACTGGACCTCCCGGGCGATGAGGACACTGCCTCCATATATGCCCAAACTCCGCACACTCAAAGCAACTCCGCGGTGCTGGTGGTGGGGAGTGAAGGTTGCCCCGAGTACCAGAGTAACTACTAGAAGAACCTAACATAGATTATCCCTGAACCGATGGAGCACGGGATGAACTCTAAGCTGGGAGGTCACTAAGAGATGACTGACCTGGATGGGCACAGTATAAACCATGTCTAGATGATGCGCCATGATAAACTAGACGATCCATCTGAGCGGGCCTATAAGGACGACCCCTGCTGTGGTAAGACTGCCCCCCAGAAGGTGCACCGCTAAAATTGCCCGAACCACGAGGCCTCTTGGCCTCCCTCTCCTCATGCTCCTGACTGCGAACCATCTCTAGCCGCCGAGCAATATCAACCACCTCATCTAATGTAGCACCAGATACACTTTCCCGAGTCATAACAAAACGGTACTGATAGTAGAGGCCATCAATGACCCTCCTAATCCTCTACCTCTCAGTGGGAACCAACCAAATTATGTGACGAGCCAACACTGAAAACCTCATCTCGTATTGGGTCACAGACATGCCATCCTAACGTAGCTGCTCAAACTGTCTACACAGCTCCTCTCTGCGAGTCTATGGCACGAACTTCTCCAAGAAGAGAACAGAGAACTCATGCCATATAAGTGGTGTTGCACTGACTGGTCCGTGCCTCTCATAGGCCTCCCACCATCTGAACACAGCCCCAGTAAATTGAAAAGTAGTGAATGAGACCCCACTGGTCTCCAGAATACCCGCTGTGCGAAGAATCCGCTGGCACCTGTCCAAGAAGTCCTGGGAATCCTCTGACTCAGACCCACTAAATGATGGAGGCTGGAGTCTCTCGAACCTCTCTAGTCTCCTTTGCTCATCATCAGCCATCATGGGACCCACCTGGGCCTGAGCAGCTACAACCGGCTGGGTTGGTAGTACCCCCGGTGTCTGAAGTCAATCCATCACATGCTCCGGAGTACGGGCAGTGGGAGTCTGGGTACCTCCCCTAGCCTGAGAAGTGGCTGGTACGGTCTGAACAGAACCGCCTGAGCAAGGCTGGTGCACACAGTCAAAAACTGAGCGGAAGCCACTTGAAGGCCTGGAATCACAATAGGCACAGTTGGTGCCTGAGCTGGCCCCACTGGCTCAGCCATATCTGGTACCTACTCCTGAGCTGGAGCAACTTGTGGATCTGCAGTTGCTGCTCTAGCTGTTGTACGAGCTGCACCTCTACCTTTACCGCGGCCCCTACCGTGACCTCAGCCTCTCGTGTCTCTAGCTGGTGGAATTGGTGGCTGTCCGTCTTGTCCGGTAGAACGTGTCCTCACCATCTGTGAGAGAATAGAATAACAAAAGTTTAATTCTTGGAATCAACAAATTTGCACAACAAGAATACAAGAATGTGAAGTTTTCTGAATGGTTCAACAGCCTTTCGATGATAAGTATATATGTCTCCATACCGATCCGTAAGACTCTACTAAACCAGTTCATGACTCGTGAGACCTATGTAACCTAGGCTCTGATACCAACTAGTCACGACCCAAAACTAACCCGTCGTGATAGGCCTATCATGGTACTAGGCAAGCTGACTATTCAGACATTTCCAACACTTTAAATCTTTTAAAGATACTAAAACAGTTTAAATAAAGGAAAATCTCTTAAAACGGGATTGGAAATCATAACTCAATACATAAATTCTTCCCAAAACCGGGGTGTCACTGAGTAGATGAGCATCTACGAAATGAAAAAGGCTAATACACTGTCTAGAAGTAAAAGTGAATAAATAAACTGAAAGATATGGGAGGAGAGTCAAGGTGTGCGAATGCTAAGCAGCTACCTCGATGATCTCCAAAGGTCTAGCCTCTGCTAATGAACAACCGCCGTGTCCGGAAGCACCTGGATCTGTACACCAAGTGCAGGGTATAGCGTGAGTACAACAACCTCAGTAAGTAACAAGATTAACTATTGGACTGAAAGTAGTGACGAGATTCACGGGTGCAGTTCAATTACAAAAATATAGTACAGGAAAGTAGGCATGCTCTCAAGTTCGACAGTTAAAGCCAAAACAGTTAAATCATGTCAAGTTTAATTGAAACAGGATATAGTACCTCTCAGTAAATACATGACAGTTAGTATATATACCAGCTAAAGTACAACAGAAATGAAATCAGGTGCATACTCTCAGAGTATCAGTCACTCAGTCCTTCCATTCACTTCAACCTCACAGTCACTCAATCCTCCCAATCGCTCGGCACTCGCACTCAATATGTACCTGTGCCCACTGTGAATGTGCAGACTCCGGATGGGCATTTCTAGCCCAAGCACTATAATAAGCCAATCATGGCATGAATCAAAATAACATGTTGCGGCGTGCATCCCGCTCCCATAAATATCCTCACAAGCAGACCCTCGGCATCACTCAGCCATCAATCTCTCACTATCTCGGGCTCTCAAGAATCATGATAATCAGCCCAAACAATGAAGATATAATGAATCAATAAAGGACAACAAAGATCAAGATAGAATATGCAGTAAAACTTATGACTGAGTACAAAATGACAGTTAAGCAAATAACTCAACATATAGCACGACCTTTGTGGGTCCCTACAGTGCCAACACATAACCTAAGCATGATTTCTAACATGACTGACAGCTCAATTTCTTTAACACATGATGAAAATACAAATAACGACCAGATAAATCAACTATGTAGTACCCTCTAATCGTCCAAGTCACAATTCTTACGGTGCACGCCCACACGCCCGTCACCTATTATGTGCGTCACCTCAACACCAATCACATAACAAATTATTTGGGGTTTCGTTCCCTTAGAACCAAGTTCAGAAGTGTTACCTACCTCAAACTGTGCAAAACTCTTCTCCAGCAAGAGCTTGCCTCACAAAACGGCCTCTAAATGCCTCAAATCTAGCCACAAACAGTTTGATACAATCAACACGAGCTAAAGGAATCAACTCAAAATCTGGCCCTCGGTCCCACATCTCAAAATCTGATAAAAGTCACAAAATCCGGAAGCCCATTCAACCAAGAGTCCGACCATACCAAATTTACCAAAATCCAACACCAAATTGACACCCAAATCCCCAATTTAAACTCTCCAAATCCCTAGCTTCAACTCCCAAAATTACACCTCAAAACCACACAATTCAATGGGGAAACATAATTATTGAATAAATTTAACCACAAGTGACTTACCTCAAGAAACCCCTCAAATATCCTCTCAAAATTCGCCTTAGACTGAGTTTGCAAAGTCCAAAATGAGAGAAATCACGAAACCCTTCGGATTTAAACACTGCCCAGCTATCCCGCTTTTGCGATCCAAAAATCCGATTATGCGGTACCGCTTTGCAGTCAATATTATGCTTCTGCGGAAGAACACTCCACTCTCAACATCGCGCACCTGCGGCAAAACTTCTGCATCTGTAGGTGCGCTTCTGCAAGACCTCGTCCGCTTCTGCGACTCCAACACAGCCTGCCCGTTTTCACTTCTGCGGAAGCCCATATGCAGATGCTTCTTCGCATCTGCGAAAACATTTCTGCTCCCGTGGCCACTGCCCAATCCCTTCATGGTCGCACCTGCGCTTCCCAGCCTGCACTTGCGACCAAAGCTCCGCAGGTGTGATTGCACTAGAAGACTTCAGCCACAGCATCCCTTTTAACTCTAAATTTGATCCGAAAATCATCCGAACTCCACTCAAGGCCCCCGGTATCTCAACCAAAAATACCAACAAGTCCTAAAACATGATACGAACTTATTCGAGCCTTCAAAACATGTCAAACAACGCTAAAACCACGAATCGCGCCTAATGAACTTTTAAACTTTTAATTTCCACATTCGATGCCGAAACCTATCAAATCTCGTCCGATTGACCCCAAATTTTGCACACAAGTCACAAATGACACCACAGACCCACTCCAACTCCTTGAACCCCAATCCGATCCCGATAACCACAAAGTCCATTCTCAGTCAAATTTTTAAATTTCCAACTTTCGCCATTTCAAGCCTAATTCAACTACGGATCTCCAATTCATAATTCAGACACACTCCTAAGTCCAAAATCACCCAATGGAACTAACAGAACCATCAAAACTTCATTATGAAGTCGACTACATATAAGTCAACATTCGATCAACCTTTTCAACTTAAGCTTCCAACCTTGAGGCTAAGTGTCTCAATTCATTTCGAAACCTTCCCGAACCCGAACCAACTACCCGGCAAGTCCCATAACAACAATTAAGAAATGAATGAACAGTAAATGGGGGAACGGGGCTACAAATCTAAAAACAACCGGTCGGTTTGTTACAGCTAGCACTAGATGAACTCATACAGAAACTACCAACTCGCCTTGATGTTTGCTTGAATGCTATAGTTTGAACTACACCCAAGCCTAACCCTCGAACATGGCCAGGGTGCTCGAGACCAAAGATTACACCAAGTGCATCATTAGGTGAAGCTTCTGCAAGAGTTTCTTGTCTTTGACTTCGAATTTCTTCAATTTTCTCCTTCACGAAAAATAAAAAATAATTATAAAAGGAGAATGTATATTAATCTCTAGCTCCACAAAATATGATCATCTCTCATGCCAGGATATATTTGTTCTCCAATGGACAAAAACCAAACAAAATTTTGTACAAGAACAATCCTATTCCAGCCATTGTATTTTTTTTCTCTGAGCCAGGGAAACGAGCTACTAGTAGGAACTACTTATTGATAAAAAAGAGTAAGAAAATGACTCTTCGATTGCTATATTAGAGAAAAAGAACAAGAAAAATAAAGTTTACGACAATGAAGAAGCAAAATTAGTAGACAAATTTCCTTAACCTTTCTTCCACAGAACAGAGCATACAAAACCCAAAAAGAATCAAAACAACTGCATTTATGGTGCGTAAATGAATATTATGTACATCATAACTAATTGTAGAATACCACGATATACTAAAAGCTGCATATTTGACCTCTGACAACTACAAATTTTCTACCATTACTGCTAAAGAACATTAACTTCAAAATATACTTCTATACAGACATAAAGCTCAAGAGCTTAAAACAAACATTTTAAAATGCAAACACCCGAATCAATTCAAATCTTTGGTTTAATGACCCAACCGGTCATTTTGACTTTTAGAACCTCTTTCCCTAAAATAAAACTTTCCATATGTGCTTCTATTGATTTATGACTTGCGGAGATAGTTGGTTCGGGATTTGGAAATGTTTGGGTTGAAATCGGAACACTTGGTTCCTTAAGTTAGCCTTAAAAGGCCAAGTTTGACTTCGGTCAACATTTTGAGAAAACGACCCCGGAATCGTGATTGATGGTTCCAATAGGTTCGTATGATGATTTCAGACTTGGGCGTATGTTCGAATCGGGTTTTGGATAACTCGGGAGCGTTTTGGCGCTTAATAGTGAAAAATCACCTATTTAAAGATTTAAAGTTCTTTAAATTTGGTTTGGAGTAAGTTTTTGAGTAATTGAAGTCCGTTTGGAATTCCGAGTTTGGGAATAGTTTCGTATTGTAATTTAAGACTTGCACGCAAAGTTTCGTGTTATTCCGAGTAGTCTAAGTATGTTTTGGCGCGTTGGTAGTAAATTGAAGAACTTGAAGTTATTAAGTTTGAATCAATTTGTTTTGGGGAATGATTTTTAGATTTGATGATATTTTACAAGTTCCGAGAGTTCGAGCGAGTCTGTTTTATGATTTCAAACTTGTTGGTATGTTCGGGCAGGGCACCGGGGGCCCCGAGCGTTAATCGGACGAGGCTCAGACTAGGTTGGAAATTTAGAGCCAAACTGAAGCTACCCAGTTCTGTCAGAATCGCAGGAGCAGAAATAGGACCGCACCTGCGAAGGCGCAGGTGCGGAGAAGAGGAGCGCAGGGGTGGTAACGGCATAGGTGCGACGTGGGACTCGCAGAAGCGAGCCGCTGACCGCCGGTGTGAGCGAAGCCGGCTAAGGGAAAACCACATCTGCGAGGCCATTTCCACAGATGCCAAAACACTGTTGGACAGAATAGTTAAAAGGTCGGGGCTCAGACATTTTGAGCCCATTTTTGCTCCATTTCCGAGCGATTTCAGAGCTTTTGAGAGGGGGATTTCAACTAGCAATTGGAAGGTAAGTTAATTCTATACCCCTTGAAATAAATACATAGATTATAGCTAGAAAATCTTAGAAATCAAGGGTTTAGGTGAAAAACCTTGATTTTTATAAAAATGAGATTTTAACCACGAAAATGGTTATGGAATTGGATAGAAATTATATATTTGAGTTCTTGAGAGTATGGGTAACGTTTTCATCCAAATATTTTCGGAATCCGGGCACGTGGGCCCAGGATGAATTTTAGGGATTTTTACCATTTTGGATATGGTAATTTATTTAATCGATGAATTTCAAATTATTGAGCATATATTAATTATTTTGTATAATATTTGGATAGTTTCGGATTTTTCGGCGCCGAATCGAGAATTTTACGCGACGCGGTAAGCGGAAAGTGGACTTTGAGACAAGGTAAGTCTCTTGTCTAATCTTGTGAGGGGGAAATTTCCCCATAGGGATTAAATTAAATTATTCTTGCTAATTGCGGGGGCTACGTACGCACGAGGTGATGAGAGTCCGTGCGTAGCTGCTATAAATACTAAAGTTTGGGTAATTTAGGACTCAGAGCATGAATTACTTGTGTAAATTGTATTCTTTATTAATTAAATTATTTGATATATATACTGTGAATTGTTAGATAAGGATATTAAAAGATGAAATTTTCATATGCTAAATTTTTGTTTAGATTAATTAATTGTTGAAATAAATTGTTATATTCTCGAATAATTTTACAATAAATACTCTTATTCTGGAAGTACATAAGAAAATGTCCTCCTTTCCTGTGGATTGGGCCGAACGCCTCGGCAGAATAGATGCATCTATGGATCGTGCTGCATGTCCCTTGGCAGTGTACACGAAACTCTGGATCGGGTCGTACGACCTCAGCAGAAATCATGCTTGATAATAAAAATTACACGATACTTGGACAGTTTATTGCAGCTTGTAAAGCTATTTGATAAATTGAAAATATATTGAAATTGAATTGTAGCTTGTATAGCTATTTGATAAATTAGAATTTTTATTGAAATTGAAGGATTTAATTAATAGATTGGAAATTATTGCATTTGAAGGATTTTTATTATTTCTGCTAAATGAATAAAATTATTGATAACTCTTGTGAATCATGCGGATTTGAATAATTATAATTTATTTCATTTATCATTGTTGACCCTTAGTGAGTATCAAAGTCGGCCATCTCGACTCTACCACTTTGAGATTAGGCTTGATACTTACTGGGTATACGTTGTTTACGTACTCATGCTACACTTGCTGCACTTTTTCTGCAGGATCTGAGACAGATACTAGTGGAGGACCTATCATCGCACATCCTCGTTATCCAGGGGCGTAGTGGCGAGTTGCCTTTCAAAGCCGTCCTGTAGCTACCAGTGCCTCTACTTTTATTATTTTTATTTTGTCTATTTTTATTTCAGACAGTATTTGGAGTTTTGTATAATCTACTAGATGCTCATACACTTGTGACACCAGGTCTTGGCACACACATTGGTTGAATTTGGTGTCTTATTATTTTCTTGGATTGAAATTTCATCGATATATGTTTAATTTTTTAGTTGGCTTTCCTAGCTATAGTGTCTTGTGGATCGGTATGGAGACGTATGTGCTTATCTTCGAGATTCTATATAGTGTTAAGAAACTACCTTTCTTCGTATTCCATCATGCAATTGATGTAGTACTAAATATCCTTCTCTTATTCTCTCACAAATGATGAGAACACGCTCTAATGAGGTTCCAGCCCAAGGAAGAGCTACTCCCCCAGTTGCTAGAGGCTGAGGTAGAGGCCAAGGGAGGGATCCAGCCCGTGGTAGAGGGCGAGGATGTCCCAGGACTGTTCCAGTTATTCCACCAGTGGGCCTAGTAGAGTTCCCATTATTGAGGAATAGGGTGACGTGCCTGTGGCAGAGCCAGCTCCGGTCGATTTCACATCTGCACCGGAATTTTAGGATGTTATGGGTCGTAAGCTGCGATTCATGGACAATATGACTCAGGCCGGTTTATTTCCAGTAGACCCAGCCACATCCCAGGCGGGCGGGGGAGCACAAACCCCTACCGCGCAGGCTCATAGACAAGCTGCTACTGTATATCTTACCCAGGTTGCACTACCCGTGGGTGGAGCCCAGCCAGTGGCAGAAACTACACCTGAGCCCAGGCCAAATGCAGCCGCTGATCCTCAGAAACTATTGGACAAATTGACTATGTCACGCCCCGAACCTAGGAGCGATACAAGCACCCGGTGCCTCACCTAACCTGGCGTACCAAATTGCGACTAAGGGACTCTGAGCACATAATGTCATACTTTGGCCATGGGGCCACCTTGCAAGACAATTTGCGAAGCAAAATATAAAACTGAATGGAAACTAGCGCTAACTAAACATCAATATAAAGCTAGGCTGAAAAGGCCGTCATAGCTATTACAGCTGACAAACCACCAAATTATACATACCAGGCCTACAAACCCAACATACTGCACTAACCAACAGGATATGTCTACAAGCCTCTACTGATAGATGTACTATGATCGGAACAGGGCCCCGACCTACCCATAACATATATACAGATATACATAAGATGTACACAAAAACTCTAGACCTGGCAACTCCGAAAGACGTGGAGCTTACCGATCAGGCTGAACTCGGGAAACACCTACTGAGGAGGTCTACCCGTCTGTCTGTCTGAACCTGCATGCATGAAATGCAGCGCCCCTAGAAAAGGGACGTCAGTAAGAAATAATGTACCGAGTATGTAAGGCAATAAAATAACTGAAAGCTGAAACTGAACTGATAATATGATAACTGAAATTAACTGGGAGTCAAAGATGGTCTGGAGGTATACTTACCTGCTGATACTGACTCAACTCTCTCAATATATTAAGTAAAATAAATGTCTGGCCCTATAAGGCTCGGTACGTGTAAATGCTCGGCCGTAGTAGGCTCGCTCATAGGCGCTCGGCCATACTGGGCTCTGTATCTCGGCCATCCTGGGCTCGCTCATAGGCGCTCGGCCACAGTAGGCTCGGTATATGTAACTTACCATCTGATCAGAGGTTGCCCAATAGGGGCCTGCCCACCGATTATAGCTCGATGGTGGTGAAAATAGTGTAATACTGCATATATATATAGACCCTCTGCTCTCTTGACTGAATAAAGACAAAACTAAACTGAATATGAAGTCCCGATAAGGAATAATATTGTAACTTATGAGACTAGAATAATGTGAATAAATTCATGAATACGAACTTATCTTTATGTCTCATTATTAACACATGTAGCTACGAGATCATGCCAAAATGAAGGAAGGCTTAGCCTTAACATACCTTATCACAATCTTTCCAATCACCAAGTTGAACTCACCTCTTTGCACCTTAATCTACAAGAATGATAATAATACTATCGTTAAGTTACGAAAGGTACAACTATCGCACAACGAACGACAAACTTATTTTGTATTAAAACGGGCAGCATCTCCCCTATAATCCTTACTTCCTCCAAATTCAAGATAACACCAACAATACAAGAACATAACAATAACAACATATATACATCATTTTCCAGCCCTATATACACCATCAAATACTACAAAACAGCCCAACACACCCCAATCTCTTCGTACACAAAACGACCACCGTAGTAGTGTCAAACGACCCGAAAATGTTATGACGAACGACCAGCCAACCACCCTACATTTATATGGTGTTTATAAACCCCCTTCCTCCTCCAAAACTCCACAAAATAGTAGTAAAACACGCAGCCAAACAGCAACACAAAACAGTCCACAAAACAGTCCGCTACAAGTGAATAACTCGAACTCACGGCTTCCGATCACCATCCCGTGAGTTCTTACAAGTATAGAACGACTTACCATGAATTTACAGAAGAAAAATTGGATAAAAGAGAGCAGTAAACGCACCTTATTTGTTGGATAACTCAGCTCTTATCTTGGTTCTTCAAACTCTAGGTTTTACCTCCAATTAGAACTTGAAAGGGAGAGAAAATCAATTAGGGTTTGTGGGAAATTTTTGGGAGGATTCTTTGTAGAGCTTATGTCTGGTTATTATGCTCTATTTTAAGTCTAATATATGAAGAAAATAGGCCCTTAAAAGGCCTCTTTGGACGACCCGAAATGGCCCATTTTTGGGCTTTCATTTAAGCAAGTAGGTGACACACCTACTTGTCACCTAGCAGCTTGCGCAGTATCGCAAAAATGCACATATCTCTCTACTCCGATGTCGTATTGACAAATGGTTTAATGCGTTGGAAAATAGACTCATAGATCTTTAATTTGATGGGTGGAACACCCCATAACTCTAAGTATATTGGGAGAAAATTGCAGTTACATTTGACCCAAAGTTTCAGTAAAACTTATGAATGTAACTTGTGATGACTTTCATCGACTTTTGTTCCACAACTCGCTTGACTTCAAAACATAACACACGGATGTCATACGACTAATATAAATCATAACATAATCTCCTTATCATGTTAATCACCCTAGTCTCACCCCAAAGGTACATGTTATAACATTTCCAACTTGTCGACTTTCGACGAAACATTGTTTTATTTAATTGCTTTAGCTTCTGAACTGTCCAACCCTCTTTGTACTTGTTGTTCATGATCTTCAATATTTGTAACCTCAGAGGTAACATGATTAACTTACTTTATATACTTTTAAATATTTTCTCATTTTTGGTCCTACATTAGTTTGCTTACGACGCATTTTTACGTACGAAAATATAGGGTGTAACATCACTCCCCCTTGGGAACATTCGTCCTCGAATGTTTACTCTTGGAGACTTTGGAAACTTTTTCCAGAGTATCCTTCGTACACTAGGTTAAAACCAACCTGCACGTAGCCAGAAACATACTATGCATGCCACACATGGCCAATCTTTATAAATAGCAGCAATTTGCCTCACCGACCGTAAATCATAAATATTGAAAGTGAAAAATAAAAGCTTACCTGATGACCTGCTAGCCTACATAGAGCTATGTTGTAGCATCCCATCTCGAACCATATCTTCAGTTTGAAATAGGTAGGGGTATTTAGACTTCATTTCTTCCTCCGATTCCCACGTCATCTCTTCTACATTCTTGCTCCTCCATAAAACCTTTACGGAAGCTACCTCCTTATTTCGTAGATTGCGGATTTGTCGGTCTAGGATGGCAACTGGAATTTCCTCGTATGACAAGTCCTCTGTAATCTGTACATCATCCGTGGGCACCACTCGGGTAGGATCACCAATGCACTTCCGTAGCATAGATACGTGAAAAACCGGATGGACAGACTCCAATTCTGAGGGCAACTCTAACTCATAAGCTAGTTGGCCCACTCTCCGAATGATCCTATAAGGCCCAATATACCGTGGGCTAAGCTTGCCTTTCTTGCCAAACCTCATCACGCCCTTCATAGGTGATACCTTTAAGAATACCCAGTCATTAATCCTGAACTCTAAGTCTCGTCGCCGCACGTCAGAATATGACTTCTGATGACTCTGAGCTGTCAACAGTCGCTCCCGGATAACCTTTACTTTCTCTATGGCCTGCTGAACCAGGTCTAGCCCATGTAACCCAGATTCTCCAACATCAAACCACCCTATAGGAGATCTGCACTTACGCCCATACAAAGCCTCGTACGGAGCCATCTAGATACTGGAGTGGTAACTGTTATTATATGCAAACTCGATAAGAGGTAGATGTTCATCCCAACTTCTTTTAAAATCCAACACACATACTCGTAACATATCCTCGAGCGTCTGAATTGTGCGCTCAGCTTGTCCATCAGTCTGTGGATGAAAAGTTGTGCTGAGATTCACCTGAGTCCCTAGACCTCTCTGAAATGACCTCCAAAAATGTGCTGTAAACTGAGCCCCACGGTCAGATATAATAGAAACTGGTACTCCGTGTAGCCGCACTATCTCCTTAATATATAACTTTGCATAATCTTCTGCTGTATATGTAGATCTGACCGGTAGGAAGTGAGCTGATTTCGTGAGCCTATCGACTATCACCCATATGGAATCGAACTTATGATTAGAACGAGGTAAACCCGTGATAAAGTCCATGTTTATCGCCTCCCATTTCCATGTCGGGATCTCTATAGTCTGCATTAGCCCTCCAGGCTTCTGGTGCTCTACCTTCACTTGTTGGCAACTAGTACATTGGGCGACAAACTCAGCAATGTTCTTCTTCATATCGTTCCACCAGTACACATCCTTAATGTCATGATACATCTTCGTCGACCCAGGATGGATGGAATACCATGAATAATGTGCCTCTGACATAATCCTATCTCATAGCCCTGCTACATCTGGAACACATAAACGACCCCTATATCTGAGAACCCCATCTCCCTTTAGCTCTAACAGTGGCTTCTTCTGCTGCGGAACTCGCTCTCTCAGCTCGACCAACTCTGGGTCCTCGTACTGCCTTTCCTTGACTTCCGCTATGAGGGATGATTTTGTAGTGTTTTGGAGTACAACTCCACCATCCTCAGAATCTACTAACCGAACCCCCAACGAAGACAATTGATGAATCTCTCTAGCTAATTGTCTTTTCTTGGGCTCTACATGTGCTAAGCTACCCATAGATCGGCGACTTAAGGCATCTGCTACAACATTAGCTTTCCCTGGATGGTAGAGAATGTTAACATCGTAATCTTTCAATAACTCAAGCCATCGCCTCTGTCGCAAATTCAACTCTTTCTGCTTGAAGATATATTGTAGGCTTTTATGATCAGTAAATACATCAACATGAACACCATATAAATAATGCCGCCATATCTTAAGTGCATGGACAACCGCAGCTAACTCGAGGTCGTGGGTCGGATAATTCCTCTCGTGCTTCCTCAACTGCCTTGAAGCATACGCAATTACCTTCCCATGTTGCATCAGGACACATCCTAACCCGACACCTGATGCATCACAATACACGGCATAACCCTCTAGACCCTCTGGAAGTGTTAGAACTGGAGCTGAGGTCAACCTGCTCTTAAGTTCTTGGAAACTACGCTCGCAAGCCTCTGTCCATTGAAACTTAGTTTCTTTCTGTGTCAACTTCGTCAATGGTGCCGAAAGGGAAGAAATACCCTCTACGAACCTCCGATAGTATCCTGCTAAGCCTAGAAAGCTACGAACCTCTGTCGGAGTGGTAGTTCTAGGCCAAGATTTCACGGCCTCAATCTTCTGAGTGTCCACCTTTATCCCTTCATCTGATACAATATGCCCCAAGAATGCTACAGACTTCAACCAGAACTCACATTTAGAAAACTTAGCATACAACTTACGATCACGGAGGGTTTGGAGTACCGCTCGTAGGTGGTCCGCATGCTCATCCTCTGAACGGGAATAAACCAGAATATCATCAATAAATACTATCACGAACAGATCTAAAAATGGCCGGAATAGGCTATTCATCAAGTCCATAAATACAGCGGGTGCATTAGTCAACCCGAAGGACATGACAAGGAACTCGAAGTGGCCATATCGGGTCCTGAAGGCTGTCTTCGGAATATCTTTTTCCCAAACTCTGACCTGGTGGTACCCCGACCTCAAATCTATCTTTGAAAAGCATCTAGCCCCCTGCAACTGATCAAACAAGTCATCGATCCTTGGAAGTGGATACTTATTCTTAATAGTTACCTTGTTCAACTGCCTATAATCGATACACATCCTCAGCGAGCCGTCTTTCTTCCGCACAAATAGTACTGGTGCACCCCAAGGTGAGGTACTGGGCCTGATGTAACCTTTCTCCAGCAAAACTTTTAACTGCTTCTTCAACTCCTTCAATTCGCCAGGTGCCATTCTATACGGAGGGACGGATATTGGTTGAGTTCCTGGAAGCAAATCGATGCTAAAATCAATCTCTCGCTCTGGAGGAATATCTGGAATCTCATCTGGAAACACATCTGCATACTCTTTGACTACGGGAATAGACTGAAGTATAGGTATCTCAGCATCTGCATCTCTAACTCGCACAATATGATAAATGCACCCTTTTGCGATCATTTTCCTCGCCTTCAGATAGGAAATAAACCTACCTCTGGGTGTTGGTGTATTACCTACCCATTCAAGGACTGGCTCACCCAAAAAATGAAATCTGGCTGCCTTTGCTCGGCAATCAACTGTGGCATAGCAAGCTGCCAACCAGTCCATGTCCATGATAGCATCAAAATCCATCATCTCTAGCTCAACTAGGTCAGCTGAGGTCTGACGACTACAAATTGTCACCGTACAACCTCGGTAAACCCGTCTAGCAATAATTGATTCTCCGACCGGTGTAGATACCGCAAAAGGATCACTTAGTATTTCAGGCACTATACCAAACTTCCTCGCGACAAATGGGGTAATATATGATAAAGTAGATCCTGGGTCTATCAAAGCATAAGCATCGTGAGAGCAAATGGTTAATATACCTGTCACAATGTCTGGTGAAGACTCCTGGTCCTGTCGACCCGCTAAAGCATAGATACGGTTCTGATTACCACTTGAACTGGAACCTCTACCTCTGCCCCGACCTCTACCAGCCGAAGACTGAGACTCGCGCCCTGAAGGATGCACGGACATAGATGATCCTGTTGCTGAACTAGCTGGTTGTTCCATTCCCCCCGAATCTCTATTTGGGCAATCTCGTATCATATGCCCTGGACGCCCACATGTATAACAAGCATCAGAACCTGCTCGGCATTGGCCCAAGTGTCCTCTACCACAGATGTCACACCGTGGAGGAAATGACCATGTCTGCGCAGATCCTTGCTGTCGCTGCAAACCCGACGCCCGTGAGCTCTCACCTGGTCCTGACTAATTATAGCGGTCATACCTGTAACCCTGTAACTGAGGTGGCGGAGGCCTAGGTGGCCATCCGAAGTACTGGGTCCTATAACTACCCTGATATTGCTCCTGAGACCTGGGAAATCTCATCCTCTTACGTTGCCCTTGCTCAGCCCTTTCTGTACCCTGCTGCCGACGCCTACCCCTTTCTATATTCTGGGTGAATGCCTGAATCCGGGAGATATCCATACTATCCTGCAATGCAGCGGTGGCACATGCCTCGGTTAACTCTGGGGCTAACCCTGCTATAAACCTGTGAATCCTGTCCCGCATAGTAGCAACTATGGATGGTGCATATCTGGCCAATGAGTCAAAACGGAGACTATACTCTCGAACACTCATATTACCCTGCTTGAGGGCTAGAAACTGATCGACTCGAGCCTGTAGGATCTCCCATGGTAAGTACTGGTCAAGGAAGGCATCTGAAAAATTCTCCCAAATAGCTAGAGGTGCATCACGTCCCCTAGACCTCTCCCATCCCTCATACCAAAGGATGGCTATATCTCGGAGTCGAAAAGCTGCTAGCTCAACTGCCTCTTTCTCCGTGGCATGCATAACACGAAAGATCCTGTGAAGCTGATCTATGAAATCCTACGGGTCCTCCCTCTGATCTGTCCCCGTGAACTCTGGGGGACTCAAAGCAATAAACTCTCGGACCCTTGAACTCCCAGACCCCTCAGAAGTTCCTGCACTAGCTGATGCCCTAGCCTGTTGCTGGGTAGCTACCAACTGTGTCAACAAATGCACCGCACTCCTTAAGTCCTGATCTGATGGAAGTGGAGGGGGAACTGGATGTGCGGTTTCCCTAGGAATCTCCGTAGTTGGTGGAGGAGCCGGTAATGGCTGAGTAGGGGTCTCACCTTGAGCCTCAGACTGGGCCCCATCTACTGGGGGTACCCTGCTGGTCCCCTCACCTACTGCTGTATCTCTCCTCTGGCTAGCCGTAGTCTTCCTAGTCACCGTCATCTGTGCATGCAAACACCAACACATAAGTTTAATTCAAATTTCCTATAACTCAGTTCTGTAGCACGATTTAGATTTCAAAGAAGGGTAACCAACTCCTAAATGCCCTGTAGTGCCCTGCTTATATAATGTGGTGCACAACACATCTATAAACAAGACCCTACTAGACACGGCTTGTAGACTCCCTAGGACAGAACTGCTCTGATACCAAGTTTGTCACGCCCCGAACCTAGGAGCGATACAAGCACCTGGTGCCTCACCTAACCTGGCGTACCAAATTGCGACTAAGGGACTCTGAACACATAATGTCATACTTTGGCCATGGGGCCACCTTGCAAGACAATTTGCGAAGCAAAATATAAAACTGAATGGAAACTAGCGCTAACTAAACATCAATATAAAGCTAGGCTGAAAAGGCCGTCATAGCTACTACAGCTGACAAACCACCAAATTATACATACCAGGCCTACAAACCCAACATACTGCACTAACCAACAGGATATGTCTACAAGCCTCTACTGATAGATGTACTATGATCGGAACAGGGCCCCGACCTACCCATAACATATATACAGATATACATAAGATGTACACAACACTCTAGACCTGGCAACTCCGAAAGGCGTGGAGCTTACCGATCAGGCTGAACTCGGGAAACACCTACTGAGGAGATCTACTCGTCTGTCTATCTGAACCTGCATGCATGAAATGCAGCGTCCCCGGAAAAGGGACGTCAGTACGAAATAATGTACCGAGTATGTAAGGCAATAAAATAACTGAAAGCAGAAACTGAACTGATAATATGATAACTGAAATTAACTGGGAGTCAAAGATGGTCTGGAGGTATACTTACCTGCTGATACTGACTCAACTCTCTCAATATATTAAGTAAAATAAATGTCCGGCCCTATAAGGCTCGGTACGTGTAAATGCTCAGCCATAGTAGGCTCGCTCATAGGCGCTCGGCCATATTGGGCACTGTATCTCGGCCATCCTGGGCTCGCTCATAGGCGCTCGGCCACAGTAGGCTCGGTATATGTAACTTACCATCTGATCAGAGGTTGCCCAATAGGGTCCTGCCCACTAGCTCGATGGTGGTGAAAATAGTGTAATACTGCATATATATATATATAGACCCTCTGCTCTCTTGAATGAATAAAGACAAAACTAAACTGAATATGAAGTCCCGATAAGGAATAATATTGTAACTTATGAGACTAGAATAATGTGAATAAATTCATGAATATGAACTTCTCTTTATGTCTCATTATTAACACATGTAGCTACGAGATCATGCCAAAATGAAGGAAGGGCTTAGCCTTAACATACCTTATCACAATCTTTCCAATCACCAAGTTGAACTCACCTCTTTGCACCTTAATCTACAAGAATGATAATAATACTATCGTTAAGTTACGAAAGGTACAACTATCGCACAACGAACGACAAACTTATTTTGTATTAAAACGGGCAGCATCTCCCCTATAATCCTTACTTCCTCCAAATTCAAGATAACACCAACAATACAAGAACAGAACAATAACAACATATATACATCATTTTCCAGCCCTATATACACCATCAAATACTACAAAACAGCCCAACACACCCCAATCTCTTCGTACACAAAACGACCACCGTAGTAGTGTCAAACGACCCGAAAATGTTATGACGAACGACCAGCCAACCACCCTAAATTTATATGGTGTTTATAAACCCCCTTCCTCCTCCAAAACTCCACAAAATAGTAATAAAACACGCAGCCCAACAGCAACACAAAACAGTCCACAAAACAGTCCGCTACAAGTGAATAACTCGAACTCACGGCTTCCGATCACCATCCCGTGAGTTCTTACAAGTATAGAACGACTTACCATGAATTTACAGAAGAAAAAATGGATGAAAGAGAGCAGTAAACTCACCTTATTTGTTGGATAACTCAGCTCCTATCTTGGTTCTTCAAACTCTAAGTTTTACCTCCAATTGGAACTTGAAAGGGAGAGAAAATCAATTAGGGTTTGTGGGAAATTTTTGGGAGGATTCTTTGCAGAGATTATGTATGGTTATTATGCTCTATTTTAAGTCTAATATATGAAGAAAATAGGCCTTTAAAAGGCCTCTTTGGACGACCCGAAATGGCCCCTTTTTGGGCTTTCATTTAAGCAAGTAGGTGACACACCTACTTGTCACCTAGCAGCTTGGGCAATATCGCACAAATGCCCATATCTTTCTACTCCAATGTCGTATTGACAAACAGTTTAATGTGTTGGAAAATAGACTCATAGATCTTTAATTTTATGGGTGGAACACCCCATAACTCTAACTATATTGGGAGAAAATCGCAGTTACATTTGACCCAAAATATCAGTAAAACTTATGAGTGTAACTTGTGATGACTTTCATCGACTTTTGTTCCACAACTCGCTTGACTTCAAAACATAACACACGGATGTCATACAACTAATATAAATCATAACATAATCTCCTTATCATGTTAATCACCCTAGTCTCACCCCAAAGGTACATGTTATAACATTTCCAACTTGTCGACTTTCGACGAAACATTGTTTTATTTAATTGCTTTAGCTTCTGAACTGTCCAACCCTCTTTGTACTTGTTGTTCATGATCTTCAATATTTGTAACCTCAGAGGTAACATGATTAACTTACTTTATATACTTTTAAATATTATCTCATTTTTGGTCCTACATTAGTTTGCTTACGACGCATTTTTACATACGAAAATATAGGGTGTAACAGCAAACTACATCCTCCTGTCTTTGGGGGTGAGCGACATGAGGATCCCCAGGATTTCATTGATCGGTGCAAGGATAGACTGTACAACATGAGGATATTAGAGTCTCATGGGGTATACTTTGCTACTTTTCAGCTAGAGGGCAGAGCCCGTAGATGGTGGTAGTCTTATGTTCTTGGCAGACCAACAGATTCTCCTCCCATAACTTGGGACAGGTTCACCCGTATCTTCCTGGACATGTATATTCCACCCTCTCAGAGGAAAGAGTTGAGGTTTCAGTTTGAGAAACTCCAATAAGGTCAGATGTCAGTGACCGATTATAAGGCAAGTTTTTATGAGTTATCTCGCCATGCATTTATGATACTCCCTACTGAGGCAAAGAGAATGCTGAGGTTTGTTGCGGGTTTACATACCGGCATTCAGGACACTATGGCTCGAAAGGTTGAGATGGGAACTTCTTATGAGATAATCGTGGATATAGCCCGTAGGATTGAGGGTGTACGTCACCGTAGCTGAGAGCAGGTTACTAGATATAAGCGGTTTAGGTATTCGGGAGAGTTTAGAGGTGCTCCGTCTGGGGGCAGAGTTCAGTTCGTGAGAGGGCAGTCCAGCAGTCTCCCATATCCAGCACCACCGCCTCCTCGAGGTGCTCTAGTACGACCTTATGTTAGTGCTATACCAGAGAGTTCTTATCTCCCACCGGCTATTCAGGGTTCTTCCAGTGCTTATTCAGCTCCCCAGGGCCAGATTTCTAGTCAGCGGCTTATTGCACCGCAAAGTTATTACGAATGCGAGGATCCCAGTCACATACAAAGATTCTTCCCCAGGCTGCAGGGTAGACTAGTGCAGCAGGGTCAGCAGCCTATGATTACTGCATCAGTTGCCCCACCAGTAGTTCGACCACTAAGAGGTGGAGGACAAGTGGGTAAGGGTCATCCTAGAGGTGGAGGTCAGCCGGGTGGAGGCCAGCCAGTTGGCGCTCCAGCTCGATTCTATTCTTTTCCGGTCAGACGAGATGCAGAGGTCTCCGATGCCATGATTACAGGTATTATTTCTGTTTGCGGCAAAGATGCCTCGGTATTATTTGATATAGGATCTACGTATTCATATGTGTCATGTCTATTCGCTCCATTCCTAGGTGTTTTTCATGAGTCCTTGAGTACTCCTGTTTATGTCTCCACTCCTGTGGGCGATTCTGTTATTGTGAACCGGATCTACCGATCTTGTATTATTACATTTTGTGGTTATGAAACTAGAGAAGATCTCTTATTTCTTGAGATGACCAATTTTGAAATTATTCTGGGCATGGACTGGTTATCTCCATATCATGCTATTCTAGATTGTCATGCCAATACTGTTACCTTGGCTATTCTAGCACTGCCTAAGCTGGAGTGGAAGGGTTCCTCTGTTAGTTCATTTAATCGAGTTATTTCTTTTATAAAGGCTCAACACATGGTTGAGAAAGGTTGTTTGGCTTATCTAGCCTATGTTCGGGATACTACTACAGAGACTCCGACTATTGATTCAGTGTCTGTAGTTCGGGAGTTCTTCGATGTATTTCCTTTAGATCTTCCAGGTATGCCACCTGATCGTGATATTGATTTCTGTATTGACTTGGCTCCAGATACCCAGCCTATATCTATCCCACCGTATCACATGGCTCCGAAAGAATTGAAAGAACAGCTTGAGGAGTTGCTAGCGAAAGGGTTCGTCAGACCGAGTGTATCGCCTTGGGGTGCACCGGTATTATTTGTGAAGAAGAAGGATGGAACAATACGGATGTGTATTGATTATCGCCAACTGAACAAAGGCACTATTAAGAACAAGTACCCGTTGCCGCGTATTGATAATCTATTTGACCAGTTGCAGGGTGCTAGGGTATTCTCTAAGATCGACTTGAGGTCGGGTACCATCAGTTGAAGATTCAGGATTCGGATGTTACAAAGACTGCTTTTCGGACTAGATATGGTCATTATGAGTTTCTGGTGATGTCCTTCGGTTTAACTAACGCCCCGGCAGCGTTTATGGATATGATGAACAGGGTATTCAGGCCATATATTGATTCGTTTGTCATTGTCTTCATTGATGACATTTCTGATCTACTCGCGCAGTACGGAGGAATATGAGCAGCATATAAGAGTAGTGCTTCAGACATTGCGGGAACAAAAGCTATATGCTAAGTTCTCTAAATATGAGTTTTGGCTAGAGTCTGTATTATTTTTGGGGCATATTGTATCGGGTGATGGTATTAAGGTTGATCCCAAGAATATTGAGGCAGTTCAGAATTGGCATCGTCCCACTTCAGCGACTGAGATCAGGAGTTTTCTGGGTTTAGCAGGTTATTATCGTTGGTTCGTGGAAGGTGTTTCATCTATCGCTGCACCTTTGACCAAATTAACCCAGAAGGGTGCTCCGTTCCGATAGTCAGATGATTGTGAGGTGAGCTTTCAGAAGCTCAAGACAGCATTAACTACAGCACCAGTGTTAGTGTTGCCTTTTGGTTCAGGGATGTATACAGTGTATTGTGATGCTTCACAGGTTGGCTTGGGTTGTGTACCGATGCAGGAAGGGATTGCATATGCTTCAGGCCAGCTGAAGCCCCATGAGAAGAATTATCCGGTACATGATTTGGAGTTAGCTGCGATTGTTCACGCTCTTAAGATTTGGAGGCATTATCTTTATGGAGTGTCTTGTGAATTTATACTGATCATTGCAGTTTGCAACATTTGTTCAAGTAGAGGGACCTAAATTTGAGGCAGTGCAGATGGCCGGAATTACTGAAAGATTATGGTATTACTATCTTATATCATCCGGGTAAAGCAAATGTGGTTGCAGATGCCTTGAGTAGAAAGGAGGAGAGTATGGGTAATTTGGCTTTCATTTCAGTAGAGGAAAGGCCATTAGCTTCGGATATTTAGTCCTTGGCTAACAGACATGTGAGGCTGGATATTTCTGAGCCCAGCCAAGTACTTGCATGTGTTGTGGCTCAATTTTCACTATTTGAATAAATCAAGGCTCGCCAGTATGATGATCCACACTTAATGGTTCTTAGTGAAACGGTACTACGAGTTGGTGCCAAGGAAGTTACTATTGGTGCGGATGGTGTTCTGCGACTCCAGGATCGTCTATGTGTTCCTAATGTGGATGAACTGAGGAAAAAAATCCTGGAGGAGGCACACAGTTCTCTATATTCTATTCATCCAGGTACTACGAAGATGTATCATGACTTGAGGCAGCATTATTGGTGGCAGCGAATGAAAAAGAACATAGTTGAGTATGTAGCTAGGTGTCTAAATTGCCAGCAAGTTAAATACGAGCACCAGAGGCCAGGTGACCTACTTCAGCAGATGACTATACCGGAGTGGAAATGGGAACGCATTACTATAGACTTTGTAGTTAGGTTGCTGCGGACCTTGCGGAAGTTTGATGCAATTTGGGTGATTGTTGATAGGTTGACCAAGTTGGCACACTTTATTCATGTTGTGACTACATATACTTCAGAGAGGTTGGCTCGGATTTATATTCAGGAGATAGTTCGGTTGCACGGTGTGCCAATTTCTATTATATCAGATAGATGCCCTCAGTTTACTTCACATTTTTGGAGATCAGCACGGTGTGAATTGAGGACCCGTGTAGAGCTCAGTACAGCCTTTCATCCGCTGACCGATGGGCAGTCAGAGCGGACAGTTCAGATTTTGGAGGATATGCTCAGGGCATGTGTGATTGAATTTGGAGGTCAGTGGGATCATTTCTTGCCATTAGCCGAGTTTGCTTATAATAACATTTACCAATCCAGCATCGAGATGGCTCCATTTGAGGCTTTATATGGTCGGCGATGTCGTTCGCCAATCGGGTGGTTTGAGCCAGGTGAGGCTAAGTTATATGGTATTGATTTGGTGAAGGATGCCATGGTAAAAGTAAAGCTGATTCAGGAGCGACTTCGTACAGCACAGTTCAGACAGAAGAGTTATGCGGATCAAAAAGCGCGTGATTTATCATTTATGGTAGGTGAAAAAGTTCTCTTGAAAGTTTCGTCGATGAAGGGAATTATGAGATTTAGGAAGAAGGGCAAGTTGAGCCCAAGATTTATAGGTCCATTTGAGGTGTTGAGACGAGTTGGGGAGGTTGCTTATGAGCTTGCATTGCCTCCCAGTCTATCGGGAGTTCATCTGGTTTTCCATGTATCTATGCTCCAGAAGTATCATGCCGACCTTTCATATGTGTTGGACTTTAGCACAGTTCAGCTAGATAAGAGTTTCGGTTATGAAGAGGAGCCAGTTGCCATTATTGTTAAACAGGTTTGCCAGTTGAGGTCCAAGAGGATTTCGGCAGTAAAAGTCTAGTGGAGGGGCCAACCAGTCGAGGAAGCGACTTGGGAGGCCGAGGAAAACATGCGGAGCAGATATCCACACTTATTCGGCACTCCAGGTACAATTCTAAACTGGTTCGAGGACGAACGTTTGTTTAAGAGATGGAGAATGTAATGACCCAACCGGTCATTTTGACTTTTAGAACCTCATTCCCTAAAATAAAACTTCTCGTATGTGCTTTTATTGATTTATGACTTGTGGGGATGGTTGGTTCGGGATTTTGAAGTGTTTGGGTTGAAATCGGAACACTTGGTTCCTTAAGTTAGCCTTAAAAGGCCAAGTTTGACTTCGGCCAACATTTTGAGAAAACGAACCCGGAATCGTGATTGACGGTTCCAATAGGTTCGTATGATGATTTCGGACTTGGGCGTATGTTCGAATCGGGTTTTGGATAACCCGGGAGCGTTTTGGCGCTTAATAGTGAAAAATCACCTATTTAAAGATTTAAACTTCTTTAAATTTGGTTTGGAGTAGGTTTTTGAGTAATTGAAGTCCGTTTGGAATTCCGAGTTTGGGAATAGTTCCGTATAGTAATTTAAGACTTGCACGCAAAGTTTCCTGTCATTCCGAGTAGTCTAAGTATGTTTTGGAGCGTTGGTAGTAAATTGAAGAACTTGAAGTTATTAAGTTTGAATCAATTTGGTTTGGGGTATGATTTTTAGATTTGATGATGTTTTACACATTCCGAGAGTTCGAGCGAGTCCGTTTTATGATTTCAAACTTGTTGGTATGTTCGAGCGGGGCCCCGGGGGCCCCAAACGTTAATCGGATGAGGCTCGGACTAGGTTGGAAATTTAGAGCCAAACTGAAGCTCCCCAGTTCTGTCAGAATCGCAGGAGCGCATATAGGACCGCACCTGCGAAGGCGCAGGTGCGAAGAAGAGTAGCGCAGGTGCGGTAAAGGCGTAGGTGCGACGTGGGACTCGCAGAAGCGAGCTACTGACCGCAGGTGCGAGCGAAGCCGGCTAAGGGAAAACCGCAGATGCGAAAACACTGTTGGACAGAATGGTTAAAAAGTTGGGGCTCAAACATTTTGAGCCCATGTTTCCTCCATTTCAGAGCGATTTCAGAGCTTTTGAGAGGGGGATTTCAACTAGCAATTGGAAGGTAAGTTAATTCTACACCCCTTGAGTTAAATACATAGATTTTGAGTAGATTATAGCTAGAAAATCTTAGAAATCAAGGGTTTAGGTGAAAAACCAAGATTTTTATAAAAATGAGATTTTAACTACGAAAATGGTTATAGAATTGGATAGAAATTATATATTTGAGTAACATTTTCATCCGAAAATTTCCGGAATCCGGGCACATAGGCCCGTGATGAATTTTAGGGATTTTTACCATTTTGGATAGGGTAATTTATTTAATAGATGAATTTTGAGTTATTGAGCATATATTAATTATTTTGTATAATATTTGGATAGTTTCGGATATTTCGGCGCCGAATCGAGAATTTTACGCGACGCAGTAATCGGAAAGTGGACTTTGAGACAAGGTAAGTCTCGTGTCTAATCTTGTGAGGATGAAATTTCCCATAGGGATTAAATTAAATTATTGTTACTAATTTGCGAGGGCTACGTACACACGAGGTGACGAGAGTCCGTGCGTCGCTACTATAAATGCTAAAGTCTGGGTAGTTTAGGACTGAGAGCATGAATTACTTGTGTAAATTGTATTCTTTATTAATTAAATTATTTGATGTATATATTGTGAATTATTAGATAAGGATATTAAAGATGAAATTCTCATATGCTAAAATTTTGTTTAGATTAATTAATTGTTGAAATAAATTGTTATCTTCTCGAATAATTTTACAATAAATACTCTTATTCTGGAGATACATAAGAAAATGTCTTCCTTTCTTGTAGATCGGACTGAACGCCTCAGCAGAATAGATGCATCTATGGATCGTGCCGTACATCCCTCGGCAGTGTACACGAAATTCTGGATCGGGTCGTATGACCTCGGCAGAAATCGTGCTTGATAATAAAAATTACACGATACTTAAAAAGTTTATTGCAGCTTGTAAAGCTATTTGATAAATTGAAATTTTTATTGAAATTGAAGAATTTAATTAATAGATTGGAAATTATTGCATTTGAAGGATTTTTATTATTTCTACTAAATGAATAAAATTATTGATAACTCTTGTGAATCTTGCGGATTTGAATAATTATAATTTATTCCATTTATTATTGTTGACCCTTAGTGAGTATCAAAGTCGGCCATCTCGACTCTACCACTTTGAGATTAGGCTTGATACTTACTGGGTACACGTTGTTTACGTACTCATGCTACACTTGCTGCACTTTTTCTGCAGGATCTGAGACAGATACTAGTGGAGGACCTATCATCGCACATCCTCATTATCCAGGGGCGTAGTGGCGAGCTGCCTTTCTGAGCCATCCTGCAATTACCAGTGCCTCTTCTTGTATTATTTTTATTCTGTCTATTTTTATTTCAGACAGTATTTGGAGTTTTGTATAATCTACTAGATACTCATACACTTGTGACACCAGGTCTTGGCACACACATTGGTAGAATTTGGTGTCTTATTATTTTCTTGGATTGAAATTTCATCGATATATGTTTAATTTATTGGTTGGCTTGCCTAGCTATAGTGTTGGGTGCCATCACGACCTATAGGTGAAATTGGGTCGTGACATTTGATAAGAAATATAGTCAACTAATACTTACCCCAATCTCCCTAGCCTCATCATTCACATATCTTCCATCTTTCCTCCTATGAGTCTCAGTCCACAATGTGCCTCGATCAATTTCATATCACGACTCCAATTTCCCTTCGTAGGATGTCGTGATGGCACCTAGTGTCTAATACTAGGTAAGCCTAACCTACTAGCAAAATTTAACCGAGAATTTATAAAAACCTTCAAATGACTCAACAACTATCATATAAAGAAAATCTGTCACTCAACAGATACACCAACTCCCCCAAAATTTGGCGAATACAAGTCACAAGCTCTACAAGAAAGTACTGAACATCCATGTACAACAGTGTCTATAAAAGGTAAAAAAATGAAATGGATTAGATAGAGGGTGACTACGAGGCCTGCGGACGCCGGCAAGTGTACCTTGAAGTCTCCGAATCTGAACTCAACTCACTGGTGTCTAGACTGGTAAGAGGTACCTGGATCTGCACAAAATGATGTGTAGAAGTATAGCATGAGTACACCACAATGGTACCCAGTAAGTACCAAGCCTAACCTCGATAGAGTAGTGACGAGAACACGTCAAGGCCTTATTGGAATAAATAAGAAAACTGAACAAGTATATGACAGTGTAATAATGATAAAGAATGAAAATGAAACAAAGAGAAATATGCCAGGAATAGATACACTGAACTAAGGCAAATAAGGCATCACGGAAGAAAGCAAAAAATACTATGCCAAGAAAACAAAGCAACCAAAACAACAAGTGATATAATTGAAAAGTATCAATAAGAATCAGTACCGAGGTACCACCTGCAAATATTGAATTTTGAAAATATTTTTTCCCGCGGGAGCCTTGCATTTAATTTTGAAAATATTTTTTCCCGAAATAGATTCCTGCAATTTAGTCCACCTTATCACATAGCGTGGCTTCAAGTAGTTACCCTACTAGCAACACGCGTATCAAGCCCACCGTAGCTCACCGCATGCATTTCAACCTTGATCCTTATACTACCGCATGCGTATCAATGTCACAACGTATCACAAATCGCACTTCAAGTGCCCAATATCACAACTTGCCAAAGAAGTCAACAATAATTATATTTTCACAATAAATAGCCCATGACTCAACCACAATATGCACAAGAGTTTCAACAATAACAACCGAAAGTGAATGACTCAACGAAAATGGTATTTCACAAATTTACAGCTTTGCCTCAATATGAATCACAGCCTTTATAACTCAATATCAGCCTCAACAGTAAGATATTCCAAGAAATAACAAATTTCAAGTAAGGAACTCAACGGTTAAATACTGAATAAGGAATAGAGGAACAATAACTTCAACTAAGTATGTAAAAGCAATTAACAAGTAGGAGGTACGACAAGTAAAGCATGTGAAGATAGACTAATAATGATGAGTACATTATATTACGGTAACTCAATTAAAGGGATGAAAGGAATCTACATAGCTTGAACCGGTCAATTATCACTTTTAGCCCGTGTACACACTCGTCACCTTGCGTACACGGCTTCCATATATCATAATTAACACAAAACAACACCAATCCTAAGGGGTAATTCCCCCATAAAAAGTTAGGCAAGACACTTACTTCAAAGCACGCTAATTCAATCCACTAGTAAGTCATTCCCTCGATTATCCAACTCCAAATGGCTCAAATCTAGCCAAAACAACTTCATACCATAAATATAAGCTATAGCAAGTTATTCCGAACAATTAAGTTGCAATCTTTAAAGAGAAATAAAAAGTCAACTCAAAAAGTCAACCCCGAGCGCGCGCCTAGGAACCCGACCAAAAATTACAAAATCCGAACACACATTCAATAACAAGTCCAAACATACAAGAATTACTCAAATCTGACTTCAAATCCCCTTTCAAATCCCCAACATTTAGTCTAAGAAGTTTTCACAATTTTTCCCCAGATTTCCAACTCAAATCACTAATGATATGATGAAAATAACAATGGATTCATGTAATATAGCCAAAAAAGAGTTAGAATCTCTTACACCGATGATTTCCTTTAAAATCCCTCGAAAAATTACCACAAACCGAGCTCTTTAGGTCCAAAAATGAAAATGAGATGAAACTCTCGACCTAAGTCCTTTTCTGCCCAGCAATTTCGCATCTGCGAATCCACAGCCATATCTGCGGCTCCGCACCTGCAGAATTTCCATCGCAGGTGCAATCCTCACTAAGGCCCAGCACTTTCCGCTTCTGCGAACAAAACACGCATCTGCGCTTCCGCTCCTACGGACATAAGGGCGCTTTTGCGCACGCGCTCCTATGGACGATGTCCGCTTCTGCGATAATAGACCAAGTTGGCCTAGTCCGCATCTGCGACCAGCTCCTCTGCACCTGCGGACTCGGAGATGCAGAAATTCACCTTGCACCTGTGATCCAGCCAAGCTCACTCAAGACTGCTTCTGCGATCAACCTCACGCACCTGCATGTCCGCACATGCGGCCAAACCCTCTCCAGGTGTGATGACACCAGAACAACAGCAAGTTCAGCAATCCATCAAGTGCAAAATTGTTCCAGATTCACTCCGAATCACACCTGGGACCCCGTCCGAATATGCCAACAAGTTCCAAAACACATAACGGACCTAGTGGAGGCCAAAAATCACATCAAATAACATCGATTCTACGAATCGTAGCCTAATTCAAGCCTATTGAAATTATGAACATCTAACATCCAAAACTAACGCCGAATCACACCAAAACAACTCCGATTGACCTCAAATTTTGCACACAAGTCATGAATTACATGATGGACCTATTCAAACTTCGGGAATTAGAATTCGACCCTAATATCAATAAATTCAACTCCCGGTCAAACTTCTCAACCTTTCAAACCTTCAACTTTCTAGCTTTCTCCAATTTAAGCTGAAATGACCTACAGACCTCCAAATCAACATCATGCATGCTCCTAAGTCTAAAATCATCATACGAAGCTATTGGAACAGTTAAAACTCCATTCCGGAGTCGTCTACACAAAAGTCAAACTACGGTCAACCCTTTCAACTTAAGCCTCCAACTTAGGGATTATGTGTCCCATTTCACTCCAAAACTCACCCGAAACCAAAACCAAACACCCCGACAAATAACATAATCATAGTACAACATATAGGAAGCAATAAATAGGGGATCGGGACTAAAATACTCAAACGATCGATCGGGTCGTTACACTTCATTTCCCATTTTCTTCTGAAATTCTCAAAAAGCAAAATGTTATTAAATAAGAAAATATTTTATTTAAAGATGGCGTCTTAAAGACTTCCATATTATGTTACATTTTGTGGCGGTTCAATAAAACCACCGCAATTTAACCACCATAAAATCTAAGTTATTTTGTAGTGAACATTATTTCCGTGAGGTTAATCAAGTAGCAAATGCTCTTACTAAACGGGGCATTGAAGAGAATGAATCCATTTTCCTCAATCCTAGAGATCTGGATTCCCAGGTGTGCCACTGGACCCTATTTGATGGACAAAGCTCATATGGCTTCCATAAGGCATAAGCAAAGGAGGAATATGTTGTCATAAGTTTTTTTATTTTTGGAATAGGTTTGTCTTGGATAAATTGGATAAACAAGGGTACTAATCTTGTATAGGATCATAGGAGTGTTTATATCTTATATTATGGATCTTTGTACTTGTATACGACCCTGATTATTATTACAGGGGATTTTTGTTGAACACAGGCTAGGTTGATGCCGTCCTCTGTTATGCTGTAATTTTATTTTTGTGAGCAATATAAGGACTACGCCTTCCAATGGCGTAAATTCTATAAATAAATAAAAAAAGATCTCCTTTTGAGGCCTTAAGCATTTCTTTCATTGAAGTTTTGGTTATGTCCCCGTCGTTATAATTATTATTGGATGATAAAGCAGGGGCCTTGGCCAAAAACCCCATCACCACGGGAGGTGAAAGACCGAGTAGATGGATTAATTAAAAAAACATAATGTGTTGCATTAAATATAAAATTTCTAAATTAACAGATTCTTCACATGAAATGAAAAATATAGTTAATTTACCCCATAAACCAAAGAAAACGAAAATATATCATTTTTCAGCTTAAATCGGATCATGGGCTAGCTCTAAATTTCAGAACTTGGCATATTGCATATATTCACTTCTTGAAACGGCCTTTTCTTTGGAATTAATTTGAAACAAATCATTAGGCATACTTCTCCATAAAACACACGAACAAATAATTCATAAAAGATCATAGAATATCAGAAAATAGATTCCTACATTTTGCAATAAAATATTTCGCGATATATATATAACGTAGTATTGTGCAACGCGCAATGAGTCAAAACTAGTTTATTATAGACAACTTTACTAAATAAAACTCTTCGAAATTTTTGATTGGAAATTCAAAAATTTGAGTTTTCAATAATGGCATTATTCCTGAATGATACACATAATCACAAAATAAACACATTTACAATTTGTTATTCACAGATTATGGGCTTTTAGATTTTTTTTTTCTCTTTGCTTCCAAAAAAATACTCCATTCATTAGTATTTGGCTCCTCTCCATTTTCACAAGTTCTTACTTAGTTGAGTGACACATGTCACATTTTAATATATATTAACGGTATGTATTTAATTAACTAAAACCAAATCATAACCATGATTAGAAATTAGTTAATAGTGAATATTTCTCATTAACTACTGATATTTCCTCTACTTTTTCCATCTATGCACCTAAAATTATTTTTTATCTCCCAAAATTAGTTTAATCCCAAAAGTCTTGGCATCAGAGAAAATTTATCAAATTCAAACCAAGGAAATCAAGTACTGTTAATATCGCTAGACCTATATTTTTTAAGATAACAACAAGATTGACATCGACTAATAATCTAGGATAAGTGACAAAAGTTGAACTCAAAATTGGTGTGCCTAAAAATAATTATTTATGGCCATATATTTGGCAACGACATGAAGCATATACTTAATGGGAGAAGCATTTGTTCCTAACAGATTGATATAGAGTAGGTTTTTCATTTAGAAAATTACGTAAACTGTGCAAACACAGTCATGGACGCTTCTGCACTTCTTCTACTCACTAGACCTATCTTTGAAGACGCCGTTAGATATGAAACAATATGTTGCCAACCATAATTAAGGGATCGCCAAAACTTTTGGTAGCAAATGTATGGAAAAATTCATTTATCGTAATCATGGTTAAAATGTGTTTTTCATAAAGTAAACATAAGCCATTGATATTAGTACGGGACACATCATCATCCATCTAAGTTATAAGAACTTGGGGAAATGTAGACAACATAGAAAAGAGAGAGGAATCGGATTACCCATGTTACACTGTATTCTGAATCTACCGAGAGAAAAATTAAATGGGCTTCTTATACTTGTACATTATTCTGACTGGGTTCAAACTTGTTCACTTTGTCCGTGTTTAACGACAAGTTTAAAATCATAAACTTGACCATATATTAGGTTACAAGTTAAATAATAAATCAAAATGTCAACAATCCCTGATATGGACCAGTTTTGCCGCCCCTCTGAATATGCGGAAGAAAATAAAAAACTTTAGGGATTTACAAAATTAAAGTCTGCACCAACATTGATTACGTGTATATATATGGATTAATATATACAGAATTAGAGAAACCAGTAAGAACATGACAAGAAATCCAAATATGTAGGATACTAGATTGTACATGTAAACTAAATCAGAGGGCATAACTTCATGGATTAAATCCTTTACAACATGTAAGTTAATTAAGAGAGATTCATTGCGGTCGTGGCGATAATTGAACCTGGTAATAAACAATATGGCAGACTGAAAAAATACTTTTCCTCTCTACAACGGCTACTTTATACTTCCTGTCTTAACGCGTACTGCTCACGCTCCACTAGATGGAGCCGCCGGGAGGCATTCCACCGGCGCGTACGGAAGATCAGACTCACCAAATAGGTGAAACAGCTCACAAAGTCGATTCTAAACTAGGAAAACAAACCTATGCTAACAACATCACAGCTCCTTCAACATCTTCTTAGATCCCCAATCCAAACTCCAATCGACATGAAAAGGAAAAAGTGATAGCAAGGCATACGACTCACAATGACATGCCAGCTGTGATTTTCAAAGCTAAAGACTACTATGGAATAATGGCAGATTCATCTAAGTACACAATTGTGGGAAGATTTCTTCAACCACGCCCCAAAATTGACCGGATTAGGTCAAGATTTAAGGAAATTATTCCATTAAAGGGGACGGTCAGAATAGGGGGTCTATGACAATCATAATGTCTTCATTGATCTCTTCAATGAGGATGACTGGAAATCAGTATGGTTCAGAAGAGTTATTGAAATCGACGGAATGCAAATGTGGTTACAAAAGTGGTCACCGGACTTCAAGCCAGAGGAGGATTTACCAGTCGCTCCGGCCTAGGTTCTTCTGCCAGCTTTACCGTTTCATATGCATGATTGGAACTACATAAAACAACTACTGAGCTCTGTAGGTACGCCTCTTGCTCTAGATGCTGCTACAATGGGTAGAACAAGGCCTAGTATGGCCAAGATTAGAGTGAAAGTGGACCTATTAAAACCTCTACCTCAAAGTATTTTTGTGGGACAAGAATATGATGAATCGCCGTTAAAAGGATATCCCCAAAAATTAGAATATGAAGGCGTTCCAAAATATTGTAAACATTGTCAGAAATTGGGTCACTACATAGTCAATTGTAGGGCTCTTGAAAAGAAAAAGGCTGATCAAGCTAAGGAGGAGGGAGATAGAGATGAGATTATAGAAAATGAAGATGAAGCACATTCTCTGTACAAGATGATGAAAAATAACAATGATGGCAAGGAGGACACAATTCAAGTGGATTCTCACAGTGTTGACATCAGTAAAAAGCAACAGGAAGAGGGGAATGAAAATACAAAGACCATTAGCAATAAGGAGGGAAAAAACATGAAGAAAAGAAATAAGAAGAAGAAAGCAAAAAAGATGCCGAAAAAGAAAAGCAAAGTAAGATTCAAACCTGCCCAGAACAGTAACAAAAAAAATATTGTTTCTACATCGACGAGCAAACAAAATGATCAGTCTATAGCGATGATCAGAGACAACATACAAAATCAAGAAGCTCTTGATACGCATGATCATAAGAAACTGAGCAATGTTAATGAAAATTGCAGGAATTAAGGGCTAGAGAAGGAGGAAGCCCTTAATATAGAAATGGAATATGTCAATCAAATGTTGAAAGATAAGGAGAATAGCAGGGAGGAAGAAAGCAAGGCAGAGGAAATGCACAAGCATACAACCTGTGCTGCAAGCACCTATACTATTCCAACAGAGATAAGAAACCAACCTGGAATAAATTTAGTTGTTGATTTGGATGGCAAAGAGTGGGAATGAGATAGGAATGAGGGCAATAATAACAGATTCAACATGAGCTCCAAAAGAGATAGCGACACTAAAAATGAAGACATAGAGGAAGTTTCAGAAAGTCAAAAAGTAGATAACCAATACATTGCTAAAAGAGGGAGAAGTGAAACTCGAAAAAGTAGCAAAGGCCAAAGAAACAGAACACACCCTTCTCAAAGAAGGAAACAAAGAGAGGAAAACACCCCAAATTGTTCTTATGATTAGTGCAATCTTCTGGAACATAAGGGGGTGAGGTCCAAAAAAGCCATTCACAGGCTTAAAAGGCTGATTGACATCAACAACACACAATTCGTAGCTGTCTTTGAACCTTTTATTGCTAAAGAAAAGGTCGATGGATACAGGAGATTCTTAGGGTATCAACAATGCCATTCTAATAGTAATGGTCAAATTTGGTGCTTCTGGAACTCATACAACAATAATGACCTTCACAGAAAGTAAACAATACATTACAATCAAATTGGAGAAAGCTATTGGTACTCAAGATATCCTTGTCACGGCAGTATATGCTAAATATAATTCAAAAGATAGAAGAGTCCTTTGGTCATCTTTGCAACATGATAGTCAACTAGTGGATGCTCCTTGGTGTATCGGGGGAGATTTTAATGTGATCCTTGATCCAAGTGAAAAATTAGGGGGTAAACCTCATAGAATGTATAAAAGCATTGATTTTCAAAATTGTATGGATAGTTGTGGAGTTACTGATATTGGTTACGCAGGTCCAAATTTTACTTGGTGCAATAAAAGGAGATCCAAGAAGAGAATTTGAAAAAGTTTGGATAGAGTCTTTGTTAATGATCTATATCTATTTCAAAGATGTTCAATTAGGCATTTGGCAAGGACCAGATCTGATCATAGACCTCTGCTCATGAAGAATCTTTATGCCAACCACAATTGCATTAAATATTTCAGATTCCTTAATTGTTGGGTTAATCAGCCTGGTTTCTATAATATTTTTAAGAAAATTTGGAATACAAAAGTTATGGGTAATTCTATGTGGATCTTGCAATCCAAACTGAAGGCTCTTAGTAAGAGATTAAGTCAATGGTCCAGGAAAGACATCGTAGACATTAATGAAGTCGTTATCAACTGGGATGAGAAACTTCAATATTTGGAAGATAGACATTGAAGACAACACCGAACAGAGTAGAGAAAAAGTGAACAAAGCCCATGACAAATATATTAGATGCCTGAGTATCCAAGACTCTCTTCTCAAACAGAAATATAGGATAAAATGGTTTGAAGATGGCAACAGTAATACCAGATACTTTCATTGCATTCTTAGGGAAAAAATAAGGAAGCAACAGGTAAACAGAATTAAGAATCATAAGGGTAAATGGATTATGGGTGATGAGAAGATTTCCAAAGCTGCAGTCATGCACTTCAATTCCCAGTTCAACTTACCAACTCCCAACCTCAACCCCACTATTTTAGAGTGTATTCCTAATTGCATTACAAAGGAGGATAACTTATGTCTCAGTAAGATACTCGATGAGGCTGAAATTAAAAATGTTGTATTGAGCCTAAGTGCTTCTAGCACGGCTGGACCAGATGGATATAATGGAGCATTCTTACACAATTGCTAGGATATTATCAAATAGGATGTCGTTGCTTTTGCTCTGGAGTTCTTCAAAGGGAAAGGTTTGACTAAATTCTTGTCTCATACTTGCTTAGTTTTTATTCTTAAAATTGATACTCCTTCTTTTTTTTTTCCAGATTTTAGACCAGTTCGTTTGTCTAACTTCTCTAACAAAATCATCTCTAAAATTCTTTCTTTAAGGCTAAACCCCTTCTTGCACAAATTAGTTTCTCCTAATCAATGTAGTTTTGTGAAGGATAGACTAATCTCCAAAAATGTTTTACTGGCTTAAGAGATTGTTCACAAGATTTCTGATAAGAACAAGGGAGGTAATGTTGTTATTAAGCTTGATATGGCTAAAGCCTATGGTAGAATGACATGGCCTTTTGTTTATTCTGTGTTGAGTAAATTTGGTTTCTCTAAACATTGGATATACATGGTTCATAATTTGATTTCGAATGTGTGGTATTCGATCATTATTAATGGATCTAGACAAGGTTTTTTCTCTTCCTCTCAAGGTATTAAACAAGGTGATCCCTTTTCCCCTTCTTTGTTCATTATAGCTGCTGAGGTTCTCTCCAGGTCTCTTAATAACTTTTATAATCATCCTGATTTTATTCCTTTTTTTATGCATGATAAGGTCCCTAATATTAATCATTTAGCCTATAC